>NC_133586.1:4606071-4930040 GCF_964106895.1 Numenius arquata | reverse complement strand
GTCTTATATGTGCTCTGCTCCCCTACTGTGGTGAGGATCCCTGGTTACTGCATTGACTACCTCTTCGGGTGAATTTGCCTGAAGAATCTGCAACGGGGTTGAATGCAGCTGCCCGTCGTCCCAAAAGCTCTGGAAGAGTTCACATCTGCAAACGCTGATATGAAGTTAAAAGCCTGGTCTCCCACAGTGCTCTGGAAGCTGCTGGAGGGAAAAGCTGTTCATGAAGACAAACCAGAAAAACCTTTAGGTGCTGCGGGGGAGCTGTCTACTTTGGTTACATCATGACACTAGAGAAACTGGCCTTATAAATTTGGTATTTAACTAGGTGCCTTAAGTTAACCTGTATGAATATCCATGATTAATTCACTGAGCATGGATATCCAAAGAATAGATGGTGTTAGTGGAATATTTCAGCTGTCAGAAGCAAAAAAAAAAAGAGGGGATCCCTAATCCAGGACTGCCTGCCACTCTCTGCCTTGTCCGAAGCCCAGAGCCTGGTCACAAAGTCCCTTGGGACTTCAAACCTAACAATTCAGAGTCAAGTCTTGGCCAACTGAAATCTTCATTCATGGGTTACCTTTTTGCAATAACTTCTGCATGATGTCCCAAACTCTATTATTACTGTACCTTTTCAGCTTACTGTTTTAGCACATGGAGAGATGAACTGAGCTCAGAGCTCCCTTGTGCTAGACACGATATGGGCAGCCAGATAAAGGACAGAAGAAAGCAAGCACTATTATTGCCATTTTACGTCTTGGTTGAAAAAAAAAAAACCTACATGACTTGTCTAGTCATACAGAAAATCTATAAAAGAAAGGAAGTAAAGATAGATATTTTTGATTGTAGCCATGCTCCTTACCTGTGCTAATTAACCTGCCTCACGGCAATAATTATCCACTTCCTTTCCTGGCCTATCATGCTCCCCTCCACCAGAAACAGAACAGAACCTGTGAGGCCAATCTCTCATCTTAGGCACGATTCACTTATTGTTCCTTCAGGAAGAAAACAGTCTTTGTAAATTGACTTTTTCTTACTCTGGGAATCCGCAGATCAAGCTATTGCATTGCTTGTCTGAGTGACATCTCTACAATACAGAGACTACCAAGACCACACAGTTAATCATCGCTGCCAGGTGCACTTCTGCCTAACAGTGCAGCCTTCTCCACTTCACTACTTGAGTAGAGTAGACAAACCCTTCTCATTTTCATATCTCATTCAGAAAATGTCACAGAAAGTCTTCTGTGCTCAAAGCCTGTGATGCATTGATATATTTACTAGCATATCATCATCGGTACTGTGGCTGAGACATGAACATAATCAATCTGCTGTGTTGGATCTCTCAGACACATTAGAGTTATGTTAATAAGACAGCAGGTTGTCAGCTTTTCTAGTCAATAGGAATATGAGTGAAAGGCTGGTTAAGAGATACGAGCATTTATCTACTATTAGGTGTTAAAAAAAAATACTCTGGTACTTCTTTTCTCAGAGTTGGTATGGGATACAGCACAAAATAATCACCCCAAGACCTCCACTAGAGCAAAACTCATAATAACAAGCAAATGGAGCTTCCCACCTACCCACAATGCCAAATTAAACCATATACAGTCCACAAAAGTCTTCAATTGCCACTGCAAAGTAAAAAGGAATTTATATAGTCTTGTTTTAAATGAAGTGGGCATTGTCATTCCAGCTGGTATAAACAGGGAAAGGAGATCAAACATCCCCTTTGTTGTTGGACCCTCTCCCCAAGTCCTCCGTGACAAAACCGAGATACTGGCTTTGCTACAAAAATACTCTCCTACATTCAGCTAGCAGAAACTATTTTTATATAGTCTGTCTATCTTATATTTCTTTTCAATGTGTATCATTTAAATAATTTTCATTCTGGTTTGGATCAAAAAGAGCTCATACCCAAAGCCAAATAAATCCTTTCTGAAAGTGTTCCCTGTGAAAACCCACTGATCATCAGACCTGAAATCGCAATCAGCATGAAATGGCACTGCCCGATTTCACTCTTCAACTTGTGTGTCTTGATTCAGATCTCTGTCTAGGCCAGCTGATAGCAAGGGAATTGCCCCAGCACTGCCCAGCACCATCCGTGGCTGAATCTCTCCAGAGCTGCACTGACTGAGCCCTCTGCTGACACTCAAAGTACAGACCCTGTTCTGGTTTTAGCTGGGACTTGGTCAGCAAATTCTGGCTGATTTGCAGAGCAGGTGGCCCAGGGACTGACTGTGAAAAAATTCAGAATCTGGAGATTTGGCTTGTCCTAGAAAGGGTAGATTGGGGTGCTAACTGCTAGTCCTGACTAAATCTGTAAGTGAAAAAAACAATATAAGGGAGGCTGCATGCACAGCTCTATCTGCCTTCTCCCCAATTCGGAAGGGAGTAAGCAACCAAGACTATTTATTTTCCCATGTGCACAAGACCCCGTGTACTCACATCCCGGAGAAGGCTATAAGGAGTTGGGATTTCTTATTCCCACATTGAATCAGATTTTAGTTCCGAGAAGAGTAATTTTAATCTCTGGTAAGGTCAGCATAGCTTACCCAGAAAAAGAAAGAGAAAGGAAAGGGCTCTTTTAATTGCATTAATTATGATACATTCTCTTTTGTTTCTGATGACTGTTGCATTTTAGGATCCAGGAATGGTATCACTGAATTTTAATCAGAGATCTGAACAAGCTACTGAAATATGATTAGTTTTTCTATCTGACACTGTGATTACTGCTTAGGAGACATCTGCTGTTGCATAAAATCAAATCTTCCTTTTCTGTCTTCCATTGTGTCAAAGCGGGAGCTTTTTTCTTTTTTTAAAGTAGGTGGAGACAATCTCAAGAAACACCCCAGCAAGGAAGCATGGCTCAGCCTTTAGCTCTGCGTGCCCCCCAGGAACACACTGACACTCCCCTCCGATGGTTTTTGCCCTTTGCAAGACCTCCAGGCTTACAGCTTGCCTGCTTTTTATGGTGGGAAAGAAATCCTGATCGCTTTGCGTGCATTTGCATGCACAGGATGTGGCCCTTCTCTGTATTGCAGTGGGGGCTGCCAACTCTTCCCATTCTCGTGACTCGACTCTTCTCATTGTCCTTGTGACACCCGGTCGCGGGGATCGTTTGAACAGCCTACAGCGAGGTCTCCGCTCCTGCTGGCATGTGCTGCCGAAACGCTCCTTCAAAACAAAATATGTCGCTCTCATCTACGCAGGTGAAAAGGCCTTTTTCAAGATGACTTCATCAGAGGACAGATGGTGGCTTTAGGCTACGCGTTAAAAGGCTGATCTTGTGAGGTGCTGATCTCAACCAGGGTTGAGGGCAGCACTCAGCACCTTGCAAAGACAGGATCCAGAAACTAAAGGTAGCAGGCAAAGGGGGGAAGAGAGGGAGAGAAGAAGAAAAGAGAAAAAAGAAGAAAGAAATAGAAAAAAGAAAAAGGTAATATTTTTCACATCTGACCTCAAAGCTGCTGGGACTGCTGTGAGGTATTTTTCCCACTCAGGTTAGTCTGTTCTAAAAGGCTGTGGGCATCAAAGAGAAAACATTATAAAATATCTGTCTTCCACTCGCCTGCATTTTGCCTGTAATAGGTCTCCCACTTACACTGTTATTTTTTCCCCCCTCATCTCACCATAGAACAGAGAACGGCTGCTCACAAGGCTCATTAATATGCATAAAGTGCAGTATAATTAGTTGCCACAGGTAACCCTTCTATAACTGTGTGAATTGAGCTAATGTGCAAATATATGAAGCACTGCAAGTAGGACGGTGTAAGTAAAAGTCCCCCATTTCATAAAAGGAAATATTTGAATAATATGCAAATGCACTGGATGTTATTAACAGGATGTCAAGGTTTGACAGTCCATGTTATTGTGGAAATAAATGAGTTTTGACACAAATAACTTAGATATGCATTGATTTTTTGAGCAAACGTTGTAATGAGATGTTATGTATTGTAGTGCAGGTTTATACAGATTTTGATGACTATTAGGGGAAAACATAACAGTGGATCAATTATTAATGTATTCATTAATATGCTCCAATGTGTAACAATAATTATTTTCTTTCTTTTCTCCCACCCCCCCTTCAAAATGCAGTTCCTCTTGCATTTTTAATATACCTGCTTGAAAGTATACAGAGCAGAGTCAATACAGCATTCAAATCATAGACATTGGGAAAGATGAAATTGTTCCAAAAATAAAAGAGACTGTACCTAACAACCACTGACAAACGCTACATGAATGCTTCTTATACTCTGGATTTCTTCATCATAACTCCCTGGAGGAGGCATTAGCTTCTGTTCTTTCAAGGAACTCAGTTTACATGCTGAAGCCCATCGTCAGGTCAACACTTCCTAATGTTGGTCAGTGAGCTTATGTGAATTTCCATTGTGCTGGCATTTGCTCCTGAGAGGCAGAGGAAAGATGCATCCAGAAAGCATTCAATGCCTAAGGACAAACATCTGCTGAAATAGCTTCCTGGCCAAGCTCACCAACAGGGGAATCTGCAGTTGATCCATTCTGTTGAACCTGCCAGATGTCCCTGTTTTGTGCCATCCCGTCCTGATTTCTAAAAGGATTGTCATAGAGTCCCAGTAGGTGTTTTGGAGTCCTGCATGGAAGGGCTGTCAGAGCCCTGCTCGCTGTACCGACTGCCATAGTTCAAAGAGTGCTCCAAAGGGCATTAGTGCGTGGAAGGGGACAGACCTGTCAGCATGCGCAGCCCCGCAGCAAGAAATCCTGAGCTGATGGAAAGTGGTACAGATTTAGCTTGACTCGTTTTGGCTTTCCTGCAACACTATTTCCATAATGCTGGACTTGCATAGTCATTTGCACTGGTGCAAAGATGACGCAGTAGGTATGAAACACTCCTTCATTGCAATGACCAAAGGAAGGTGTCCCAAGAGGCCAATTCATTTTTAAGGGTGAAGATAAATGCTTGAGCCTTCATTTCATCAAGTTATTAATTTCTCTGTCACTTGACCAATTTATCTGTGCAGAAAATCTCACTAATTTGTAGGATATTCTCTAATATTCTCAGGTTAAGATGTTCTGGCCTTAAAAGGTTACACCATAACAGGATCAGACACAGAAGTGAAACAGTATTTCTGGACAAACTTTTTCCCAGTCATTTCATAAACAGTGACAAAGCAGCAGTTATTCTGGAACATGGCCACCTGAAGAGGAATAGTCAAACTTGTGAGTCTTGTCCTTGGCAAGTGTGTCAAGAGAAACTGCATTATTTGGGGGGTGGGCAAGAGAGGTTCCTCTCAGATTAAGCTGGCAAGTACTGCTGAGGGATTTAGGGCTTCTTATGAAAAAAATGGGCACAATCCACTTCCCAAGTCACCCAAAAATGTGTTTTGCGAAATTCTCTGACTTCGTGAGAATACAGGACACACAAAGCTCAGTCCCTCCAGCAATATTCCTGCCACGTTAAGAGAAAAACTCTGTGCTGCTTGGTATTACATTTGTTTGAAGTTATCCTGGCCTGTAGAGCGTGGAGGCAAATGAAGATGTTCTGTTGACCTTTCTCCATAATAGATGGGATTCATTTCATTTAACTTTAGCTCAGAGTTTAATGTCTATGGTGATTCATCCTAAATAACTAAGCATACCTCCAGAACAGCCCTCTCTGTCTCTCTGTCCATCAGCAAGGGGTGAAGTCTGGATGATTAGCTCAAACTTGATGCTAACTTTCAGACAAGTTTCTTGTACAGCTGCTGACCTCAATGCCATAGCAACTTCCAAGTCCCTTGTAGGATTTGGGAATTGTGGCAAGTAAACATCTTGAAGCTGACTGACTATGATTAAAAAATACTGCACTATGACCACAGTTACATAAAACGATTATTTCATCAGGAGCTTTACATTTATTATGCTTTTTCAGAGTCTAGTCTGAGGCAGAAGTTACCCTTGGAATACTAAAAGTTTTGCCATGATGCTCCAAGAGCAGTCACACTGTCCATTTAGGTGGGACACTCCTGCAATATGGACCACCATGACTAGGTTTAATTGCTTTTAAACTATGACATGAACAAGTAAATGCAGAGACAAGGAGGGAAAATAGCCACAGAAAACTAATCTAACCCTGAATACCCCAAGCCCTAAAAGTGAAAAAGACAATCCAACATCAGACTTAAAATTGTGGTTAGAATCACAGGTCTAGAAGAACTAAGCAGCACATTTGCTAATCACGTGCATGTCATAAATACTGGGATAGCTAGAGATTCACTGCTTAAAACACTCATTTTATAGAGCCAATTAGCGTGCTACCTAAACCATTATCTAGCATTACTGTGGGTATCACAGTGCACAATGAAGAGGTTCATGTAATTATAACATGATCCACATGACCTTTTGTACCACAGGTAATACATTGCGCCTCTTACACTAATACTGGCCAGCGGACCTGAGACAACCCTGAATTGTTAAGCTACAGAAAAGATTTCAAAACTGTTTCCAGCCATCAAGCATCCAAAATAATAAGTCATTTAAGGTCTTGTGTTTCTGAGGACAGGTACCGATTTTCATGGGCAGATTAGATGCCTGAACATTTGAGGCTTTTGCTTTGGAGATAATAACTCTCTGATAGATTTTGCTCACAGTCATCATTGCTGGGTAAGTGAATCTGAAAGCAGGATGAGTATATAATTGACTGCATGCTGGGGTCTGTAGCTCAGCACAGCGATGTAACCAAAGAATAGCGAAAAGCTTCAACTGCCAAGAAAAGGAAATATTTTCCTTAGCCCATAAAAAAAACAGTTCCCCAAAACTGCTTTAAAACTCAAAGCCAAGTTTTCACACATGGTTTCTAAAGCTAACAAACTCCCTACAAATCATTCCCCTTTTCTCTTAGATATTTTAAAAATTCGAGTATCACTCTCATACACAGGTGAAAATAAAGCTGTCCACTCCTACCAATACTTTTATAGGCATAGCTTTTAGTGCTACAGAACATGTCCTGTGTTTATCATTTGCATTTATTTACAAAGCTGCTGTCTCCCATCACTGGGGAGCATCACATGTTGCATATTTGTGTAATGCAGCAGAAGAGAATAACTGGGATTCCTGCTAGAAAACCTAAAGAAATCATTTTGTGTTGGTTATTTCCAAGCCAATAATAATACTGCACAAAAATACAGCACTTGTCCCACAGCAATATCATGAAGTCTGCAAAAGATCATCTCTCAAGGAAGAGACTGACAGCTCAGAATTAACCCAGGCAATGCCAATCAGAAACAGAAAATACTTTTGAGTAATAACTCCTACCTACTCTGCACTTTTTGGAGGGAGAATTTCAAGTCTTTTTTAAAAGAAGGAAAAAATCTTGCCTGCTTCTTACAGGTGTGGAAATCAAAGCAAGGAGAGATGAAGCGAACTGCAAGCGATCACCTGCAATGTCCCCTGCAGAACAGGGACAGATCAAAGTCTTCTGGTCATGCCTAAAGCAATGGTGCATCATGCTGTATGGCTCTGCTCCCCACTCACCCAGTTAGGGCACCTGACCAGAGTATCTTACAACTTTTAATATTCATGCACCCACGTTTCTTTCGTTCAGTAGAAAACAAAGTGCAGGTAGGGACAAAAGACCTGGGGAGCAATGCACAGCTCGTTTTTGTCCCCATATGCAGCCTGGAAGCACACCTAAGTCTGGCAGCTCAGAAGTTCCCGGGTCTCCGCAGTCTGGATGATGCCTCTCAGCTGCTCCTCCATGCAGCTCACTGGCCAACAATACATCCCTTAAGCTGTCTTGTCTGATTTGAACAGACATTTGACTCACTGTTTGCTTTACCTGAGGCATCTCTCTTCCTACTTGTCGTAGTGATATGAAAATTTAGGCTGTTTCCAGTCAGTGATATCATTATCACCATTACAGCTCCATCACGTAAAGAAATAATGTTCCTTAATCCTCGTAAGGACTGCTCCATTGAGACCTACACATTTTTTTTCCCCTGCTGAATCACTCATTTGCTGTGTCTGAGGCTGAATGAAGAGGAATACGATTCCTGTATTTTCAACATCCCAGTCTATCCAGTGGCTCCTAGATTGTTTCAGATCTCAGGTCAAATGACTTGATTTCCATGAGCTGGCCCTCACTTATCCCCGTGGCTTGTGTCAAGCTGCACCAAGGCAATGGCATGCACACCATGAAGGGTGAAAAAACTGGCAATCGGATTCATCTGAGGAGTGCCCAGAAGAGAAAAAATAATTCAGAGGATCAAGAAAGACTACCAGACTCTCCAGTCTATTGTCCTTTCCCATTGTACCTGCAATATATCATTAAAATAGACAGAGCCTGGCTCTACAGAAATCAGCACAACACTACGAACCTCACCAGGGTCACTCCCCTGCCTGGGTGGTTTCCTACAGAAGGTTCAGGGACAGACAATCAGACAGCTAAGGACAAAACTTTGATCCATAAACAGACTTTTTAGATCCTTTCTAGTTATTCAGTAGAATAAAACACTAAATAAAGATATATTTTAATCCAGATATGAAGGCTGCGAGATTACGTCTGGTTTCATTCAATTTGAGCTGGAATTTTTTTCCTCCTTCTACTCTCTCCATCCTTAGTTCAGAATCAAAATAGTGACAGGAAAGAAGAGAAATGGGACAGTATACAGGGAGAAAAAACAGGAACTGAAAACCAGGCCAGAAAGCTATATCTTTTATATTCAAAATCTCTCTTTTTTTTTTTTTTTTTTAGTAAGCAATCAGTATGTTTTGAACATTTTTGAACAAATTTTTTTTCACAAATCAGATTTACCTTCTATACCAGCTCCAACAGACAAGCAGACAGATAGCTGCAATCCTCCATCTGAAAAGCTTTGCTCAGGTTCTTGCCCTCTCTAATGTGATCGCCAACAAGCAGTGACAGTTGGTACCATCTGCAGTGCTGGTTTTTCTGATTTGAATAACTTCTCAGACTTCCAATGAGACAAACAGGTCATTTCAGATTAGACATCAAACTTCACCGGCTTTTGGTCACTTCTGCCCTAGGTCAAATTTGACTACAACCTGTCACTTGCAAGTCATCTATCAATAGGTTGTTCCTACCTCCAAAAACACCAACTTCAAAAATGCAGGTATTAAACCACAGGCTGAGCCCCTGTATATTTTAAGACACTTACTTAGATGAAGAAGGATATTTCAGGAAACTTTTTAGGGCCTTTTTTATTAGTCTACTACTTCACAAGAAACTTGTTTTATTCGCATGGGTGGGGGGATTTAAAAAAAAAAATAATATGAACAAAAGGAAACTATATTAAAAACGATGCTAAAATTCAGTGTGAGATTTAACAACACATGGGAATGTAATGCTGAAGTGCAGTTCAGACAAGCTTTTTTCCCTTGCTTATCAGATGGATGATATATGGCCCTCCACTAAAAGGGCTTGTACAGACAGGCCTCCGAGGTCTTGCCTCCAGCTCATTCAGTAAGTGCAAAATATGGGAAGCAAGAACACCAGAGCACCAACGGGGAATATTTGCAAAGACGTAATGGCTGCCCATGTAATGAAATGCCTGCATTGTACGCAATGATTGGTCACAAATTTGAGAAGAATGCAAAAGCGGCTTTATACAGTTAAATAACTTGAGGGTTATCCCTGTTTAGAAGCTGATAAACTCAGAAAACACTGAAAATGCAGAAGTAGGATGCCTGCAACGTCCTGTTTGCCCAGCATTGATTTCTTACCATGTTTACAGGCCCCAAAAAAGTTAGTGTGATGATGCTGGAACACACCTGCCCTGCTTTCATGACTGGCTGTTCCAGAGCTCCTTCATAGGACTGGCTATGACCATCAGATCTCTCCACTTCTGCATCTTTAACATCACACACGTCACCTTTAACATCACACTTTGTCTTGGTTCAGTGTCTCACCATGCCTTTCTACCTAATTTCAGACCATTTCCCTTTTATTTCTAATATGGAAATTACCTCAGTAGTCTGAAGGCCCTTCTTATGACACTGTTTGCTTAATGATATTTTTAAAAAAGAGTTTAATTGCTTAAGTCAAAGTCTTCAAATGTGTTTCAGTATCTTAAACACCAGATTCCACATTCCTTTGTGCACTCAAGTCTAACTCACTTGAAAGCCTGGACTATGAAAGGACAGAAAGGAGAATGACTACTCAGGGCTGTATAATGCACAGGGCCCTTCTCTTCCATACCTAATAAGCAAACACCAAGGAATAAGTATATTTTTCAGAAAAGCTTCTTGCCCTATATGGAGACATGAGAAAAAAAAAAAAAATCCACCATTGCTTTTTTTAACTTGCCATTGCTTATTTACACTTGTTGAGATAAACATATGCCTGAGTCATTTCACTTCAGCTTCCAAACACTGGTTCTTGTTATAACTTCACCAATAGATGAAAGAACCTCTTACAAACTAGTGTTTTCCTGTGGTGGAGGCACTTAGCACTGAAAACAAGTCATCTCTCAATCTTCTTTTTGATAAGCTAAAGAGATTGAGAGTATCTCATAGCAAAGCATTTTCCCCAGCCCTTGTATTACTCGAGCACCTCTTTTCTGCATCCTCTGCATCCTCTCCTATTTATTAGCATTTTTTTTCAGAATGTGAGCATTAGAAGAACCAGACAAAGTGCAGTACCATTGGCGTCCTAAAGACAGGGGTGAAGTCACCTTCCCACTCCACTGTCACCCTGATTGATGAATATACATGAATAAATATTAATATTATTCATATATATATTAATAAATACCCAGGAATCACGTAGCCCTTGCAGAATTAGCCCAGAAACAGGGGGACTCTGTAGACACATCCACAGAGAAGCACAAGTAAACGAAAGCTAGATGGTGCCACACGTTCTTATGGATTTAAGGTTATTAAAAACTATGTATTTTTGTGGATGGGATCTACTGTGCTCCAAATTGCAACTCCAAGAAGGAATTTGCTTCACGACTCCCTTTATTGTCCTGAACAGCACCGGTTGAACTATAAGATGACTTTTGGTACTGACATTGCTACATTCCCTTTTTTAGTGATGGACAGACAAACATGTAGCTCAATTGTGTCTTCATGGCTGCTTTTACAGTTTAATGGCGTGTTATAGTTTAAATGGTCACCAATTGAATGGGCCTTGTTGGTTTATGAAATAGCTGTTAATATTAGATTGCATAGTTGGGAATATTACAGCGTGCACTTGTGCATTAAATATTAATTTGTCTGGTGAGAGCTGAGACTATTTGAAGTGTAAGAATTGAAATTTGGGCAGGGCTTCAGTGTGTTGTTGCCAGTGGCTTAATGATGTATGCAATGAGCGCTAGCCTGAGTCTTTGGGGTACCACAGCCTTCAGTAAAGGCCCTTGACCTGTGTTTTCCATTTTGTCCTTGTTCATGATGAAGCCTGAAATAAAGATACACAGATTTCTTTCTTTTAGCCAGTCCAGGGCCTTTTCCAGATGATCAATCTATCCCTACTCAAAGTAGGTCATGCAACACAGTGGCAAACAAAATTTTTGCTAATACAAGCCTCTTCCTAGCAAACTATTTTTCCCTGATGATAGCGTACTGCCAGAGTATACTCCTCTCTCATGTAATTCTTATTAGAACAGTCAATGTAAGGTTGTACTCATCTCTCAAGTATCATCAAACGAGATACAGGAAAAAACGAATCAGCCACAGGAAGTACTCACAGTGAAAGGGTTTGTTGTACATGTCAGCCTTAAGCAGAAATGGGATGGATGCATGTGAATGTGAACTGGTTTTATTCAAATAAATACAAAATGAAGGGTGAGTGAATTTGTTCATCAACTCAGCTTACATGAGCTAAGAATCAGCTAAGAATGGATTTGGTGCCTTGGCTAATCCATGAGTTATTTCTTCAGCTTTATTCCTTCTCCTGGTTTTTACCCATGTTTTACTCATTCATGCATTCATGAATGATCTGAATTCTGTTCATGTAAGATCCATAATCTACCAAGGTGTCTGTCAGACTGTGGAACACCTGAGACATCTCCCTTTACCATGTCAAAGTTCTGCCTGACAAAGTTATTTCAGGGTGGTTTTACTATTATTATTTCTTATTTACTTACTTTGGTTGGTTGGGAGCTGGGGCAGCACAATCAATGTTGGGGGCACAAAAAAAGAAAAGAAAAAGTTAGTTTTTCAGAAAAAGTTAGACAGCTCCCCAACTAGCAAATATGTACCTTAGTAACTTTACACATGGTCTTACTGACTTCCTACAGACTATCCGCATGGCTTATGTTACACAAAAATACACGTTGGGAGAATGAGACCATATTATCCTAGAGTTGCAGAGGAGTAGGATATTTCTCTGAGTCTAGAAACTACTAGATATTTAAAAGCTTCATAATATTTTACTCCAAAGACATTCAATGCAACCTCTCTAGGTGCGGCTAGAAAACTTTACAATGCATAGTAGGGCACTTTACTGAAAAGTGGTTTGCAAAAACTGTGTGAGGTGATACCATTAGTGAACGTTTGGAAGTTGCTGCCACAGGAGGCTGCGGAGGCAGACAGTATCTGCAGGGTTTAAAGGGATTAGAGAAATTCATGGACACAGGTCCATCAAAGGGGTAGGCAGGAATGTACCCTCTAACATATTTAATCCAATGATTATGGATGCTGGAGGAACTTTGAAGCAAAAGGGCTGCAGAAGGTGGCTGGAGTCACATACTCCTCCTGGACAACATCTTTTGAGAGCAATCTGAGACATTCAGGCTGGCTGAATGATTGGTCTGATCCAAACTATATTTCTTAAGTCAGTTATTTACCCAGAGCCTTTTTTTTTTTTCTTCTTCTTCTTTTTCTACCTTGCCATTGAAGCCATTTTCAAGACACTCAGGTCTGACTGAACTTAACAGGAGTAGTGTGCTCCTGCCAGTATTAGAGGGAACCTTATGGTGACTGAGCCCAGCATGGCTGCAGGGGGCTTAAATATCAAAAATGCCATAGCATTAGCAACAGAAGCACTGCCCACTTCATCCAGTTTCATGTCACTGCTGGGGTTTCTGATAGAGTTCAGGACACAGCCAGAATACGCAGAGACCTCATACAGCTGCTCTGATTTCTCTCTCCGTCTGGTGAGTCAAAGGCCCTCTCAGAGGAGATCTCTCAAGGACTGCTATTTCTCTGATATTTCCTGATTAGCATTTCCAGGAGCGATTTTGCTTTATAAGGAAATTCAATGAATAGAGTTACTGATAAGCCTGAAACTTGCCTTCCACATTTTCAAGAATGACTGATGATTTTGAGTACCTCTGTTTGCAGCTGGCCAGTTTAAGATGCTTTAAAGGGCCCCCAGTTTTAGAGATCAGAAGTTCTACAGGGGGGCAAACTTTTGCCCTCTTTCCAGCACCTCAAATTCTGTACACTCCTCTCTGCAAAGAAAGGAAACCAGAATCAACAGCCTTTGGAAAAAATCTAAAACTCAGATTTTGAGATGAAGCACAAGAAGAATTAAAAGGGTAATTACAGTTGCCAAGAGAGAAAAGACTTCAGTACATGCCTTCAGGTGAGCAGATATTTCAGCCCTGATGAAACACATGGCTTTATCTCAAACACACCTTTGACATTTCTAGTGTATGTGTTTTAGTGGGGATGGGTGTAAAACAGAGCACAGTTCCTGTAAAAAATGGAAGCAGACTTCAGAGCTCGATGGGAAACACATGGTGACACCAGATAAAAGAGACAGACAGAAAATAAAAAGAGCAAAAATTCTGCCAAAGGGGAAAATCACAACTCACATCCTCTGCTTTGGAGATGGCTCTGTATGATTACAGCCACGCTGTGAATATGGCTGTTCTGATAAAAAGTCTGCACCGTTCATATAGGAAAGTTCATCTTTGGGGTGTAAAATGCTCTTAGCTTTTTCTTTTTTTTTTTTTTTTTTTTTTTTTTTCCTTTTCCCCCCAGTTAAGCAGCTTTTGGGTACAACCAGCCATGCAACAAGCAAAGCCCTGCCTACAAGCTAATACCCAAATGCACACCCCGATTCCTAAGCGCATATTCATTTGAACCACAGTGACAGTCTCATTTAGAAACAAATTAGGGGTTAACTAAGAAGTCCATGACAGAGGCAGAATCGAGTTTCCCTTTTCCCCTCACTGTCTGTTAGAATTAGAAAGTGTCTATGAGCAGTGTGTGTCAAGAATATGAACATGAGATGTCATTTCTCCTGCCTCTAATTGAAGCCAAGATAAATGAAGTGGAAAGGCGGCGTCCAATCCAATCAAAACATGAAAAAGGTATTTTGACATGTAAATTACAAACTTCCTGTGTATTTTGTCTCCCCAATTACACCCTCCCCTGTCATGTTTTTTTAAATTATATCTTAATCTCCCAGTCTCCTAATAATTATGTCATCATTCTTGGGCCTTGAACACTGTGTAATGGTATTTTATAGGATGTGCCATTCATTATTAACTAAACTCACTCTCTGTCCCCGGTGATGCTATTTCTCATGGTGTTCAAATATGCATTGTGTCAGTTCTCCCTTTGTAAATGTTAGGCCAGTTCCACTCACTGCTTCTTGATTAAATGGTATGGAGTAGGCGAGATACTTTCAGACAGTTTATTCTGCCCATCATTATTTTATAGGGATGCACACTCCCTAGTATTTTTTTAATGGAATGGGTGAATGGTTTCAAATGTAACTTCCCAGTCAGTTTGGATCACTGAAAGAGCTTCGTGGCTTTCATGGTGTAATTGACTGTGTTTTCTCTCCACCTCTTGAAAGAAGAGACAGTATTGGCTCAAATTAAAATGCACAGTAAGGGATCAGGGAATAAGATCAATGCAGTATATAACTACACCTACATGAGAGTATTTCCATCGACTGTAACAGTCTTTACATCAGATCTAACAGAATGACACCAAGGATCAAATTCATCACATCTATATTTAGATGTTGTGAATGCTACATCTAAGGTAATCAGCAAGACCAAAATAAGCACTCCTAGAATGCTATTCATCTCATTCCTTTAAACCTCTATTTTTGGATGAGATTAATCACACCTTAGAAGTGCCTTTTTCTCTCAAAAGACTTGAATTAGGAGTCCTCGTGACTTGTTCAAGCTGTAGAAGTCCACCAGAAGAGGAATCCCACCCCAAACAGAAAGGATCCTGTCCCTGGAGTTAAGGACTGCTATGGTAAGGGAGGACAGACGACTGCAGGAAGAAGAATTAAGGTAAGTCTTGTGATACTCGATCTTGTTATTAATGCAATCGGTTACAGGTTATTGATGAACAGAACTCAGATAAGAGTTGCTTAGTTTTCTGAGCAGAGTCTATCGAGAATACCACCCAAGCCATCAAAGATTCAAGAACGGTAGCTAATTAAACCCAGTATCAGATGTTATATAAGCATGCCATATTTTTCTGTTTTAGTGATTATCAGACCAAAAAATGGGCAGCCATTATGATGCAAAAGCAAATATTTAGTTAAATGCTTAATAGCTGGTTCGGCAATGTAACTTAACTCCCAATTTTAAGAGTACAGAAAGTACTCTCCAGAGGTGACTTGCACATAACCAGCTGGAAAAATTGCAAAGAAAATTACTAACTTGACTGTATTTAAAAGTGATGTTAAACAACTTCTGTCTACACATAGAGTTTTATGTTCTCAATCAAGCCTTCAGTGAGGCAGAGAAGCCTGTGAAATGCTTTCATCCCAGCCTTTCTGTTATTGAACACAGCATACACACAAGTCTGTCCTGTTTTTCAGCACCCACCTGCATGACAGGAATTCTGCCCTGGATTTGAACCACTCCTCATCTTTGCCTAAGCTCTGTATAAGTGAATAATGATCCCAGTATCAAAGATGCAGTTTGCAGATGAAAGTTTGGCTTTGGATACACCTGGGCGATCTCTTTTTATTTATTACCATAGCCAGTGAGCGCAACAGAGGAGCTGTGCAAACCCCTTAGTGGCACCAGCTCAGAAGCGAAGGAAATGGAAACTCCTATTGAGTTTCAGCATCCTCTCTCTTTGCAAGAAGAGCTGTATTGCTGGAAGAGCTCTGGTCTACAGCTGTGCAAATAAAAACCAGGAGCCCTTTCTCCCTCCCTCGGCAAATGTGCTGCCAGAGCCAGGTCCCACCTCATCAGGCCTGGGAACTGTCTCTTCCCGGGGCCTCCTGACACAGTCGTCTCCTCTTTACTCTAGCCAGGACAAAAATATCCAGCCCAACAAAAACTATCAGACTTATTTCTTCTTGGTGTGTTTTCTTCTGCCATTTTCCCCAGACCTGTTGAGTAATATTTGACCTGAGGTGAGACTGCTTATAAACAGGGTGATCTCCTCTTCCTTCACAGGGGCTATGGAGGGTCCATATTTTTCTCCTCTACTCTCCCTCCTCTACACTGTCTTTTTTTATAAATTTTCTTGTTCCTGACCTCTCTGCTGTAAAACCCTGCACTTCTGCTCACCTGTCTCCAAAGCACTCAAACAGTAACTTCTGTTAAATTAACCAGCAAGCTGGCTTTAAGACTTAAATATCCAGGCACAGTGTCCACCTGCTGAGGAGATCCCACTGTTCTCAACCTGCTCTGTGCAGACAAGCCTACAGAGGCATTAAGCCTCAGAAGGCCCTTAGTAACCATCAATCCCCTGCTGGGAACTGGCTTTTTATATATTCACAGCACGGCGTTGCTGCCCTGCTCATGCTCTGGCACCTCATGCACAAAGCCCGACTTCCCTGGAGATGAGCAAGCCCTCATGTGCTGTTGCAAAACATCTTCTCCAGCCTCAGCCATCAAGCTTGGGCCCTCTCCAGTCAGGTACATGCACCTTTCATGCAGTTTCTCAGGGAACAGCTCATCTTTACCGGGACTAGACAGCTGGTTTTACTGGAATAGGATTGAGAAAACAGAACTGAATTGTTTTAGCCATCCTGTTCTCTGAAGGTTCCCCTGTCTGAACAGGAAGCAAGATTTATTGCATCTCCTTCATCTGAGCTTCTGCAAGTAGCTACCATGCTTTCTCCCACACTGTGGTTTCATAGCACAGATTCACCAAGTTGTGTTAGTGTCAGACCCAGATGTGCACCGACACACGTGTGTTTGCTCTTTGGAAAGGAATGGTGAGGTTCCTGCCAAGCTGGATTTAATCCATTAGCACAAGATGCTCCTTGTTCATGTAGCTGGCCTTCTAGCACTGGATAAAAAGAATGAGTACTCAGGCATGGTAGCAACAGTCTCACCTTAATTAAAGGCACCCAAAATTACCGAGAGTCTTTTTCTTCAGTTGCACCATTCTTTCTGCTAAGGGTTCAGCTCTCTATCCAGGAAGGTTCCCACACAGACATAAAGGAGAACCCCAAGAGATGGATGAGGTTTAAGTACCACACATGTCTCTACCACGACGAGGCTGTGGTTGGGGTATCATCTCTCCCCTCAATACACACAATAACAAAAAGTTAATAAGATGGGTCAGTCTGTCTATTCCCAGCCAGTTTGTTATGCTTTCATTTTATCAGGAGAGTTTTTAACACATTTTTCCATATTTTTTTTTAATTTAAGACACAAAGACAATTCATTCATCAAATTATTAACCCAAGAGATGCCAGAGCACTTGTTCAGATGTGGCAGCAAAACCCTTGACCTGTGTGTTGTGTCTTTAGATAGAAATGCATAAAGAGCAAGTTTCTTATAACAGCTTTTCTTGTGGCACAGCCAGGATGCTTTTGCAGCCTGACCTGCACTGTTACCATACTACTTAAGCAGCCTGCATGTCCCCATAAAAGTACCGCAGGTACCAGGCAATGACTTTTTTTATGCACTCTAGTGTTCCGAAACGCCTTCGTGTGTCCTTCTCCCTTTCCACATGCTCTGAATGTATCTGCACTTTAACAGAGTTTGTCGTTTGCAGCCTAAAGTGCTAAGCTCACTCAGTCGCAGTTTACCAGCCCCTTTCCTTCCTGCTTTAGCAGGGGAGTTGGACTAGATGATCTCTAGAGGTCCCTTCCAACTCTGACAATTCCGTGATTCTGCGATTCCTGAGCAGTCCCGTACCAGTAAGAGATGCGCAGGCAGGCCCACTGGCACCGAGCCACTGCCCCGCCAAACAGCTCAGCAGGATTTGTACCCAAGGCCAGCAATACTGCACAAAACATAAAGTAAGTCCTTTTGGGCACGGGGAAAGATGCTGCTGGTGAAAGACCTCCCCTGCCTCCCCCTCCAGCTCTCCACAGCTCCTGCAATCACATCACGTGTCTGGCAGCAAACCCTCGGCACAGCCCCCGGAAAGGCAGAGCGAGCGAGAGGAGAGAACAAGGGAGGATTTAACAAAATAAATGCAATAAGAGCTTGTACAGAGTTTTCCTCATGGAGTTTCGTTCAGGGACACTAAACACGTAAATAGGGGAGATATATATACACACACCCACACACACACGTATGTACACACCCACATACACACTGACCTCAACTCCTAAACTGACTGAGGATGAAGACCCATTTCTCATTACATCCCTACCACAGCCTCCAACAGCACAATTAGCTGTGCTGCAGAGATATGTTCACTCGTACAAGACAAAGAAAAATCACGCTGTAAACCAGTCTGTGATAGTGGCCCTGGGACACCCCTGCAGCTGGAAGTCCAGGTTCACTACAAAGAACCACCCCCTCACTGGAGAACCACCAAGATCCCCCTGGTCTCCTTTTGGCCATGGCACCCGCAACCTTGGGCACGATGGGAATGGACTCCACCTGCTCTGAAATTACAGACTCCACTGCATAAACTTCAAAAAATTGCAGTTTTAATACAACAACAAATTCTCAGGTCTCTGCAGAAGGTCACGCTCCCCTTGCAGCAGCCAAGGGCACCCAGCATGGGTCCCCAGGCCCAAAGTGGCTTCCCAGACCCATGATGTGCTGAGGAAACAGCCTTTTCTGGCTCTTCTTTTTCTGTGACCTCTGATCCCAGATGATGCTTCAGCCACAAAGATCCTCACCTCACCTTAAACTGCAAAAGCACAAAAGCGTGCAATAAAACACCACAGGAACTCACACATCAAATTTCTGATGAGAAACCCGTCCTTCTTGTGGCTATGCTATTAGCAGTTTTCTTCTATTATTCACTCAGACATTTGCATTGTAGCAGTGATTTTAATTCATGGGTACGTTTATTAGAGCAGACTTAAAAATTTATTAGAAATATTGTCAATTTTTAACAGTAAAGAATTTGAGAGCGGGAGAAAATATGTTGGTGAAGAAAACTAGCATCACTCTTCAATAAGCTACAGACCTGGTCAGAATATGCTTGAAATCTGAAATTTGCATAGATTCTTTCCCCCCTCAGATTTTCATCAAGAAAAGCTGTCTTTTGTCAACCGTTACCAAATATATACAGTAGAGTTTGGATTAGAATCCAGTTGTAACCAAAAAAACCTTTATCTTCATCAACGTCATCCCTACCACGGTGCTTTTGCTAATGAGAAGACATGGAGAGCGAAAACAGCGGATGCCAGTACCTCTGCACGTCTTTCCTTTTCTCTTTTTTTTTTTCTTTTTCTGTCAAATCCTTGATTTTAATTCCAAAGCACAGAATTCAACACATACAAACTCAATACTACATGGAAAAGCAGAGTTTGTTCCTACTGGGCCAGATCCTCTACTGATACAAATCAATACAGTTGTCTCTAGCCTAAGTGCATTTACGGTGTGAATCCAGCCCCTGGGATCCTTGAGCTCACATACAGGAAAAGTCTGCTTTTAATTAAAAAAAAAAAAAAAAAAAAAAAAAAAAGGCTTTGCAAATGTGGGCTTACAGAGGGATGAGGCCCCTCTGCAGGTTTATTCTGTTTTATTTGTATTTTCATAGCTAGAAATTCACATGTGGCCCAGCCAAACCAAGAGCCGGAATGGCCATTGCCTTGGTTGAAACATCTCAAGATAATTTCAGTTTTGGCAGCCCCCATCTCCTGGGAAGCTTGTCCCAGTTTCACCAAACTCTTTGCCTTTGAGACAGGAAAGGAAAGAATGTTTAAAACCCGTTATTTTGATATGTACAAGCCAGAACTGAACTACAACTGTTTTGTTTGGCAATTTCCTTTAATTTTATGTTAAATGATTCAAACCATCCTTAAAAGCAAAGCATTTATGGAACAAAACAGTTGTTTTGGAGAGAAAGAAAACATTTATTTTGACACAAAAGAGTCTGCTCCTTCCCTTTCACTGTTTGATTTTCGAACTTTTTTTATTTTGCTTCAAAAAAACATATTTATTTTAATTTTTTTGCACTGCCAGAGAACAAAAATAATCAATTATTCACGCTGTTCTAGATAAACTACGCATAAATCATGAATAAAAACATACATTAATTCCCTCCGCTGTAAACTACTGTTTGGTGAAAAGCGAAACATAACAGGAATCCAAACTTATTCTCTGCCTCTCTTTGTCTTGTTTTTCATTTCAGATTCAAGTGTAACAGCTTGGATCTTGGGACAACCTTAGAGCAGCTACACTCCTTCCATGTTGTTATACTACCATCTACTGATAAAAGGATGCTACTTCTCTGGGATCTTTCTTAGTCACCTTGGTGCAACAAGCAATATTTCAACTCAATCAGCGCTCGAAAATGAGCATTAACTGCCACTTCAAGCGTTATCACCTGAATGCTCTTTTCTGCAATACGAACATATTCACAGAGTAATCAGCTGCACTTCAGACCCCTTGTAGAAAATAAGGTATTGGAGGATTTATATTTGTTACTTCCTTTGTTTCTTTCAAGGGAAGAAAGCTGAGGGATGGGAAATGATCATCAAAAGCCTTTTGTCAACTTGAAGGAAGGAGGCTGGGTTGGTCTTTTACTAAAGTGAGGCAACATTAAATTGCTAGTTTAAAGAAGCTTAAAAATGCACTACATTTAAAAACAAAACAATAACAAGTTTAGTCCCATAAAATATTAATTGTTCCCCATTATTAACGGCAGGAAAGGCAGTAGCTTGGCTTTTTGCAGTGTTCCCACACCCCTCTAGAGGGTTCTCAGTGCTTCCAGCGAGCTGTCCCCGGTCAGCATCCAGGAAAAAAAACCCTCATCTGGGATTACTCTTCTGTTTGACTGAGGAATGGAGAATAGAGAGAAAAACTGAGGACTCTTTGCAAGGTCTCTGGATGAAACAATTGTAAGTGCCAGTTAATTTCATATCCTCTGCCCTTCTCAGATATACCCAAAATAGAAAGAGTGGCAGGCACCTTTTATTTTAATCAGTGTGCTACAGTGATTTGGGGCTAATTAGATGTTAGTAATTAAGAAAAGACTGCTGGAACGGATGTTTTTACAGGTTGCATTGTTGATTCAAGAAATAAGACTGTTCACCTTTAAGTATTGTCAGTCACATTACTTTAGCTGGAAAGAATTAAATGTCAATTTTATCCTGCTTCATCACTGCTCTTTAATCAATGTCGATGCATCACTTCCCCCTATCATTCCTCCATCAAACACTGACCTGGAAATCTGACACTGAGCTTTCCAACACCAGCTCAGCTAATTAAGAACTTTGTTATTCCACCTTCCATCTTTTAAAGAGAAGTAAGAAAAGTGCCAAAGAGACTCTTGCTTTCATGTGGAAAAGCATCAGCAGGGGGTTAATAATAATTATTAAAATGACTGACAGCTCGGGCTACGCTGTGATTTGGCCCAGCCCTGTAGTCACAGAAAGGTAAAAGCTAAGAAAAGTCAGGCCCTAAATTACTACAGTGAATAAATGGGATTTTAGGAAAGAAAACAGCTTCCTACCCTCAGACTACAGGAACAAACCGAGATCATCTTGTAACCTGGAAAGGTGCTGATATTTATCTTTGCATCTAACTCTTTCAGCATGGTAGCCACAGCCTCATTAAATCACTGGGTGTGCTAAAGATCAGCAGAAGGAGCACTCGGAACCTTTCCAAAGCAGTCAACCACGGAGAGCGTGGGCCACAGCCAAGGAACTAAAAGCAGAGCTGAGCTAGGTGGGTTTACTGGATTTTCCTACATACAAGCAGAGGAGACTGTTTAATGCTTATACCGCCACAAACTCTGGGAGTCCTAAGCACAGATTAAGATCCTGGTATTCTGGGGGCTGCACAAAATGTCAGCCCCAGTCCCACAGATTTCACAGCCTGAGCCTGACAAACAGAAACACCATGCGGAAGCAGCCTGCACGTGGCGGTGCATGAAAAAAAAAATGGGGGAAAAAAAAGTAAAAGCAATGAAGAATTCTTGATCGGTACCATGTCGCTGCTTCTCTGTCTTCAACAGGCTTTTAGTGAGAAAGAAAAAGAGGAAGCGTAGTTTAAATATTACAAAAATAGATGCTTTTGAAGATATTCACTACCTTTCCCTGCGTCCATGGGGAACTCATAAGGCCAGATACTGCAAAAGCGCTGGAAAACTTCACTGGCAGAGAATCAATTAGTTGTGGCCTGTCAGAAGTGGGCATAGATTTGTCAATACTGAGTAAGAGTGATAAGCAGGATGGATATGGGCTGTGAAGGCTCTTCAATAAAGAGACGGGCAGGACTAGCAATGAGTACTCGAGAGGCAGCAGCAGGTCAGAGCTTCTTGGGCGTGGAATCCAGCAGCACAGCAAATCCAGGCAAGAAATGGGTTTGTTTCTGCTGTGCTTCTGGAAAAGAAATATTAGGTGCATTTTCTGAACATAAGCGAGAAGAACAACTGAGGCATATATTTGGCTGATATCAGCGTTTTCAGTATCAGGAGGTTCAAATTTGGTTGGTCTAACTCCTCAGAGGTGGGGGCACAAACACACAAGCACTTGGCACCCACTGTTGCTTGTATTATCTCACCCAAAAGACCTGTAGACCTAACAATTCAAGCAGACTCTGAAGGCTTTCACAAGATCATTCATGTGAGAAAGACTTTTTTTTTTTTTTTTGCATAAGAACGAAGAATCAGAACTCCAAATAGATTTTAAGGGCCAGATTTCCAGTGAAAGATGGAGCAAAAATGCAAGTGGCACTCTTATCCCCTTTTTCAAGGCCACCATTTTCTCTGAGAATTGTTTTTTAGGGAAAAAAATTGCTGCTGAGTAAACCATGTTTCTCAGAGCGCTCATCACCCATCTCAAAGCTCCAAAGCAAGTATGTGCGACAGCTCCATCCTGACCCAGCCCTTGTCCTATCTCTCTTATTCAAGCAAGACTCCAGGCAATTCTAGCTCTGGAAGCCCTCAGTTCCCAAAACCAAATCCTAACCCACAGCAGGGCACAGTGAGCCCCCTTCTCAGCTCTGTTTAAAATCCACTGAATCACAATACACCTGCAGGGCAGTTCAGATTCCCCAAGTTTTGAACCTTTTAATTTTTTGTCAGACCACAAGTAGGACATCTCGGGATAAAGTGCTGAATGGAGGCACTAAGAGTGCACGTTCAAGTCTTGGCACTGCCACACACCTTCTGAGACTGCTGGTAAATAGCTTTATCTGTCAGTACCCCAGCCTGTCAGCTGGCAAATGAAGGTTCCTTAACGTATAGATTTTGTGAAGATCAATTCTTTAGTATCTGCGAAAAGCAGCATTTGAGTATCTACAAAGGGACCTCGGTAACACTGTTGTGTCTTCACTACCACCTTATGGATTGCACTTTTCATGAAGCAGAGTGACCTTGATTCTGCAAACTGTGTGAGCATATACTTAAAGTTTAGCTGATTTTTCAATGGCTTGCAGAATCGGCGCTGTACATCCATCACAGATATACCCAAACACACAGCTGACGAAATAAATATCTTCTTAGTGTTCATATTATCATCCAGTGTTTTGGGGCCATCTCATAAAGGCGCTTATGTGCAACAATGCCTAAGCAAAATGGGTTGATTTAAGAGGGCTGAGGGAACACTTAACTGAGAATTTCCTGGCTTCAGTTAGTTGCAGTCAAAGCGTTAAGATTATATTTCAGTGTCAGTATATTGTTTTTATTTGCTTTATTAAATTTACTTTAACTTGCATTGACATTTTCTTTCCCTTGTTACTCGGTCTCTCAGCTGTAAAGATTCCATTTGCTGAATTGTTTTGCCATTTGTATCAAAAATAAATATTAATACAATAGGAATTCTTAAGGGTTGGGTTTTTTTAACTAAGAAGTAAAAAGTCAAGTCTCAGATGCTGCTTGGCTTCCAGTCCCCAGACTAGCCAGGAGCTTTTGATTCAAAGGCAGCTGCACCACCAATACACAGAATTTGTTCTTTCGAGCCATGCAGTTACTGCAGTTGGGCACCACTGGTTGCCACCAAAGTCCTGTTTAAATTCATCACCCCCTCGCTTGCAGGTGGAGCGGTGGTACAGTTAGCAACAGCACTGCTGATACTGATTGCAACTATGGACAAGATCACATAGTGCCAAGCTTCCTAAAGATAACTTCAATTTCAGCACAAGCAGTGAGTGTGAGTATTTTGGGTGGTGAAGTGACAGTGTGATGGGATTTGCTTACTGGAAGCTCACTTGGAAAAATCAATGTACATTTAAGTCATATACTGGTGTACAATGGTACATCTCTGCTTTATACACCAGTCAGGGAATTTGGTTCTGCAAAAATCATTATTTTCCACTTTTCAAAGACAAAGGCAATTAAAGTTTCAGATTTGACTGTAAACTAATGTCCAAAGAAGAGAGAGAAAATGGCCAGATCAAACCAAGCTTTATATCAAGCATACAATTGTTCTAAAGTATCTAGACTTTGAATAAATAAGTTAGACTGGCACACTGACATTAAACATGCCTCTGAGACACTGCATGAGGGTTCGCAGAGTCCCGGGGACTGTTCCTGTAAGGTAGGAGGGATTGTAATGCAGGGCTATAGCAAGGGTTACTGCACTTGCTGTTGGGGCTCTTTGGTACACAGGATCCCTCTGGAGCCCAGTCCCCAGCTCTAGGACTGTCCACAGACAGGACCCGGCAAGGGACAGAGGAGTCACAGCACAGGGCACAAAATGCTGCGCTGTCACAAAGAAAAGTCAGTCTTGGTATAACCTGTGAAATAGAGCACGGTGGGGCAAAGTCAGTATGGAGAGAAAACAGACCTTCACCCTTCCAAGTGACAGGGTTCAAGATTTAGGTTTTGGCTTCTCTCTCCAGCATTCAGGGAAGGGCATGGGACTTGACATTTTGCCAGGGACTCCCTGGCAAAATTCCCTGGCATGGGAGGTGAACGAAATAGCTTACACTGGATAGATGGAAGCATCTCGTCGGTGCAAGAGAAGAGAAATGTGTCTCATGCCCTTGGGTTTACCCAGGTCACCAGCAGGTCTCACCAGGATATTCTCACCCTATATACATCCTCCTCAGCGACAGTCCACCTGGCAATAGCACTGTTCACTTAGTGACCTTATTTTGAAACACCAGGCTCCAGAGACCTGTGGAGATATACCTTCTCTCCAGAGAGAGGATCCCAAATGCACTTTGCTTTATATCAGAGCCTTGCCATACATGCGAATAACAAACCACCAATGCAAGTAAAAATGTTCACAGCAAAACCGTCAATATTTCTCTCTTTACTTTGTGCGCAGGGGCTGCTGAACTCCTGGAGAGCTGGTGATCTCCTGCACTATCGATGCTGAAGTGTAACCCAGAGACATAGGGGATGAGCAAGGAACAAGCCACAGCTTTCAGTTCTTTGCAGATATTGAGTAAATTGGACCTGTAGCTTTGTTCCCAACGTGCAGAGATTACACAATTTACTTGGTCAGCTCTACAGTTCAGGTGTTCTTCAGTTCAACCCAATTCCCAATCCACCAGCAATAAATCCCGTGGTAATCAGTATTCAAGACACTACAGTGGGAGTGGCCCAAGCTTTTGAAGACTGAAAGACCGATGAAAGTTAACTTTTTATTTTCTATGGATATTTTCAATTTTGCAGGGTAGGGAGAGGGAAGGGATATAATTAAATCATGGCCAAGATTTCTAATGGCTGCAACGGAATCAACCCCATGAATGGGCACCAGCGCTATGGTGCACCAAGTTCCATGAGCGTTAAGTGCTTCATCAACGCTGTGTCTTTACCCCATAGTGCAAACATTTGATATGCTTCAGGCACAGCATTTCACTGTCACATCTGCCTGAGATCATGCCCAGATGAGCAAACCACAGCGCCAGCCTCTGCTCTTTGCTCTGTGAGTGCTGGCGCCAGTCCCAAGGATGCAAAAGTCCCGACACCAGTGTCAGGAAGCCACATGAATAGGTCAAACATCAAGTGATCCTTCTAAAAGAAATCACTGCAGGTGCCTTTCGTTCACCTTCTGCTTCCTGAACCTTGAGGGCACACTTACTTTATGTTGCGCAGCTTGCTTTCTCAGCTCTAGAAACCTGTGCTTTTTAAAACCAAAACTGCAACTCTAGTTCCTTTTCTCTTCCTTCCAGCAGCTACAGCTTTAAGAGAAAGACCAAATATTGCAATGAAATTTCCAGGGTTGGCAGTGGTTTGTCTCTGGCCCGAGGCTGTCCAGGCAAGCACCGATCTGGAGGCCACATCATCAAATTGGCTGTGAACAACTGCCTACGCGGGGATCTGTGCAGGAGCTACATGTGTAAAAACAGCAGTTCCTTTTGGCCTGCCGTTGAAGACATTTGGGTCCACACCATCTTAAGGACAGAGTTTTCTTTTGCAACCCCCAAAGAGGGTTTATTTATAAAATGCTTTTTGCTAGCAAGGCCTGCCAGGAGGAATTGCTGGTCTTTTTATGTCAAGGTCTAAAGTGCTGATCAGATTGTCACAGACCCAAGGCACCAGCCCCTTTGGAAAAGGACTCATGCCATGATGTATGGCAATAAATACCCACAAATGCTGCAGGAGAGCAGTGTCAAATTTACTAGGAGAGCAAAACCATCAACATGCCTGCTAGGCTACTCCTGGATGTCCCCTGCACTGAAGATCATTTCCATCCCATTGAAGTCCTTTTCAGACCCTCATTCAGAGCCAGCACAACGCTGCGTAGCACTAGGCCATTCCCAACACCCGTTGCCCTAGCTCTCCCCGAGGCAGCACTGGGAGGATGGCAGCCAAAGAACAGGATTGATTTTACTGCTTGAAGGCAGTGCTGGTACCCCTACTCTGAGCCATCTCTTTATAAAGGCCAAAAAATCCCTCCTGGTCATTGCTGAACTGAGTCCAGTAACTTTTACGCAGGGCTCTTCAGACCCATCAGGTGTAGTCCAGCCCACGGCAGAGGCCGGCTTTGCTCTTCCCTTAAAAAACACCAAAAGGAAAAAAAAAACAACCCATACAGTTCTCAAGCAGCCTGTGCAAAGAGGTCCAACTCCTCTCCCCATGCTTTGTAGGGCATCCCAAAAGGGGACAACACGGCTCAGGCACCATTTACAGCCTGTCCTGCAGGGCTGTTAGTGATTTTGGCCATGGTGATAGCCTCTAGCTACCAAATTAGATGGAACGTAGACCTCCCCAGAGCACCCCAGCACTGTATTACGGACATTTGGTTCAGACCAAGTCTACAGCCTCCCGCTTGGTCTACCACAGCGGTCTAGACACTGCAAGTACGACATGCCACTTTTTCTACACTAATAAACCCATAAGGGCAGGTAAGGCTGCAGGAAAAATGAGAACTACCAGAGCAGAACAGCCCCTGAGTTTTTGTTTATCTCAGACTAATTAAAACAAAAAGTATACCATAACTCAACTCTTAATAATAGGTAACCAGATGTGTCATTACTTGACCACGCTATATTGCAGCATATATATAAAGGTTATAAGATTATTTTTCAAAGCAGTGTGCCACAGCTAATGGTTTCCTAGCACTTTTATAACAAACTTAGCACCTGAAGGAATTTTAGCTACCAAGGCTAAAGGAAGAGATCACTAAATTTAATGCACACGCTCAGTCCCTCAACCCAGGAATGAAAATGTTGGCGCATCACATCATTGCACAGTACGCTATAAGACACCATTGCTATTAATTGAAGATACTTCCTCAAAAGACCATTTTTCTTCTTGTATTATATAAAATGTACTGAATAAGGAAAACTGTGCCAAATTGCCAGTGGGCGGTTCTTATTTTTTTGTGCGCAGAGTTTACTCGGCCCCACCCAGGGCACAAACAAAGCCTCAATGTTTACAGAGGTAATAAAATATTATGGTGTGAGCGATTTACCCGATTGCCAAAAGGACCAGGAACAAAACGAAAAGGACAGCACTAAAAAAAGTCCTAGGCCTAAATCCAATAAAGCCTGGAGGCTTCTAACACCCCACGGAAATCACTGTTCATTACGTATTTCCAGATGAGGGTACGTTGCCTATGTCTGAAACCATGCAGCTGAGCAACCCAAGATCCACATTATTAATTTCATCCCACTGTCAATCACTTTCCAATCCACCCGGCTGATGTTTTCCACCTTGATCTTCAATATCTCGTCTGAGGATTGAATTTTCAAGCTTCCAGCATTGATTGAACTCTCTCCCCACTCAAGCCACCATAGACACCACGGGGAGCCACGCTGAGTGCTCTTGGGACAAGAATCAGCAGAGGCTGCAGCTGGGCAACGTGCCTTCCAACATGATGGAAGCAGGAACGCAGCTGGGGATGAGCCACTCTCTGCAGTGGCCTCATCCCTGCTCTGCAGTGCTACTTCTGACCAGAACGCAGTGCTGCCAGCCAGGCAGATACAAGCATCAGGCTGTGGGCAAGTGAATGACTCCAGGACTCAAAATGTGAGGTTTGTGGGTCTGTCCTGTGCAGCATGGATTCATGCAAAGAGATCCCCGCGGATAACCTTATTTTTGGCTTGGTGGTTTATTTTAGCAAAGTAAATAAACCAAACATATACATAGGCTTGGCTTAGAAACAAATAAAAACCCACAATGGTGCCTCACACACAAAAACTGTTCTGACTGTTTTGCCCTGCCCAGAATCTCCTGTAGATTGAAATACAGGCTTTTCTTTCTGAACCATAATTAACGGTTTTGCAATATTGCCTCAGAGTTCGCCCAGGCCATCTGATGAATCTGACTAATAGGAAAAGATGCTTTTAACCTGTGTGCTGCCAGACGGCTGGGTACCTCCTTGGCCACATATATTTGGCTGTCAGGTTGAAAGAAAGGCAGCAGATTCAGGGTTAAGCATTATTCCTGTCATGATTGCCCTGAACTTGCCCAGTTAAATTGCAACAGCATGGGTCTCCATAATTATCTAATTGTTAGTGTTGTGCCTTTACGTAATTTATGATGTAGCATTAAAGCCTGACCTCTGGTTTGAGATGAAGTGCAGTACTGCTGACATCCAAGCTCAAATTAGTAGGTAAGTAAGCACCCAATTAACGATTATGCCACTGAGCTTTCATTTCAATCTGACCACACTGCTACACTAATCAGTTTTCTAAGCCTTTCACCTTCCCCATAACTAATAAGCATTTCTCCTGCTTTTTATGTTATCCTTGTTATCCTCATAAAAAGCACTCCAAGATTGCTGCTTCCAGTAATTCCTGCATTAAGCCACTGGCCCAGTGGCATATTACCAGCTTGCTAGCCACCCGATCAGTAAAACCCAAGGCACATGGCACAGGCAAGCTGGCACTCTACAGCAGGGAAGAGCGGGGACAAAACCCTTGCAGTGTAGAGGACTTGCTTTAGACTCAAACCAGTGCAATTCAGATGAGAATCTGGTCCTGCCAAGGATCACATAGTTTCATGGGAGTTTAAGGACGCAGGACAAAGGGAGTGAACGTCAAACCATATTTTGCAGCTGACTAAATTCTGTCATATTAACAAAACAGTGACAAGACCTGGAGCATCAAAGATCTAGAGTTTTAATCTGAGATCCATGAATTACCTTTTATTTGCCATGAGCATGCACAGAGGGGCTTTGCCTACACAGACAACTCGGCCCACACGTTAGACACCATGTCACAGCTTGCCTCACTGATAAAAATGCCCCGCTCCTTGAAAATCCGAGTTGCAGAGCTGAAAACCTGTTCCTCTCGGAATGAGATCCCTGATGTTATATAGATATAATAAGGAGCCAGGACTCGAGGCCTGGACAACAACATCCGCAACTCTGCATGATGACAGAAGTCAGTTCTGGAACACGAACCTATTGGAGAAAAGAAATCCCCATTTCACTGCAATCCCATCCTCTTCATCTTCTCTTAAACTGCAGTTTTCCAGGGCTCCTTTAATCTCTAAAACTTCTCCAACCTTCACAGCGCTTGCAACTTTTTCTTACTAACCAGCTATTTAAATCTGATCTCAACAGCACAAGGGACAGCTTTGAAAAATAGGCATTTTTGCAAAGGTGGAAAGCTTCACAGTCAAGCGCTGCCACTGGGCCAGAAAAGCCCTGCAAAGCTGTGATTAAAAAGTAGAAGTTTGCAGCAAAACACGATTCAAACCCAAGCGCGAGGAACCAGCATGTTTTGGATGGGATCACGTGCAGTTAAAAGCAGTAAGGCATAAACAAGTGCAGTAAGCAGTGTCAGGAGAAAGTTTAAAAAAAAAAATAAATACGTAATTAGTGTCAGGCTTAAGATTTGAATATATCAGGGAATGCAATATAAAAATAATCTTATACACAAACCCCCCCCCCGCCAAAAAAAAAAAAAGAATGGTAGGAAAAGCTGCACATTATAGGAAATTAGTTGTGCGAAATGTGTAAAAAAGCTGACACTCATCTAGCTATAGAGACTAATTTCCTGCTCCACCATGGAGACAGCCCTGATCAGCTGGACTTAATATAGCCTTCTCCATGGCAGCTGGGTCAAATAGTGGCCTAAGCACTAGAAAATTGCCTGCTATGTGGATGAGTTTAGTGCACAATAAGCTGTGTGGTAAATAAACACGTTTAGCATGCTCAAAAATAGATAGCACGCTCAAGAGTTTTATGACACATCCAGATAGACGCAGCCAGAGAGTTGCTGCAAATTGGCTGACTCAGGAGGACTCATTCATGTGACCCAGTTTTAGGGGCCCACAAGCAATTTTCTGCATGACACCAAAATGTTCTAATAAGAGCCACGCGTGCGAGGAACAAAATACCGTCACTTCCTCGTAACTCCATGTATATACGGCAATCCTAATGGCAACGCTTTCAAAAAAGAAGCGCCAATTTAGAAAGCATCCCTGCAAACTCTCCTTGGCCGATAATGCCAAGTCATGCCATGGTTTCCAGCAGCTTTTAAAAGCTGCTCTGTCTTTCTGGGTGTCACTTACATACAATATGGTGCTGATTCTTCAACCCATTTTCTGTTAGCAACTACATCCGCCAACTTACACAATCGACCATGTGTTTTTTCAGTGGCACTAATGAGTACCCCGGTGGATTAGGGACCGGACTGCCCACTCATCTCTTACAAATTATCACAGATTTAAGGAAGAAAAACTATTAAGGAATCTATGAGGACTTAAGCCTGGGTTTTATAGCCACCCTTGCCCTGGCTGAGTCAACAAGAAAGCACTCTACCTGACTAATTGGGAGTCACTCTGCCTTCTGACATCCGTGCCTTCAGCTCTTATTCTGAGCTACTCAGAGGAGACTTGGGAATGTTTTAAATTATTGATGAAGATAGGTTTCCTATCTCTGAAACGCCTTTGGCAAACTCTTAATATTCTGGGATTTGGCATCGCAAAAGACAATGCCTCTGTCTCACTCATGCTGTTGATGTCTCTCACCCATTTACTCGCACTATAAAATTACAGTTTCTGATTAAGTCCATACAGTATGGAGAGGCAAATGGAAAGTGCATTGTTTATAGCTCTGAAAGCTTCTAGGTAATCCATCTTTGGCGCCGGAGTCGGCAAACCCCTCCATTTGCAGAATTTTCATTGATGACAGGAGTCCTCAGAGAAGCCGACCCAAAGCAGTCAGTTGTCATAAACATATTGGATAATTATCTTAATTATTTATAATAGCACCAGTAAGCAAGCCAGCGCTGAACGCACGGGTCCTGCCCTGGACAGCACACATTTTAATCAGATGTGAACACAGTGTGCAAGACGCAAAGCAGGGATGACATACAGGCTGCCAGGTGAATTTATTAATATTTTAGAAAAGGGTTCATCAGTAAAGAGTATTAGTGTTTTCAGACCCTTTGACATGAGAGTGTTAAACCTGACCAAGCATTGCATGGCAGAGATATTTTTTTCCCCCACATATTTAAAGGCAACATACTCAAACATGACAAAGCCCTACAGATATCTTCTAATTATTTTCTTTCAGCTCACATGGTTTTCAGATTAACTGCTTTGGCTCAGGCTGTGCTAACTGTGTCTCCAAAGTTAGCAAAGCTGAGAGAAATCTCCTTCAGTATCTTGATGGAGTTTGGGGCCAAGTTACCAAATTCAGAAGGGTTAAGAGATTCTGCTCATTTTTAGCTTTGGTGGCTCAGGAGAGCATTCCTCACAAATGACACTGAGGTTGTTTGATACGTATATATTAATTACACCATCCTCTCTGAAAAAACATCAGCTACACTTGTTATTACCAAAAGAGTAGAAAGCAGCTTGTAACTACTAATAGATGATGTTTCATCACCACCTTTGAGGAAGGGAAAAGAAAGAGCCTCATGGGAGAGCACGAACCTGTCTATAGTCGGATGGCAACTTGTGGGTATGTCAGGAATGGGACCAACCTCTCTCCAGCCCTAGACCTGCACCCCTGTTGCCAGACACTGGTTTGCCATTCAATCAAGTTTCTTCAGGTATCACATGTAGACATAGTCTCCCCAAATCTGCCTAAAGATGAAATCAGCAATGTGTGTATAAGTACACACACACATATATATGTATTACAAATACACACACACAGAGTCTGGCCTTTCCTCATAAAAACAATTCTACCTGGAAAAGGACACCTGACCATATTGAGAGCAGTGACAGAGGTTGAATTTGTCTTTAACCTACGGATTTTGCAAGTGCTGACTGCCAAAATGTGTTTTTTCAGCTGGTTGGTGTACCAGTCATTCGTTAATCAACCGTCTTTTATTATCCATTAGTGTACATTAAGCTAAAAAAAAAAAATAGATTTGGAGCAGGGATCCCATTCTTCTTGTCTTATCTAATTTTCTGTTCTCAGAGGAAGTTTATATTTTTCCGTTTGAAAGGGATAGAATTACTGCAAAAGAGTCTGTCTGCCCTGACAGATCTAGCTTTCTTTCCTCCTCAACAGCTGGGTTATTATTAGAACTGGCAGAATAATTCATAACGAATAATTTGACACCTCGTTTTCCATACATATATCACAAGTTGCCCACATTTATTTGTTACTGCAAATTATTAACCGCAGACTTTCTGCCAATAACTCCCAAAGGAGCACTACTGATACAATATATTCCTTGTCCCCCCAATAAGGAAATCCTTTCATTAAAGTCAAAGTGGGAAGCATTAATTACCCCTTATTTAAAGGTAATAACTCATCATCTGTAATCATTCCTCAGAGATAGATGCTAGTGTGATGACCCAAACTACTGCCGAGTTTGAATTTAGCGTTGGATGCAGATGAAAATTCACCGAGAAGACACGGAAAAGCAGTTCTAGCTTTCTGGGTCACATCCTTGCAGAAAGTAATTTCTATTGGATCACGCCTTTTCAGGCCTGCTTATGTCCATAAGAGATCACTTCTGTCTTGTCTAAAACACTCAGGAGCCATCAGAGTCTTTAAACCACTGAGTGTGATCATTGCACTGTGCAGTCTCTATTTTGAAAAGTTAGGTGGGACTTAAGCAGTGAATAAACCTTGTTTTGGTGCCCAGAACAAGGGTGAATATGGTCCTTTGGTACTATGTTATGTACATTCCCTTTTGTGGCCAGTCACTTTTCATTTGTAACAGTACGAGTCCAGTATAGCTCCAGGGACACATTACTGCTAAGCCCTGGGTAAATCAGTACACAATACAGCCCATGGACACATCCACTGAGCCTCCAACCTTGTGTCTCCTCAACAGAAGGACAAACATACATTTCCCATTTCTCTGAAGGACAGTGCTCACTCCAACACCATGTTGGTGGTGCATATGAAACAAAAGCAGCCAAAACAATCTCCACCTAGAGCAGGTAACATTGCCCTTGACAGCTTAGAACAGCCTCAGGTACCTACCAGAATTAATACACATTGAAACCACTCACAAAATGCCCCAGTAGGCTGGTTAAACCAAAGACAAATACCAGCAAATGTAAAGGAACTGCTGGGTGAAAAACCAAGCCAGCCTATAGCATGTGGGTACAAATAAATACAATAACCAAAGGCCCAACCTAGAGACTCGGAAAATACAAGAACTCACATAATCCACTTAAGATTTTCCCAGCCCCGGCTCAATGAAGGTTTTTAGTTATTTCAAGTTCAACAGGTGAGTTTAAACAACCTGTTTAACATAAAACATAAGGCTAAAAACCAGAAGTAAGCTAAACATATTGGCATTCTGGCACCTTATGCTGAATAATTCATACATAAGGTACTGCAGAAAAGAAACATATGGTTTTGGTCCACAGTGACTTTTTAAGCAGAACATTTAAGAATCAACCACAAATTTATATGTCCAGCAAAAACCTTCTTGTGCAGAGTGAAGAGAGACCATTACAACTACAGTCTACCTCTCCTTCAGCATTTCCCATGGTGATCTAAATTTCCTTATTTGATTTTTCCCTGAAACAAGACAGGAACACTTACAGAATCCCATCTAAAAGATTTAGGGTGCTCTCCCATCCCAGCACAACAGGGCTTTCCTCATTTTGACACACTGATGGCAGATGCAAATTTGATGTATTAGCAGATACAAACTCTCAGGACAAAGGCCTTTCCTTCCCAAAGTGAGCACCAGTCGAAGTCCAAACTGTCTACAGAGGAGTTGTCGTACTACAGTCATCAGTGCATCAATTCTCTCCTTGGTTGTTCTGAATACGGTCTCCTGCTGAGCACCATATGCGTGTCTGATAGCTGCCATTAAAAATCATCATTGCACACACCAGTCCCTCAAATACAGTCAGTAGAAAATAAACTCAGAATCCCAGCATGGTAACTGCTGGCAAATGGAGACTTTTAGTACTATACTCAGCCAAAGTACACAGCTACTTTACTCTTGGCTAATGCTGCATCCTTTCCGAGACACCTAAACCTATGTGCAAAGTGACAGCATTGCTGCAGTTACATCTTTAATCACAGCAGTGGTTAAAAGCCAAAAGTAAGATAAACATATTGGCATTCTGGCACCTTATGCTGAATAATTCGTACGTAAAGTGCTGCAGAGAAGAAACATATGTTCTTGGTCCATAGCATCTTTACTGTAAAATATTTAAGAATTAGCCTTGGATGCAGACATTTTATAGTAGCCCCCCAGTGTGGTGTCAGAAAGTCTATCTGTACCTGCATATTCTTATTCACTGTACTGATACAGCATGTATGTATTTATAGCAGAGATTAAAATCCCTATAGCAAACAAATCGTTCAGGTTATTCAAGCATTTTGAACCCTTCTTTACAGTGGATGCGGATGGTAACCCACACTTTCTTACAAGCACTACATGAAGCAACATCCAAAGCTGCTCTTCCTCTGCAGACACCCAGCAACAAGGATGTCAAAATTTACAGCCCCTTTATAGCATCCAATCTAACTTGTATTGCTTTACATTTACTTATATGTAAATGTAATCGAATCTCATCTCATCACCGAGATCAGAACCGGGTCCAGTATATCTGGAAACACACTTAGACACATGCACACACAGAAGAAACCTTCTGGCATATCTATGAAGAATAGGCCTTCCAAAAAAACATCCAGTATACAGATGAGCCCTCAAATTAGTAGAGAAAGCATGACGACTTCAGCGGTGGTGGCTGATGAAGAGACACACACATATACACCTCTGCCACCAATCGTGCTGCTAGGGCATTCATCAAATTAAGTACCAAGAGGAACAACACCTCTGATATCTCTTCATTTGGGGCTCCAGTAAATGAGGCACTAGATTAGGCCTGACAGAGGCCTAATGCAGCTTGAGCTTTTCCTGGTGTAATTAATTGGAACTTCGCCAGCTTGACAAATTGGAATGATGAATCTATCTTGTATGAATAGAAAAAAAAATGCATAATCAGTCAAAGATTTAGTTAAGACAGCTTCTCTCTGACTCCCTGCCATAGCCAAATCCATTAAGGCGAGGAAACATCACTTTAAGAAAAGGCACTGCTCTCCCTATGTTCAATTTATAACTTTTTGTTCTTGAATTTAATGGAGCAGTCAACCTGGACAGATTTGACTTTGGAGGGGCAAGGAAGGGGGAGGTGGGAAAGGTTGTTTTATTTTTAGCATTCTAATCTTCCCTGCGCCTGGGTAGTCTGGGAAAGAAAACAGTCACTTTGGTTTGAACATGCATTCCTGGGTTTGGATTTTAAATCTTTGGGGTTGCATGGGGGAATCTGATAAGAGTGCCCCACATAATTTGCCACCGAGACGATTCTGTGATAAAACTCGCTTGTCAAGTTTTTCCCCTATTAGCTTGTTTAATTGCTGGGTAACGTTTAGGCTTTGGAGGATGTGATAGATTGACTGCTCTGCCAGCACTGCTTTTTCCTCTCCAAATACCACCTAGTAGTAAGGGCCCTTTCCTGACACATTTAATGGAGAGGCAGAGGGAAAACAGGTTTGCTTACTTTTAAAATACATTTTTATCATTCAGCAGTTATTTTCCATGTATTTAATTTAAACCATGTGCTTCCCCCCTCCCTCCATCTTGCTTGTTCAGCCATAAGACGCGAATTTCGAAGAATCAATTAAGCAGCTAATATCCCCGTCCATACTGAATGTTTAGAGAAACTTTACTTTTCCTCTTCGAGGCCGTGGGTTGCAAAATAAGTTACTCGGACGCTACGGAAGAAATGCTTATTGGTTAAGTGAGAGCTGACAACGATGGCTTTCATTTCAAACAATCTAGAATTCCTCCTTGGCTCGCACATGCGAAAGCGCCAGGCAAATGTTTAGCTGACATAATGCAAATGACTGGCCATAGATTTATTTGACAAACAGTTGAGCAGACAGCCCTATATTGCACTCGCTTGTACCCCACACAACCCCACCGGAGCCAGGAGGATTTTGCTGGCAGAAACGAGAGCAGAATGAAACCCAAACACTGTGGTTCACGCATTGAGCCATTCGCTTTTGGCCACTGGCCAACCTGACAGCCACATTTAAATAAGCCACCTGCTGAGCAGGGAGTTTAAAGAGCTAAGTGCTCGGGAGAGCTTTAGCCGAAAAGTATATTGAACTTATGCAATAAGGCGTGAAGTGAAAGGATTTCAGTGACAAGGAGTACTAGAGGCCATATTATGGTCCTGACCTCTTGTTCTAGGGCAGATACAGAATACTTTTTGGGATCCTTCCTTGCTTATGCTGCCTAAAATATATCAGACACAAGCTCCATCCAGAGAAAAACCATTACATACGTGTCCCAAGAAGTGAACTATACCCAGCAGACGCTTAAATTTCTTTTCATTATCTCTAATAATGCTATAGAACAGGAATGCTTATACAGAACACGTTATTTCCCTCTGTTTAGAAATTGTTGTGATTTTATTATTCAGAAGAACTGGATTAGCTGTGTCAGAGACAGAAGTCCTTTCCCAGGAAAGCCCTGAGACCCCTCTCTTCCCATGGACTACCTTACCACGAGGACTTGGCTAAGCCACCTCATGACCTCATTCGATTTGGTTCTCACTCTCCTTGTCAATTTTAACAGAGATGTCTTTAAGCACCTAGATGCTGAAACGGGATCGCGCTCTTTCTGCTGCTGATTATGTCTAAAAAAACAACAACTTCCTGCTATTACCAACCCAGCGACAAAAATCTCCCCAAAGAGAGAGACCGAACAAAGTGACAGAAAGGCAAGCAGTTCTTCTGTTCCAGCTTGCAACAACAGCAGATTGCAAAAGTGTTATTTGGCTCTTTCTTAGCCCCAGATTGTTCAGATCAAATCTAACCAATTTATAGCTGCAAAGACCCCCGGGAGAGAGGTTTGCTCAGCGTCAGCTAGGACAGCCCCTCCAGCAGCCACAGACTCTCCAACTTGATCGCTTTTCCTTTGAATTTCAGAGGGGTACACCTGATGCATCACATCCACATAGGTGATTCCAATACCTCACTCTTTCTGCATTTGCAGTGTTACTGCTTAACTTTTCCCCCTCTCAGTCTTTGTTCAGAAAGCCCTGATATGGCCTCCTACCAGTGGAAACTACCATTTTATTTTTTATTTCTTTACACTCAAACTGTCACAGGAATGCCTTCTGACTCGGTGGCGACATGGAGGTTGTCAAGTCAAGTTCAGCAGCTGACTCATAGGCCATTACTCACAAAACTGCCATTCCACTTTTAACCTCCCCAGCCTGTGTTTAAAACCAAGTATCCCCTTAGCTAGGCTGCTAGGAAACACCTTAAGAACTTAATTCAATTAAAATGATGATCTTTTCAGTGCAGAAGAGCTCCTATTTAGATATAGTACATGACAAGCGAATAATTTCAGTGGCAAAGGACTTGAACCTTTACTCATTCCAGTGTAACATGCCATGGCACTGATTCTGTGCAACGGGCATTTAAGGGTTAGTGATTTGCCAATTAAAAAGATGTATCCAAAAGATCCAAGAAATATTACAGAAACCTACTTGCCACAGGAGATCCCGCTCTCCAAAGTGATTCTGCAAGCGGTACCCAGGACTGATTTGAACATCAGGTCATTTGTTTCTGATCACACCTCAGATCCTGCCCTGACGGTGGGAATGATGTGCCCAGTGCTCACCGTATCGTGCTGTTTGCCAACTGTGATCTGCCCTTTGCTTAACAGGCAGAACAACTGAGATCAGCAGTGGGCTACAGCACCATAACACAGGCTGTGGTTGTGTTACCTCGCACAGGACCACAGGAGCCTCCGGAGACTTTAGAAGTAGCCTGTGCACTATTTGTGCATATACACACACACACACACACAGAGCCTGAGCAGCACCTCCCTGCAAATCCGCGTACACACCCAGCACCCGCCTCTGCCCTCAGCTGCTTCTTGATGCAATCAGAGAAATACACTAAAACATAAAACCTGCAAAACAGAGGTCCAAGTTTGAAACGTCTCTGTGTCTGGGTGTTTGGCTCCAAAGGGTATTTCAGCCTGAGAGAACTGTAGAAATTTCAATTCAAGTTTTGAGTTCAATTTTTCCCTGTCTCAGCACTGAATACTGGATCCTTCATGCACATGCCTGTCCCTTGTACAAAAGGTTTCTTTTTTTACTGTAGAAATTTCAGTAAAAACTTTGAGTTCAATTTTTCTTTATCTCCACATCGAATACCCAGTCCCTCATGCATGTGCACACACCTGCCCCTTGTACAAAGGTTTCTTTTTTGTTTGTTTTTTTAACTATCCTTTCTACACAAGGATGATCAATCGCCTCTGTCTCTTCCTAGTCACATCCCTATTACAGAAGATCCTGTTCCAATAAATGATTAGTACGTGCAGAATGCATTAAAATGAATTATAATAGCAATCTGATCCCCAGTGCCTTGCAGAACCTTTCCATCACAGGTGACAGCTGGTTCCCTTGGGCTTAGCTCTGAAGAGAGAGCGCCAGACCTCAAAACTCAATCCAGTAACTTTGTATGAACCGAACCAGGTATATGGAGCGTGCAGCACTTCCATTGTCTCCAAACTAGGAAGGATATACCCCAAAGGCTATTCAACAAGCTGGTGTACACAACCTCGTCTGAAATAAATGTAAATGCATTTTTCCATATATTATGTGATTACAGCCACTATCTGCCTATGGTGCTATGTTTTATTACAGGCCACCAAAAATAATTAGTTGGTGACCCAGAAAACTGATATATAAAATCCTTTTAATCACCAATATGGCTTTCAATTATATAGTGTAAACTTATTAACCTTTTTACTGCTGAGATTTGATTTATGGAATTCCAGCTGCATTAACGTTGCAGGAGGAGATAGAAAGTATCTTGTATGGAGCGTTGGGACTAACAACTGATAGCTGGCTGTGCCATCACCGAGTGTCACGGAGCAAAGGCAGCATCCTGCAAGTCCCCAGGGGCTCATTTCTAGCCGAGCTGCGTGAAAAGTTTGGTCCGTGGAGTGAGACTGTGGATACTTCGTATACAAACCAGAACATGGAGGCTAGTTACGGCTTTCGGAAGGAGCAGGGGTTGTGTGAACGCTTGCTGCGTTAATAAACAATAAGGGCAAAGACAGGGCTGCATTTTGTACCTCTCCTTACTTGCACAGTCAGAAATACTTGTATATTGAATGGAGACAATTTGGGGAATTTTTCCGCACAGGAATCCTTAACAGCCGCTTTATTCAAACAAAGGCTGAATACGAAGAGAAGGGCTATTTGTGAGGGTGCGTTTGTAGAAAACAATTTACAAATACGTTCTTCTTTCATTTTAACTAGACAGGTATTTCCCCTTTTCAGTTGTAGTGGATTTCCACCCCACCCCACCCCCGGAAATCAGAGAGTTCTCAGAAACTCATAGATTGGTATGAGGGTCTGCTCATTTTTTCCTGGTACAGAAAAAGCATTTAGGGGTTTGTACAAGGTCTTCGGCATTTTTGGGCATCTTCCCATGGGCCTGGGTTTCTACAGATAATGCAGAGATCAGCAGGAGAGAAAAACAGGCCACAGTGAAGCCCTGCTAATTAAAAAGCCAAATTGCTAATCTGAGGTAGATAATGCATCAAGATCCAATAAAAGTTACAGGCATTTAAAAGGTAAATACTACCATACCAGACCTGATTGCATCAGCCAAGGATGGGAAGACCTGTATTTCCAGCCCACACACGTCATCTCATTCAAGCCTCAAGAATACACACAGAAATAATGACTCTTGCCATAATTTCCATTCATAGTTTCCTCCTATTTCTTGATGGCTCATTATTTATTGTTTAATGACAATAAAATAGAATAGCAATGTTCTGTAAGATCACTTCTGCTGTGAACACCTAATTACCTCTTTTACAGTCTCAGGAGGACTAAAATAATTAATAGATTTGGGTCAAAGTTTGCAAATAAGTATCAGTTTTCAATTTTCAAATCTTACCCTTTTTCATTTTTAAAAACCATTTCACAGTTTACCTATTTCTCAAGAATTTTTAATACGTAAGCATCCCCAAATGGCACAAAAGAGCAAAGTGAAATAACCAACATGCCCCACAAACTGAACCAAACCCTCACCATTCACTTAGGTTTTTGTTCTTCAAACTTGAAAAGCTTTGAAAGCTGCAGTGAAGAGAGGCTACGTGGGTAGGTGCTTTGATAACCTGTGCAAAAGCCATCGTCTTTACAGAAGGGAAATGCCAATATTCGCCATCATCTTTCTCAGGATTAAAAGTTATTGAATGAGACAGTTTCCCACACGAGCACGGCCTCGCCTGCAAAACGGGCAGCCCCTTCCCTTTGGGCACCCCTCAGGTCACAGTTTCTTTTACAGATATGGATTTGTAAGGGTTTACTCCAACCCACGCCCTGGGCAAAGACCCCCAAATCCAGACTGCCTGGGTCATACCTGGACATCCAGCAGATTTATCCCAAGGTCAGCTTTGACATCTCCTTCTCCACGAGCTGAGATTTCTAGCGCAGCACAACAGCATGCATTACTGCCAGCCAACTCACGCCAGCTCCTCGGAGAGTTAATAAGGCCCATCACAGAGATAGCAAGATTTTAAAATGTATTCTGTGAAACAAGGAGAATAAAAATCAATGGCACTACATAATCCAGTCAGTGCCTTTCTTTGCTCACAAATCTTCATTTGTTCAGCTGGGAAAATTATGAACTGTCTAGAAATAATACAGTAAAGGCGGTCAATGACAATTATACCGTAAAGACTAATAGAGATGGTGGTATGAATCTGGTATATTCTGTTCTGCTGAAGCCCATTTATAAATTTTAATAAAAATGGTAACACTTTACGATAAGTGGACATCATTTAATGCTCAATTACTATGAAATTCCTTTGGAAATATATATTAAAGGCAGCAGCTCTGCATTTATACCAGGAGGGTTCCTTGAGATTGATGTTATCACAGTGAATACTAGGGGAATGTCAAGTCCAACACCGGCGCATTCAGTATTCTTGCCCTCTAGGTCAGGTATCCTTTCCTCCCCCACCCTGACATTTGAGACAAGTCCTTATCTATGTGGAGAGGAGCCACATGAATTATATACGTGCTGCATTTTTTAAAAAAGGAATTTGCAACACAAGCTGGCAAGGCCTTTAGCAATGATTAACTGAGACATTTTTGAATAGCAATACAAAAAGGTACAGCTCCTAAACAGACAGTTTTCTCTTGAAGGCCAAGAGGTTTCTAAACTCCTCCATTCATAAAACAAGCATTATTTCACATAAAGCACAAAACCTTTACAGCAGAACTAACTTGAACTTACTGAAGATTTCTCTTAGCAAGAAAAATACCATAAGCCTTTGTCCTCTACCTGCAGAGGCTCTTATGCTGCAACACCCTTAGCCCAACCTTACCATCAGAGTTCTCCACGTAGATCTGAACCCTCAAACTTGCTCAGCACAGGTAGGATTAATTACCTCAGAAAGCAAAGCAGGATCTCCTTCATCTCCTACACCTGCCTGTATCTATGCTTTCAGCCACAGGTGTTCATGCTTTGAATCACCACCGCTCTTTCCTGGTGGTTCCATGTTTGTTCCAGAGGAAAAGCAAAGGGATGTGATCAGTGAAGCAGCAAACTGAACCCTAGCAGGGTATGGCTGGACCTTGCTGAAGAAGCCATAAACCAGAGGCTCCCATATTTTGTTTAGCTACAACCTCTATTAGCAGCTGTTACCAGCAGAGGCAACAAAAATGGCCGGACTTGGTTTGGGAAGCCAAATCTGAGGCCATCCTTTCCTCCTGGATGTATCTGCAGCCAGTACTCCTATGTGAATGCAGTCTAATGTGACTTTGTACACAAAATCTATTGCCTGAGGGTGGCAGGTGTAGCTGGCTCCCATGGAGTGAGGGTGCTGCCCTGCTTACTTTACAGTGAAGACTAACTAACAAGATTAGACAAGGTTTGAAAGATGGCAGGTACCGGACACAGGTCATGGGAGTCTCCAGTTTGTAACACTGCTAGGATCCAGAGACAAATTTAAAGGAGTATACCTCTTCCCAGTCAATAAATACTAGTGATAGCTACTTAGCAGCTTGGGAAAAAGAAACAGCAATTGGAGGAAGGGGGCAGCCTAAGTGTTCTGCTAGAACTGACATAATTCCATTTAATCTTAAGTCATGTTTTGCATCCTCTGCTGGAACGCTACTTATCCCAGACCTCCAGGCAGCTTAGACACCTGGCATAATAGCCCATTAATTACTTCAGCATGGGAAATAAATTTTAATATCTTTCTCTTTGATGCTCATTATTAAACACTTCACGCATTCCCAAATTCACATCACTGGTTCATTCTTCTTCCTTTTAAATAGAAAAGGCTTTGCTTTACAGTTTTACTTTAATCAACATGTCCCTCAACTCTGGGTGGCATGCGATAACGTTTTTACCCTCATCCAGGGTCATCAGCTCACTTAGGAACTCAGGACAAGGTATTTGTATTTTGTTGCACTCATGTTCTCATCCTGTTAAAGGTGATTACAACATCAAGTTTTGTCCAGTGTTTCAGTACCTGAAGATGAAAGGTGGTATGAGGTATAATGGTAGCAGGTCAGCACTTTCAATAAGCATCCATCTGTAAACAAGCCCCTTAAAATATTGCAGTAATGTGAAAGGAAGCTGCATCCTAATTGGGTAGAGTGAAAAGCCACAGGGCTTATAAATATAATGTGCAGGTGATCTGTCTTGCCAAAAAAGAGGAGGTTCGTTATATGAAGGACACATTATCCTTTTCTCTTCCTATGATTCAGCATGGTAAGTAGTCATTCCTAATTGGCTTACAGCTTAGTGTGAAATATTAGGATGCCACACAATGTGATGACACAGCTGGATTCCTAAGGGAAGCCAAAGAGTGATCTGAGAACAGAAGAGGGACAAGAGCAGATGCTGGTCTGAAAAAAAAATAGTTATAGCTTACAGAGTAGCATGTCATTCTTTATCCTCCTCCTCCCGTGTACAGCATGCTGTGTACAGCACACCACTCTCCTGGTAGAAAGGCAAGAGACCTGTCATTTCAGAGTTCCTAAATAAAACGTGGGGAAAAAATGTGATTGCTGGGAGTATTGAAACAGGAAGAGGCAAGCAGGCTGAATAAATCTGGGCAATAGCTGCCTCGTCATGAAAAATACACTGCACAAATTTCACCTCTCTTTGTGCGTTGAATGATGATTTCCTCAAATTTATTCTCGACTGGGAAGTATTTGCCAAATTACCTAGTCAAACAACCTGCGGGTCACTCACAGAAGTTCGGCATTCGGGAGACAAGCCATTTGAGTGGGCACCCAGGTCACATGGTGGGAGCTTGTTTCCTGGTCCTGGCCTTGATTCAGGAAGGTAATTAAACAGCTGCCCACCTGAAGTCAATAGGGCTATTCACATGCACTTAAGTGCTGCTGACGCCAAGCTGAGGGGAATAGACTTCTCAGGGGGAGATTTTTGCTGCAAATACTAGCGCTAATTCAAAATTCACTTTCTACAAAGCCCTTCTCCTGCAGTCAGCTGAAATTAGCTATATCCACTGTTGTGCCTGCCAGGAAACTTGATAGAATATTGCCCAAAGTGAACATAAAGGAGAAATAAACACAGCAGAAATTAATAACAGGAGTTCAGACCAGTAGGTTGCAGAAGATGTGTTATAAATTTCATCCAGCTGTAATGCAAATTCTGCCAAATGATTGGGAACATCTCCCTTTTTATATCACTGTTTCACTACATATTAATAGCAACCAGTTACTGATGCGGTACTAAAATATTAATGATATGGTCATAAACCTGAATCAGTGCCTAACTTGGCAGAACAACATAGGGCAACTTTTCAATCACGTGTGAACAAAACCAGTTTTCAGAAACCATTTTGTTACTGCGAGACCATGTGAGCAGAAGTAATTGCATGGCTATTTTAGGCACAAAAATTGTTAGTCTTCCCTGGAAAAATCAACAGCCCCATTGAGGTGTACAGTGTGGGTGCTCAGATATTTATGCAAGGCTGAGAGAATCTCAAACCAGGCAGAAACAAAGTTCATGCAATTAATTAGGAAGATTTCATCTGTGATTTCATCTGCAGCTGGTATGACTGAGTTTTATACGTACATTAGAGACAATAGCCTCAAGCCCCTGGGGACTGATTGTTTCAGCAGGATTTAGCTCTTTGTTCTGGACTGAGCTGGAATATGCTCACCAAGTAAGGCAAGAAATCCAAAGCAAAATCCAGAGCTTTTGCACCTGCCTGATGTAAGAGCAGGTGAATTTATCAACTCTGCATTGTATCATCTGTGACCACAACAGACATTTGGGGATGTTAAAAGTAGTTAAAAGTGGGAAACTTCCCTTGCACCTTATATATTTTGTAGTCTGCTATCCAAGCTACCCTTCTCAGGATAACCAGGGGCAGCTGCCAGCTAAAAAAGGCAGCCTTTGGGATGCTTGATTGGATCTGCGAAAGAGAAGCATGTCTTGAAGTCTCCTTGCTTCTCACTTTAGCTATGCTCCAGCAGAACTGGGCTGGTCCATTTTATTATTCACATTTGTCCCTTGAAGTTGGGGCCATATATCTAAGCTCCTTTCAAACACCTTTAATTGAAGCTACAAATTAACGCGAGTAAGGACAGACACAGAAGGATTCTGTGCACTCTGCACAATTCCCAACAGCAGCCAGCACCCCAGGAACAGCTGCAATACTAAAAGAATATTTTATTTCTACATTTCCACAGGACACAGCTAATGGCTCACACTCATGGCTAACATCACTCTCCCCTCGCCCCCCATCAGGATCCAAAAGAGGCATTGGAGGAAACTCATATATAGCTGACATTTTATGTAGGTGTATCAATACTAAACCAAAGTCTTTGCTTTAAAGGTCTTTGACTGCTTCTTCTCTGAGTCATCGGTGCACAAGTAAGCTGACTTTGGTCATGACTGAGTTTTCTGCTTAGAAGTGCAGAGAATGACATGAAATTAATTATGTCGGAAAAGAGTCCTTCTCTTCTGGTTTTCTATTGCAGTCACATAAATGAGGACCCAAAATACCACTGAGATATCACTTAACATTGTTAGCACCTGAGAGGCAGGTCTGATCACTGCGACAATGTCTTTATTATTCGCTGACCAGAGTCGCTGCAGTCACAGCAATGATAATCTTTCTTCATTATATCTGCAAGCAGATGCCACCGAGGTGTGACTGACAATCATCCCTTTCAGAGTAAGTGATCATGGGGTTTCCATTGCTCTCACATCCATTGGCTCCTTGTTTATTAATGACACAGTTGAAATTTTAGTGTTGATTCTGCTCAGGTGGAAGATAGCAAACATTTACTTTGAGACTTGTCCTTAGGAAAGTTTCTCCTACAACTCAAGTGGTAAATAATGCAGTCTCACTGCAAATCAAGTTGCCAAAACAAAGAAACTTTTTTGGTTTACGAGTTACCAGAGCAGGAGAAAAATTGCCTGTGTTTTTAAACTTGTTCTAGCAAGACACTGGAAATGCATCAAGCAACACGAGAACTTCTGGCAGTCATTTGTTTCTGGTCTCAGACAACCAGCTTTTCAGTTCTGAGCAGAGTGAACAGTAAAGGTAGTATTTCAGGGCTCCTTCACAGACCAAAGCAATCCGCATTAGTGAAACACCAGGCAGACAGTTATACTGCCAAACATACCTGCTCCTTGGACAAAGTCTATGGTCAGCTCAGATCCAGTTCATCTCTTAGATCTTCTTTCTCTCTCTGTTTTTCTGTGACAAAGTGAGGAGAAAGTTAAGATCCTCTCAGACTCTCCCATATAGATGGGTCTGGCAGAGGCTACAGGGCCTCAGACGTGCTATAATAAATGAGCATCTTAAAACTGTATAGAGCAGCTCCCACAACATCTCCATATCTAAAGTCTACTCTAAAAAAAAAAACAAAAAAAAAAATCTCTCTTGGAAGAAGACAAGTCAAACATAACTCGTTTCTTTATTCTTTTTCTCTCTTACCGTGCTTTACAGATGACTTTCATCTCATTCCTCTGTTTCCAAGAAAGACCCTTCTAAATCCTCAGGCAATATTCAGAGCAGGCAGATTTTTCTTTGAGTGTTCAAGGCTCATCTGATCAATTAAAAAAAAAGGTTACAATACATTTTAAACCAAATACCCCATAGTATAAAATCTCACAGGCTATTCTATAAGAAAAATATTTTCTGTTAGCAAGTAAATGCAAAGAAATTATAACAGGGATTCAGCACAACCCCCTTTCTCATGTGTCCTGTGGGATTTTCTGCATTGTTCTCTCTGTTGAAAGGGTTTAAAATGCAAGGGTAAGGCTGTTGAAGTCCTGGACATGTGAGTTCTGTTCCCTGGCTGGAAATAAAGTGCCATGGATCACACAAAATTCTTCCCAGCTGTTTTGTCTCCCCACATTTTTGTCCCTTTTCACTCATGAAAGCTATGAATTCTCTCCAGCCACAGACTTTCTCCCAGTATGTGATGCATCACAGGGCCCCACAATCTTATCTGAGGCTGTTTGGGCCCAGCTGCAATGTAAACATTCTTCACCACTGGGACTCCCTTACAGGGTTTAGAGTCTCTCTTTGCAACAGCAAATTTCCAGTGAAGTACAACTGCTTCCTCAAGGTGAGTGTTCCTTAAGACCTCAGGAATCAGAGCTGACATAACGTGAAATTTGCTTCCCCCTTTACCAACTCTGGCTAAATAAACTCATCTTCTGTACAGTAGGACACACTTCATTTTCCTGTCCTTCATTTTCTTCTCCCTCTTGTTGATTCCAAAAGGAGACCACATAGACCAACCATCACAGCCAATTTGATTTCCAATTTTCTGGGTAGCTTTGCAATCACACTCCATTTGTCACCTGAATGCAGTATCGAATTTGCAGCCTGGGTGTGAATGACTTCTGGAATTATCTCCCTTGGACAAGACACCAAAGCAATTCAAAGGCAAGTAAACAGAATGCAGAAATACCCCTGAATAGGATTATGTCAGGTTTCTAAATCCTAATCCTGTTACTTCAGCAGCTATCCATTTCTCTTTTCCTTCTTCCCTTCTGGCTAATATTTTCCTACCCAGAACTCAGTTCAGCATCGCCACAACAATCAAATATATTCTGTAAAGTTACTAGGACTGCATGAACATTTAGAGTTTGGCAAGCTGTACTGTAACAACAAAATATGTTCTTGACAGCCACTGACCCCAAAAGCTGATGTGATCAAACACATCCCCCCATGAAAGAAAGAATAAGACTGTAATCAGTTTTACCATTTTAAGGAAAATAAATCCTAATCCTTTGCCGTTCTGTGGTATTCCTCTAATTGCTGTTTCCTTACACATTCAAACATCTATAATTTGGTTCCGTTGTTTGAACGTCACTTGGAATCAAATCAGTGTTGTGGATACGTCGCCTTTGAACCTTTTAGTCCAGCTGTGAACTTTGGGCTTAATCCTTTAGGGCGCCCTTGTCTAGCAAGCTTTAATGTATATTAAATTTTCTAAAAGGAGAGTGAAAGTGGTCAAAGCAAGATAGTGCAAGATTCTGTGTTTCATAAATTAATAAGCATCACCAACTGCATTGCTTGACCCTTTAAACTCTGTGAAATTAATATAAGTAGACAACCAAAGTGCACTTGGCCCCTGAAGAGCCTTGGAAGTTCACTTAAGCAATCCAAGTTTCCTTAAAGTTTTATAAGCCAGCTTTTAAAGCAAGTCCTTTGTACTTATTACTGGTGACAGTGAGCATTACAACAGCCAATGAACCTTTGCTGACTTCCGACCCCAATATGGTAGAGCACAGTTATCAAGGGAAATATCAGAATCAAAGCTTGTATATTACATTGAGGTCCTGACTCTTGAAAGAGCCCCCCATAGACTCTTCAGAGTATGTCAGTGAAATAAACAGCTAATAATCTCAGACATCTACTTATGATGTAAGGATATTATTGTTTACTTAAGCACTTTTGGCATAGTAACGCACACTCACCACAATAAAACCTGAAGCCTCTAACGAAGAAGGCTGTGGTACTCTCACTTCCCTTGCAGGAAGACAATATTTTCAGATCTTATATTTAGCCCAGAAAAACACTCCGCTTGGTGGTGGTGAGTCAAGCAACACTAAGTCTTCATCTTAGCCGATTAATGGATTTAAATTATTAAATGGCATTAGGTAAGCATGGTGAGGAATACATGGTCTTCTCTCAGCCCTCCATGCAGGGTGAGACTGCCTTAAACAATGAAGGAAACGTGTATCCACACCTACTGCGTTTGGCATTAATCTTGCAGTCACTTGTAGTACTTGAGTTAGCATCCTGTAGAAATAAGATATCTCACCCTTTTCAGCTGATTATATTTTTCATAATGTAAAAGGTTCTTGCTGAATTATTCAGGTGTTTTTCCCACTGCTTAAAAAAAAAAAGAAAGACAGAAAAGCTAAGGCAACCAGCTATCCAGGAATAAACAGGCTGACAGGCAGTGGTGCCCAGTATTAGTAATTATTATTGGACTGTAAAGCCCAATTAATGATGTTGTTTAAGTCAAACTTTTCAAAAGGGCAAGCAGAATTTCAAAAACCAGACAGGTGATGAGAAATCACAAGATTATCTGCTGAAGGGCATCAAACTCCTATTGCGTGTATCGCTTCCCCCCCCAGCAGTCAAGTCAGGGAGGGTATGTGTTATCTGTTCTCTCCACCTGTTTGGAACATTTGGGTGAAGCTCTGGGGGATATTTAATGATACTGGTTTCCATTTGTTCACCTCATTTGTCTGCCTAGATCTGAACACTGACAGAGACAATAACATGGCATGGAGAAAATAAGTACATAAACATATACATGCATTTTATACATATACCATGCATAATTGTATGTAAGATATTAAACTCAAATAAAAAGCAGAATTCAACTCTCAGGAAATAACTGATGAAATTTCTTACCAGAAACAGAAATAACAAGAAGCAGCTGGAAAAACGAGGTACTTTCGAGGAATGTGGCTCATGGCTTTCACACAAAATGGATGTTAACAGGGACAGTCTGGTGACAGGGTTGCAGTCCCTGCCAGGCAGATGTCTCTAAGAACAGTGAAGTTCATTTAGCAGCTCCCTGATTATTAAATATAAATCGGACCATAAGTGAACCTTGAAATATTTTGGGTCTTTTCTGACACATGTTGCTCCAATTCTGATTTTCTGTAAGTGTAACCAAGCAAGGATTATTGAAGATGGAATCACATTAATTGATCATTATCGGTAACATGGCTAATTTGAATGTATCTATATATACCTATGCCCATCTATAGTGGTATTAGTGGTTTAACTGCATGGGCCCATAATGAAGGAAATAAAAATACATTCAAATGAATCCCATGCACTTACTGACCACATAGTCTAAGAGCCCACCCTAGAGCAGCATAAGGAAGCAAATAGCAAAATTGTTGACATGAGAGAAAACAATTTCTACATCCAGGACTCCTTCAGTTGAAAACCAGTCACTCACAGGCCCGCTGGTTCCTGCCTTTCCTCAGAGCTTTCCTCAGAGCTATATATCTTCTTGCTTGCAAGCAGATCACCAGCTGGTGTCAGGAGGGAATGTCCACAAGGAATAGAATAGGGCATTTTTTAAGGGAGGTGGAAAAAGAGGCCTAGATTTCCTTGCAAGGAAGGAAAGCCAACTTTGTAAATCCCAGATCTTCAACACTAACTTGAGAAGGCGGCTCTGGTAAATGCTCATTTAGCACTGGTAGAACAGACTCTGCAGAAGCAAGACATCCCATAGCTCCTCACTAGCTCGCTTTTCGAGAAAACCACCTGTGTAAATCCATCTGGAGTGGAAGCAAGACAGATCTCTCCCAACTATGAAAGTTGCTTTCCTTACTTGGAGCACTGGAGAACCTGGAGAAATGGGATATTAATTTGTTTTCCACCTTTTCCCAGATTTCCAGGCTTACAGAGCTGATGAATGAGCACTGTCTACCCAGCTCCCATATTCCTTCAGGCCTGTGACGCATCTTTGTTTTTTGTTTCCTTGGATCAGAAAAGTTTGCTGAGTCTGGGGGAGTCTCAGAACTGCCATCCAAGTCACTAAGGTCTTCTGCAGACCACGTTTCATTAGCCAGCTGGAAAAGAAAAGCCCCTTTTATCAAATCCCCTGGGGCTAAGTCATATTGAAAATAATTTGTTCTTAGCACTTCTAGAGGCAGGGTTTCAAATGATGAATGAAGAAGAATATTTCCTGTCACAGAATTTTCTTTGTTTTTCAAGTCCTTCGAGTGAGTTTGTGATCTTTGAAACTCTGGTACTAAGAGCACTGTCATTTTCCACTGAACTTTTCTTTTTTTCCACTGTTTCCTTATGCAGAAGGCTGACAGTGGCTTGCAAAAGAGAAGGACAGATTCATTTGCTATCCCGGAAGTTTATGGTTAGAGCATTTCCATAACTGAGGTAATTAACTTGGGATGAAGATGTGCATTTTCTTTCTTTCTTTGGACAGCATCTAGTACCGCGCTGCAATCCTGATGGTTCCTGAACACTCCTGCTGTAAAAAAGGCTTTTAAAGTAATGGGAAATAGCCAGGGGACGTCTAATTTCATGGACTGGTTTTCTGTTTTGTTTGAATTTGATGAAACATTTTCTCTTTGAAGTGTTTTACCTTTTTTAATTTCTCCTATTTCTCCTCTCAATTTTAGTAAATTTTCAATTGTTTTTAGTTATTTCTTAGGAAGAACAGAATCAGGCTCTGAAATGTAATTAAAATTTTTACAGTTTCTAGTTTCTAGGCTAATTTTCTTAAATACCACAAAATTAACATGAAAATAGGTTTTGAACAAGTGCTCAAAAATTTTCAGTACCTAAAAAATGCCAGTGCGTTATTAATAGCTTCAAAGTTTTCAAAACTTTCAGCAAAAGCCAGTACAATTTTTATGAAACAACAAACCCCTTTCTGACTATTTTATCAGTGAAGCTTATGAAAGAAAAATCTAACAGACAATGCGTAGGAAAAATGCTCTAGTGAGACTAACAGTTAAAACCACAAATACTGTTCTTGGATCAGAAAATTTCTTTTCCACAATAAATGAATATTAATTTCAAGGATACAACTTAGTAACTAAAACCAGCATTAAATGTATTGGCTGCAGTACATAAACAAGTTCTAAAGTGAATAAACACTGCTGGTCCATTCGTACAAAGACAGCCAGGCACAGAACTCCTATTGATTTCCCTTGAATCATTTATTTGAGGGTGCAAGCATGATTTTCTTGCTTAGAGTTAGCTCAGATACCTCTGTGCATCAAGCACTTCCTTACAAAACAGGGATAAGCTTTGGCCCTTCCAGCCCACCAGCTATTGAGATCCTAGGTGTTTTAGGGTTAATAACTCACCTGGCCCTGGCTCTGGGATCCCACCTTCCTGCCTGGCATCCAGAGGAAGCTATGCTCCATCTCGTCTATGAAGATGATCTTCACTTCCAGGCTCCTGCCTCCAGAAGGGCCAAAAGGGGAAATCCTGCCAAATCAGCTGTGACCACAATGGAAAGCAATGACCATCTTCCACTCTTAACCAGAAAAGTGAGACTGTCTGCTTTGGTTTGGGTTTACATCTGCCTGAGGGTATGCGGTGTGACTTTAGCTTCCCTGGGTGTGAGGGGGAAATGACCTGGGGGTAACATGGCTGACTCTTTCCCAGCAGGTAAGGGAAGGTTTAGAATGGGAAACATTGGGACTGGACCTTAACATGTCCCTAACTATTGACATTAAAGCAAAAAGAGACACATAGGCAATATTGTGGAGGGGCTAAAACTTCAGTCACTAGAAAAAGGTCTGGTATCAGCTATAAGCTCTGCCAAATAACATTTAATTAATCCAATTCTGCCCAGGTCGGCATTCACCCCAGCACTCCCTCCATTTGGGGTACTGACACTGCAGCAAGTTCAAATACTGAGTTGGCCCCCAAAAGAAATCCCTCCTACACAGACCAAACACACTCTACATCCCCTACAAAGGAAGGAGACCTTTCCCCAGCTCCAGAAATACTCATTTGACAGTTTCTCCTTCCTTGGCTACAGCTCTAGTAATTGATCTGCTCTATTATTTTTCCCCATTCTTTCTCTCTTACATTTAAATATGTCCTTCATATTTCTGGAGCACTTTTTTCCCCCAGCCTGTATCTCCACTGTTACATTATTTTTTATCTCTCTCCTCTATTCTTCAAGTGTGAAAAGGGTGCTCTGTTCTCTAATATTCATTTTTCTTTTTTTATTCTCCAAGTACTTTCTTTCCCATCTGTAACAGCCCCTAATATGCACCTCCATTCGATTTTACTTACCCAGCTTGAAACCCTCTCATTCTAATTACCTTTTCAGTTTTCTTCTATTTCTCCCTTGAGATGTCTCAATTAGTGTACTTTTTCTTACTGGCTGTCACCTCTGAGCTACAAGGTGGGTCTAACTCCAACTTAAACCATGCAGAAAATAAATGAGGAGCCGTTCTTGGCGGCCCTGCTGAAGGTGGTGTTACTTTACAAACTAGTGCACCTTTAATAGATGATAAATGGGCAGAAAAGTGGCCTTGTTAATGCAGCAGCCCTTGATTTGGTTGCCACACCGTGTCCTTTCATTACTCAAAGATACAGGAAAGGCAACCTATGCTAAGTCCTGGGTGATGTACTTCCATACAAAGATAGTGAGTAGAGGCTAATTAACATAGTTCTGGCCAAAGCCTGAAATTAACTCTTGTCTTTAAAGACCAAAGCTAAAAATGCCATTTGTCTTGCCCATAATTATGTTTAGAGGTAATCATGGTAGTAGAATAACAGCAAGCAAAATGAGTCTAGAAGTGGGGTTTTCTGCCCTTTTTGTCTCTAGCAGAACTCTAAATTCTATTTCTGTCAAAGAGAACTGGATAAAAATGCAGGTGACATCCACAGTACATTTCTTTGATTAAAATTGGCACCATCATATTGAAGTTCACACACAGCTTTCAGAACCTGAGGAGTAAATGCTCTCTCTACATGCTCCCATATAATAGGAAAAAGAGCACCCTCCCCACCACAGCCTGTATGGTGCAGCCAAGGAGAGATGTGTGCCTGTCTCATTGAAGTGCCAGGCTTGGACCCAAGGACCACAGGAACGTGTCCTGCCACCTACATATGTCCCAAGTCACTTCAAATGACCCAAGATATTTACATGGCACAGAGAGCAGCCTTTGTCCTGTATTAACACAGCATTACCTCCGAATTAAAGCACTTGCTTCCTAGCGTAACTAAATTGTCATGCAGGTCTGACCATACTGTATCCAGCTTTCAACCTCATTTGTCCAGAGCTGCAATAGCTATCTCCATATTTTGCAGAACACATATACAGATGTTTGAACCCACCTAAAAAAAAAAAAAAATATATATATATTATTGTTGTTGTTATTGCTGCTATTATTAAAATCCCAGTGGCATATGCTGCTGTCATCGTTCAGTTGTCCTGAGATCCATCTACCTGCAGTGCCTGTTCCACCATCATCACTGAAATTTATGAGCACATCAGCCATTAGTGGGTTGGAGGGTTTATCTGTGAGGGATAGTAGTGCTAATTTAAAGATTTCAAACTAAACTTTTCTAAAGTTGGTATATATTTGAATCAAAGCTTGACACTGAAGTTAAACTTCTCCCAAGGGTTTATTACTCAAAGCAATTTCAAATACCTCATATACCTAGATCAATCGATCTATCTATCTATCTATCCATCTATCCATTCAGTTTCCAGATATTTCATTTATCTAGGTTGGCAAAAGCATTTAGATTTCTACTGCACTGGGCCTGAAGGTCTCCATGTGATACAAAACGCACATATTCTAGGCACACTGGAGTTTCTAAGACATGCATTATTGGATCAGCTCCTGGCAAACGCCAAGGTCTGTAACACAAATGTATGCAGAGCATATTTACTTGCTCAAATTTTTTCTGTTTCTGAAGTTATTACACTTTATAGTGTAAATTCAGTGAATTCACTCAAGGGCCTATATCATTTTTGGCACAACTACAAACTAAGATATCACCTTGATCTCACTGAGATGATGATACTGCATAAAACATGTTATACCAACTTTATTTGAAGTAAGGAAGAGGAAAAAAGATCACCTTTGCAGACTTTCCTAATGCTTCTAATGGAACCACCTCTGCCACTTTTACTAGTATTCTTCATGGTGAGCAGGGAGTCAGGGCAAAGGTTCCTCTGAAGGGATCAGCCCTAGCAGTCCCAAAGGCATTCTCTCACTGTGCCCCAGTCAGTCTTCAGAGATCAGCTCACCTGGAGTACCATTTAAGCACCACAGGGTATAGCAGTTCTGCTTCAAGAAAAAGCCTACAACTACAGCATCCTTTTGAAAGTCTCACTGTGCTATCAAAAGTGAATTCCAGAAGACCTGTATATCCCTGGAGCTGTGACTTCCCAGAACTCCAGAAAAATTCCCAAAAGTAGGGCTCCTGTGGTCAAAAGTTCATCTGTTTTTTCCCAACTGTATCAGTTATCTAATAAAAGTTATCCCTTCTCCCTATAGATGTTGCCTCACATACCTCTTCAGACCCTTACAGCTATTGCATTACAACTACTACCTTTACAAGAGGTGAAAATATCTTTACAATGACATCTGCCAGTATCACCTCACAGATACAACCACCAAAGCCCATCTGGAAAAGCTGCCTCTTCCCATAATATTTTTGCATCCTTCATGAGATTTTCTTGCAAAATTTTGTAATGATTTGTTTAAACAACAACAAAAAAAAAGCTCAAGGGATCTATGTTACTCTGACATCTGTTACATTCAAACTCTCTTTAGGGTCCTGTTAATTGAGTTTCACCCGTGACGAGGTGGAAGTCCAGAGCTGCAAACCTTGCAATGTTGCCATTTATGAGACCTTCACTGATGTTACAGGGTACATCTCTCCATTCATAAGAGCAAAGACACTTTTCTGCAGCACAGGCAGCCTGGCTTGTACTCCCGGGGGAAGCGCAAAGCACGGAGAGTATAAAACAGAAAACCATAGTGTGACTGCAGTGATCTACAGCCAGCCAACAATAATCCTGAAACTAAACCGTACTCTGCCTGTCTCTGGCACAGCACAGAACAGGCAGAACCAAAGAACACTGGAACAGCCTGCCTAGGGAGGTGGTGGAGTCACCATCCCTGGAGGTATTTAAGAAACGTGTAGACATGGCACTTCAGGGCATGCTCTAGTGCCCAAGATTGTTGGTTTGTGTCTGTTTGTGGGTGGGGTGGTGTGTGGTTGTGGGTGTTTGTTTTGGTTTGGTTTTGGTGGTTTTTTGGTGTTTTTTGTTTTTTTTTTTTTTGTTGGTTGGACTCGATGATCTCAAAGGTCCCATCCAACCAAAAATATTCTGTGATTCTGTGAAAGATGTGATGTGAAAACAGAGTTCACAGCCAGCTGTCAACCGTCAGGGACACGCGTGACACTCTTCTGACCTACAATTGTTCTACACCCCACCAGGAGCTGGATACTCAGGACCACTGCTAGGAGATGGCTATGTCAGGAAGCCCATGTGGCCCAATCCACCACCATGAGATTCACCACTGTCTAGCCACTGTTAGCCCAGAACTGGCAAGCAGAATTTCTTTACACGGTGAACACTGCAGCAGGCTCTGAGGTGGTTTGCATCTAGTTGCTGAAGTATTTCTTCCCCATCTTCATTGCTCTCAGGTTCGGTGTGGCTGGACCCACCAGCCCGTGTAGATGTGTCACGGAGAAACTAATTGTACAATCTCACCACGCTTGAGAGATCAAACTGGTAGAGATCTTAAGAGGCCCCGATGTCTTTTGCCATGGAACAAAACTGTTTCACTGCAAATTGTTAGCCTGCACAGGAATAATTTATCTTTTCCTTTTGCTATGATGATGTGATGTTTGAACAGGGCCCAGCCCTGCAGTCACTGGAAGAGCACTTTCTCCTTGGAGATCAATAGGTCTGTGTCAGTAAGGCCATTCCACCAGCAGCAGCACCTAGATCCACAGGTCCCGAATCGTACTAAACATACCACTGCATAAAGCTGTTCCAAGGTGACTTGCTGCCACGCAAGGGCTCCATCCATATTGTTTGGGCATGACTGATCCCAACTCTTGACCCTGGCTTCAAAGGATCATGGTATTCCTCTCCTTAACATCAATGAGATATCTAAAATGGTAATGAAGCACTCAACTCCTATTGAAGACAAAGATGTGTATCAGAGGGTGAAGAAGAGGGTAGAAGCAGAGCTCCCAGTTTGTGCTCGGCATCCAGCAGGACAAAACCCATCAATGTTGCTTGGCTTCCAGTGCTTAATTTAAGTGAAAGAACTCCTTTCTTCTACGGAAACCTTCTTGAATCAGCAGGAACTCATTTGTCACAACTCCTTCTCTATTTCTACTGCTTTTTGAGAATACCTTGGTCTTTGCAGAGCAGCGCAAACCAACACAGACAGCTCTAAAATGTCTTACATGGCAGCTCCAAATGCTTACAGTTTATGTAAAGCCATGGAGCCAGCATGATAAGATCTAATTACCAAGCGAATTAGTAAAAAAACAGCTGCAAGGTTTGCAGAAATGTCTTGAAGTGCAGAGTAAATGGCCACAATTGATAGAGTTATTGCACAGGCATCCTGAGGGCACAGTCTGCAGCGCTTGAGTCCTAACCAAAATCGCTGTCAACAGTTGTTGTTTTCTCCATTCTGTTAAATGAAAAGAGCATGAAAATGATCCTGCAAACAGCCATTTAATATTCTCATGCACATGAACTGCAATTAGCAGCAGCAGCAACAACAAACTCTGCTGTAATGTGTTCATGGTTAATCAATTCAATTGATCACTGTTTATTAAATAAAAACCTGCTCTCTAAACAGTTCTTCTCTAAGTGCCATGTTTTGCGGCTTGGGGATTTTTTTTCCCTAGCTTTTTTTCTTTTTCTTTCTTAAACATGCTGCTAGGAGAATCAGCAGACCAATTAAAGCTTTTAATTTAGATCCAAGCTAAGAGAAATGCTAGCAACATATAGCGCCTTTACAAAAGCATTAGTGTAAAAGAGGTTTGAGTCAGCCTAGCCACTCCCTGGAAAAGCTACACCAAATCTGATTTGTTCCTATTTTAGAGGTTTTCAAGCCATGTTAGCAACAGCCAGCATATTTATCTGTGCAAGAGACAGTCATGACCAGGTCAGCTCAGGATATCAGGAAGTGGGCCATTGATAATGCAGATTAGGGGGCACGCTTTATTCACATCAGCACTGTAGCATTGATCCCCCCTATTCTGCACCGTTAGAGAGTAGATCGGAAATCAATGAATTCCAGGCTGGAGAGATGCTGTAGATAACAGCAATCCTCTATAGCCAGTTATCTCCCTACAAGGAATAACGATCTTGCACAGAATTGAATGCTTTAAATGTACGAAGAATATACACTACAAGTTCAATAGAAGATTGATACCAGGCCAGATAAGAGTCTGGGCGTATCCCCAGCCCTGAGCCAACTCCAGCACTTGAACACTGCACTAAGAACTTCCACCTTCGGTGCTGGAGTCCTCCTTGCCCTTCGGCTGCTCCAAACGCTGCAGAAGGGAGGAGAAGGGGAGTGTTGACACACAAAAATAACCTCGTGGGATTTAATTAAGACTACTGAACCTGTGTCACTTGTAATTTATGGCAGATTTGAACCCGCGCCTCAAGAGGGAGAAAATGAAGGCATTTCCAGTACATTAGCTGACTTCAATAGCAAAGTCAAATCTGATGTCCTGTGACCCTCGAGTGAACGAAGACTAAGGAGTCCCTGTTATCCCAATTATTTCTGACTAGATTTGTGAGATGTTTGCACCACCACGGAATCCAGCCACAACCAGGTACCTGCCCTAATGGGGGAAGTGCAAAGCCTCCTCATGCCACGAAGCCCTTGTGAGAACATTAGAAACCTCCAGCAAAATTGGGTCATTAATGGCATGTTCCATGGAGAAAAAGGGATGTGGGGCATATTCCCTCCCCTGTCAGCAGACACTTGGCCTCTACAGGAGCTAAGAGAAAGCTTACAAATAAAGCTGTGCAAATAACCAGCTTTGCTTTTTATGGCCAAAGTGAAAAAATAAACTTAGCAAAAATGCTTTAGGTCAACTAAAATGTTTTCTTCAGTGTCATATCAGGTGTTTCACCTTTGATCCTTTGGGCGACTGGGTGAAGGGTGAGAATATGCTTTACTTATTGGTCAAAATCAGGCATATTCCATTGAAAAGGTTAAAAAAATATTAAAACTGTTTTTCATATTCTTTGCTTTTCAACCAGATTTAATTGCTAACTATGCATCCAACTTCCAAGTAGGTTCAGCTGACTCAAAATTATCCATCTCTTCAGGGGTAGGAGAAGAAATCATTGAAATCTTGCACTCAGAATAACTTCTACAGAGGCATTTCAGGAAACTGAAAAGCAGAGATACCTTCTTTTTTGTGTGCCAGAGTAAACGAGTTCAATAAAATAATATTAAAAGGAAAACTTTTCACCAAGATGAGACAGATGTCTTGCATGACTGACCAGCCCTGAAACCAATAACAATGCCAGCGAGGCTGAAAGCTGCAGCAGTAGCAGCAGCCTCTCTAGTCTGACCCGTTTGAGAGAAAAGGGATTATTAGGGAATAAAATTAAATCCTTTCGATATAGGTTCCACAGCCAGTGAGTTTAGCACGCAGATGTCTAGTGACTGTGTTAAATCCATCTTTACCCCTAGGCTTGCAAGGCAGCATCAGCTAAATGAATTCCTGACCACGCTGATAAGACAGCTGACAGTTGTGTGGAGGAGAGGAGGAGGCAGGTAGGTCCTGCTCAGAGAGACGCCATGGGGAAAGATGTCCCCAGTCCCTGCCTGAAGCACCAACCCTGTTCGAGGTGCCCTTAAGGGAATGCCACTCCAGGGTGGGGTTTTTTTTTACCCCTGTAGGAAATTGGCACTCTGAAGTTGGGACAGAAGCAATGCCGTATCAAAGCGAGTCGTACTTAGGTACAAATTTTCCTTGTAGTTCAGTAATTTATACGGATTAGCAGCCACTGACCTTCCCAAGGCCCCCAGACGCCGGTCTCCATCCTTGGTCACAGAGTGACCTCTAGTGTTACCAACGGCGGCGAGACAGACCGACCGCCTCCCGCTCGCTGCCGCAGGAGCTCACAGGAGCTGCGGCAGGCCTCACAGGAGGCCCCGGCCCCCACCGCGGCCCTGGCCCTCACGGCAGACCCCGGTCCTCACCGCCGGCCTCGGCCCTCACGGCAGGCCCCGGCCCTCACCGCCGGCCTCGGCCCTCACGGCAGGCCCCGGCCCTCACCGCCGGCCTCGGCCCTCACGGCAGGCCCCGGCCCTCACCGCGGCCCTGGCCCTCACGGCAGGCCCCGGCCGTCACCGCCGGCCCCGGGGCCCTCACCGCCGGGCACCGTCCCTCACGGCAGCCAGGGCTTTTGCCCTTTTTTATTTATATCTTTGCCCAGGGCACGGAGGCACTATCAAATCCTTGGGAGCGGTGAGCCAGCCTCTCTGCTGCTCTAGTGCAACACATCTCCGAGCGTATTTGCATTTTGCGTTCCTGCAAATAGTTCGAAAAGCAAGTATCTCGTGCCGTGCAGAGAGCCCCTGGGATCATGCACAGAGTGCAGGGGCTATGACCAGCTTCCCAGCTGGGCTAAACTGGTATCTCCCCACTGCTGTTACTGGAGCCCTGTTTATTTAAGGCAGGTGGTGGCATACCTCCTCTTCCAGCTGTTCTGCACTTGGTACTACAGCAAGAGGGACATACCCAAAAGCCCGATGCTGTGAGCTTGGTCCTTCCTATGTCTTCTGCTTCCTTACTTGTGAAGGGAGTCTGCTGCTCTTACTAATTGGCACATGAAAGTTTTAATGAATTTTTTAAACCCTGATGAATGTTAGTGTGGAAAGGTGAAAGAGGGAGAACTGAGCAAATATAGGTTTGAATCCATTTTCTACCGAGCTCAGGTGTCTGTAAGGAACTGAACAAACCTGCTGTTCAGCATGATACTAAACCAGCGCCATCCTCCAAAGGCTACTTCTGCATCTTTCCAACCCCAGTCTGGAAAGCTAAGCACTCTAGCACACTGGCAGGAAGGGACAGAATAGCATGTGGCACCTCTTAAGCCTGGCTTTCCATTTGAGTCTGGACAAGCACCGAGCACACTCAAATCAAAGCAGCCCTACCCAAGATGTGGAGGTCACTGAATCACGGCACAGTAACAAATGCTGGAAGTGAACACCTTCTGATAATCATTCCTTCAGCAAGAGATTTTCTTTTTCCCCACAGCTTCCTTTGGGCCTCCAGTTCAGCTTAGAAGAGAAAGAAATAGTTTTAAGTCTTTGTGTTTATCCAGCACTGCCCTCAGTAGCCGTGCATATTGGACATCCATGGAGAAGGGTCAAAGCTACACTGCAGACAAACCCTCCAAATCTTTTCAGTAGGGTCAAAAGTATAACATAGCGTAATGTAACATAACCAAAGTTCGATCAGGTCTTACTGAGTTGACCAGAGAATAGTTTTTAAAGTCCACTTCAGACCACTGTTAGTTTAGGTACCTGAAGAGCTAGAAGCCCTGTATACTCCAGGGGCACAGGTCTAGCACAAGACCTCCATGTACTACTATTTTTTAGTGATGTGCCGTAAGACTTCACCTCTCCAGTCTCACGATGTCCACATGCCTTCCCTAAGTGCAACAGCCTGGACAAGCAGAAGTTCAGCAAGTTGTGAGATACCATGGCAGACCTGTGTTAGACACACTACTGGTAGCCTGCCTGGCACACTTCAGTGTTTGGGGGTCCCCTTCTTCTGTGAGAATTAAAATTAAAGGAGAAGAAAAGTTACTAGAGATGAGAGGGGCTATGGGGGCACACATGGTAGGCGAAAGGCAGAATGTGAATGGGAAGAAATAGGATAAAGGTGGGAGTACATAGGTAGAAAAAGCTCACAGGAGACCAGGAAAGAGCTGGAGAGCAGTGGTCAGGATGTTGCCAAACTGGCTTTTACTGTGATTGTGTAATCTTCAACTTCATTTTTCCTTATAACAAAAATTAGTGCAAGTATTTTGACATGGATGGGGGACTAAGATAAGCAGATTTTCACTGTTGAAATGAAGTCAGGGTTTACAGATATGTCTTTGGCATTTCTGATTCCTCTATGCTGTTGGCTACTTCCTTTTCTTTCTCTCTTTTACCCTCATCTATAAGCACATCTCAGACCACTCTGAGTTCTGACAGTCTTCTTTAATTCATGGGCAGACTTCCACCCTCCACAGACCAACAACAGCCTCTGATACACATCTCTTCCCCCAGACCATGGAATGAAGACAATGTTGCCTAAGATTTTATAAATAAATAAAACAAAACATTTAATTTAAAAACCTCATGTGATGTCTTTCACCTACGCAAAAGAGTTGAAGAGACAAGTGCCTATTTTAAGCAGGGAAGGCTAGAAAGTCCACTAGTAGCTGACACAGTGGCTTTTCCAGACGAAATGAAGACATGAACTGGAATGGCGTGAACGACAGGGTTGACATTCCTTGCAGGCCATGATTATCACTTATCACATTACCCATGAGCAGAGCAAGCCAAGTGGAGCAGCACAGCACACTGACACACACCAAACCAAGGCCTGCAGGAAGCTTCAGAACTCACTGTCCTCAGCTGGGGGTGAAGAAATGTTGTAGATCAGGCATGAGAGAGTGACTCTGTGTTCAAAATTACCTGTTCTGATCTCAGAATCACAGAAGTCAGAAAAGGAACCCACTACTCAGCAAAAAAAAAAAAAAAAGAAAAAAAAAGGAAAAAAAAAGATATTCTGATAACATACAATAAAAGAAAGGTTAAGGAAGTGGGAGCCTGGAATACATCTGGTTATTGTTTGGTTCAGTGTTCCAGGGGCTGGCCCAATAGTCCTTGGAGTCATTGGAGTGGTTTCCATCAACTTCAGCAAGCCCTTAACACACAACCAGTCTGAGAGACCATCTCCAGGATACCTTGGGTACCATTGCTCCAGGAAGAAATCTCAGCTGAAAGAGAAAGCAGGTTTGATGAAGGCTGAAATTAAGGCTTGTTCAACACAGAACACTGAATTCAAATAGGAGGGAGAAAAATTAAATGATGCCTGAAGACTCCCTGACAAGACATGGATTCTGGAAGAACAGTGCAAATAATCTGCATCCATTTCCAAAGGGCAATGGGCCTGAACTGTGAGCTTCCACGGAGTGATAGTTCAGAGCTATTCCTGACTGATATCTCCTCCTGTAGACGAACACTCACTTGTTAAAAGCAAAACGCAGTGTACTGACAGCAATAAACTGTAGAATTCAGATATGTTTGTTAGGGCTAAGAGAAGTGTAAACCTCAAGGATAAAATTAAGGAAAGCTTCTAGGTGTAACTTGAGGAGTCAAAGGAGAAAGCTAAAATCAAACACCACCAGACAGACAACTATCAGTAACCCAAACAACAGAGAGGTACAAAAGGCCAGAGAAATAGCAGCCCAGATGGTGGTCATGTGAAAAAACACATTCCACAGATTGCAAAGCACTTAACTTATTTATGATTACATGAGACAGAGAAGGATGGCAGAGTTAAAAAAGAAATGTGCTTGGGCCATAGTCATCACAGGCAAACGCCAGTTGTGCACCTCTCCAATTTTGACCCATTGTTTTTTGACTTATTTTTCCAGCAAAATAACTTTGATGTTTTAGATATGTCTAGAAGAAAAAAAAAATCTCGTGAGATAATTTACAATATTGCATATCAAAGTACTGCAGGAAAGGGTGATTTTATTGAGAGACAGAAATTCTAGAAAATGTTAAGATGGTCAAAAACTACTTGCCACAGATCTCCCCAAGAAAAAGAAACACTATTGTGATGAGTGAAGTGATAAAGTGATAATATTGCAGCTTCTCCAGTATTGCCTGAGCATTTGTACCCTAACAAGAGAGAAGAATAACCATGTCAGGAACATCTCTCCTCTTTGTCTTCATTAATTTACATTTTTGGCTGCACACCCCAGAGGTGTGCAGCAGAGAGGAATGTGCAGGCTCAAAAGGGCTCAGCTGGAATTGCAGCCCAGTTCTGCCACAAAGTGACTCAAACTTCATTAAATAAAATAAACCTGTTGTAGCCCAAGGATTGACTGGCTTGCAGTTTCCCTTGCTCCTGGGTTAATACAGCGAAGTTGGCACATTGATAGAACACTCAGCGGGACAATGGGGTGTGCTGAATTCAAATGAGTCTTTGTAGCTGGTAGGACTCTACTGGGTCCTTGGTACCTAGTCTGCTGCTTGAAGGAAGGGAACAGAACACAGCTAAAGAAGGGAGAAAAAATTTAAAAATCTGCAATTGCACACTGACATAAATTTGTCACAGAAGACTGAGGATCTTGCAGGCCTTGAAGTGACTACAAACTAGAGAAGACCATGAATTCCACCTTGGAGTCCAGATTAAGAGGGTCTTCTGATTTAGATATGCCTGACTCCAGATCAGCTCATTATAAAAACTATCAGTCCATACATCGCAATGGGATATTGTCAGAAATTCTAAAATAGGTAGAGCCCATGTACTACACCCAACCCACAGCACACATACTGGACAACTGAATCACGTAGCAAACCAATGACTACCAGAAAGCATGAGCTGCCTTGGGTACGTCCACACGCTCAGTTCACAGCTCAGCTGCAAATCATGCTACACAGGAGATGTCAGGCATCAACCATGCAGAGCTGATGATGTGAAGTTGTGACACCTCCCAAGAGCATGCAAGATGGAGTCTGTCCATGAGATCCTAGTGACCATCTGCTGGAGGTTTCTACTTGTAGAGCAACCCAGTAAGAGCTACTGCTCCAGGAGTGCTGTCAGACATCTAGAAGTCAGAATATACAGTGGATTGCCTGTTAAACCCAAAGCCTTCTGCCAAAAGCAATACGGAATTCTTTCCAAATCTTGATTCTGGTTCCAAATCAGTCAGGCCAGCACTCAAGAAAGGGACTTAGGCATTGAACTATCCAGGCTTGGGACTGAAATGCAGAGTACTCAGCAAGGGCCCATGTCTGTGCACAATTGGCAAGGACTTGATGGGGAGACACAAGAGCCAGCACAACAGGGAGCGCCAAGCAAAAGCACACATCTGAAACCTGGCCTCTTCGCATACTCAGATATTGGTCTCCTGCCAATAGTAAGGCACCTCTGTAAAACCGTAACTCAGGCTTGAGGCTGATTCCTACCATCAACAAATAGGCAGGTGGGGCTGTGACCCCAGAGAGGATTACATGGTGACTCGACTGCCAAGACCAAGGCAGCAGATCTCACAGGAGTCTGAATTGGCTTTCAGGAGGTATTGGGGAAAAGCCTAGTCCATTTTGGCTTAAATTACGTACAGAAGGGCAGGAAAGAGATTCTGGAAGCAAAATTTAGGTTCTGGGGAAGGAAACTGCAGACAATTAATATTCTCTGAAAACACTCCCAGTAACTCCATGCAGGACTGGAAAGAGAGGCAGAAAAGTCAAGGTTTAATACCTGGCTGAGAGGATGGTTGAAAGAGTGGATTCGTTAGGAACTGAGGACACGTCTGGAAAGGAGAGGGCCCGTGCCAGAGGGACAGACGTCTCTGGCTCATTGCACAATAGTCTTATGGGTACTAAAATCAGGAAGGTTGTGAGCAGGCTTTTAAACTGGAGAGCAGAGGAAAGCAAGCAAGGGCAGAGGCACAAACAGCTTTCACTGATGCTTCTTTAAGGACAAAGCCATGGAAATCATGTACCCTTATGTAGAGGACACAGCAGGGGATAGAAAAAGTCAGACAGAAGGACAGAAAACAGAGTAGGTGCCATTTGAGTAAAGTACTATGAGAACAAAAACAATGATGGAAGACGCTAGAAATCTAATAAGTGAGAAAACTGGAATGTCTTCGTTAGGTGAGGACATCAACTAAATGTGTATTTCAGAAGCTTGGAGGACAGAAGACAGCCTGTGAGATTCTCCCCACATACCACCCACTCCGTTCATGCACAAAACAGATAAATATGGGGTGATTTCCACTATATACAAGAGAAGCCATTCTGGGAGAAATGCCCAGTGGCTAATATTTATTCCATGCTAGCTGCATCAGCAGTGTTCTGGCAGCAGCATTAAGGCACAAAACCAGTTTGTGCCCGGGTGCACTCAGTACCTCCCTTGGGAGATGCTGCCACCTTTAACAACCATTTGGGTCATGTTCAGCATGCACAGTTTATCACTGCTGAATTCAACACACTGTCTATGCTATCAGGAGAACAACGGCTAAATGCAATAGTGTTTTGAGCTGGAGAAGAGACTCTGACAGTTTTGGAAAGACATTAATTCCATAAAACAGAAATAATACAGTAGGTAAGGAGTTAACATACCAAGGTGGGCAATATATTTTTTAAGGTTCGATTTCCGACAGTTCCGTGATCAGTCAGCAGGTGTCCTGCCCCAGGAGATGAGGAAGCAATACTTGAAATGGTGACTGACATAGGGAACTGAGAGTCCACAAGCTCACACCTCTGCACAGGCTTGTCTTTACACCTCTCCTCATGCTGACAAGAAAAACTGTTATCTTTTGAGGAGCTTCTCCACTTTGTTTCCTTGCTTTCTGCGTCCCTTTCTGTCCAGCAGTCCCATCATTTGGGGCCATGCTCTCCCTGTTTGGTTCCTCTGGGACGAGAAGTTGCAAACTCCATGTTAAGTGCTGCGATGACCAGCCATGGCATCTGCGCCGTGAGCTGAGACTGGCCTTATCTCAGAGGCGTGGAACTGAGGAGTGATAACCTGGCCTCTGTTGGTACCCCTCAGTTTATTCTGTGTTTAAAACTACAGAAGTACAGGCTTTAAGGGACCTCACGTGGGGTCACCTAGTTCTTCCTCCCAGCCCAAGACAGGACCTACATCACTCCTGAGAAATGAATTATCTGAAGAAAATATTCTGAGAGCAGAAAAGCAATTACTTAAACACCACTTCATTTTAATGCCTATCAGCTTTCAATGTGTATCAGTGTGGGGGTGTTTAACACAGGATCGTACAATTCCTAGAGTAATTTCAAGAACAAATTGTACCAGAGCCACAGAGAGAGAGACATCCCTAGGAGGTATTTGGGTAACATAATCAATTCATACAGAGACAGCAAGTGTGTGAGTATGCATGCGAGTACAAAAAAAGCACATGTACACACACCCCCACACATCACGCCGGGATGCTGCAGAATGCCATAGACATCAGGAGTATAAAAGCCAGCCTTTTGCATGCATTATTTCTGAAATTTCTGAAGCCCTCCTGCTTCGCAAAGCTGAATTATTTAAAACTAACATGGAGAAGCACAATTGCACTTTAAAGAGGAGGAAAAAAAAAACCCCAACATTACCTGTATCTGAGCAAATCAGATTTTGTTTCATACTCAATTGCTCACAAAGAAAGTTTATAACCCTGATTTGACCTCACCCAGAGCTGCAATTTTCCAACTCACAGGGTGACAAAACTAAGTTGAAACATATATCTGAATACACCGACAGCAGTTTGACCCTGGCTTGAGTTAAACTGATTTTTATATCTAAAGACAACAATCATTTTCTTGTGTTGTCAGAAGTAATGCGGGGGGACAACAGCGCGAGGAATGTCACAACATGGGGTGCTACAGACTGGAAAAAGCGGCTCCTTGATGGGGTCCCCTGGTCTCTGGTGTGCCCCTGGTAAAATGATCTAAGTGATTCTGGCCCATTGCCACAAGCCCTCTTCTCTGCTGTGTGTGCAGAGAAATGTGTTACAGCATTATGAACATGTCACTGGCACTGTTAGCAGTGCAGGAATAAAACCTCACTCATCTTTAGTGCAGCGAGTAGGAAAGTGTATCATTCCTTTAATTATTAAGCACAAGTGAACTATCCTCAGTTTCCCAGTTTAGACTCGATTGTGCCCTGCAGATTCATCGCTCATGGGTTGACATTGCAGAGCTTTAAAAATATTTTGCTCTCTTTCTCTAGCCCATTCTCACTTCTTTGTTTATTTTTTTTTCCTCCCTTGAACTCCCAAGCCCTCTGAATCTGAGGACAGCAAGCACCACGAGTGAACTCTGAACAAAGCTGGCAGCTCTCCTGCCTCACTGCTCACCCTCCCGCCAGCGCAGCCCCGGCTCCAGCCTGCCAAGTCCCCCCGGCTCCAGCCTGCCAAGTCCCCCCTGCCCAGCTCGGGTGCTCACAGGGGACGGGTTTGTGAGCCTCCTGCACTCCTCACCTGAGGTAGATGCTGATACAGTTCAGCGGCAGGAAGGGCCCAGCTGCGGCAAGCGGTGTGCCCATCACTCTTCCAGGAATGGGGATGTATCGTGTCACTCAGGAAACCATTGCTCAATAACACATCTCCAGCAAACATGTCTATGCTGGTACATTGGCTTCTGCAGCCCAGGCTGTAGGCCCAGAAGGAGCCAGGGGAGGATCTGTGAAATGAAAGGGACAAGATCTGAGTTTTGGCTGAAAGATCTTAAAGTTTTAAAAACCCTTTAAAAGTTTTCAATGCAGCATAACGTTGCTGTCCTATGCCCTGGGCTGTCACCTGCAAAGATCTGTCTTCTTCACCACTTGTCTTCTCTGGGCTGAGTAGGTCCATGCATGGACCTCCTCACTCATTTGGAGATCAGAAGGAATAGCATTTTATGGAAGAAGGCCAGATTCAAAATAAAGAGGAAACCAAAATTAATCTGTGGAATACAGACCAGCCTAAATCTTGATATTTGGATAATGAACCAGATTATGTCACCTACACCAAAAGAATCGTGAGCATTCAGGGCTCTGGTTTTGCATATCTTGACTGGGTGTAAAACCCTGCGTCCCTTCCAGATCGCATGTTGCCATCTGTCTCTACTTCTCACCAACTCCATTTGGCCACATGCTGCTCTTTAGGTCATATGGATGTATCAGCCAGTAAAGAGGAACATTACCTGAGGTTTTCATTTCCCAGTGCTCTTTTTGTGCTTCCTGAAGGTAACCAAATCTGACCTCCTCCCCCCTCCCCTGAACATGGCCCTGAGTTTGAACTAAATCCAAGATCAGTGTAGTTCAGGTTGTAAGTCTGATTCGATTTCACTGATGCCTCATTGCGAGTGCCTTTAAAACTGGGAATGGGATAGAAAAAGAATAGATAGAGGAGAAACAGCAGGCAGCGTGAGACGAGAGAACCTTTATTTTAGGAGAGATAACTATGGAAAAAGTGGAGGAGTAAATTCATCAACATCTGTGGTCTGGCAGGTGAAGGGGATATTGATTCAGGTAGAAATGGTGCAACTGGGCTGCTAAGAACAAGCCCAACTAGAAGACAGAGGAACACCCTGTATCTAGGTAGACATGAATGTTCAGATTCCAAAACTTAGCTCAAGGTCATCTAAGTACAGAGTACAAACATAGTAACAGCTATGCAGTTTGTGCAGCTTTGAATGACAGCTGAATCCCAGAAATTTCAGGAGCTCAGATCAGACCCTATATACAGCATAACCTCCCCGTGGCAGGGCTTTCCACCTACTCACCTCCAGGCCATTAACCAGCTTGCAAATGTAAAGCTGAGCCCAAGACACAGGGAGAACTTCCTACCAACTCCATCCTCTCCATGCAGCCCTCCAACATCTCCTCACACCTCCTTTCCCTCTCAGTTCCTGCTTGGCTCACTTGCTGCCCGGTTTTGCTCTGTGCCCACCCTATGCCAGGCAGGACACCATGGTCCGTGTTGCCCGAGGCCGCAGAGGAGTGCTGGGGGCACAGAAAAGCCGTGGGGTGGGTTTGTAGCTGATTACTGTCAACTTGCATCAGTTCAGCCCCCGAGTTATCCGCTACTGCAGACCATCCTCAGAGAGCCCTGCACGTCTTCCCTGCCAGCTGCCAGCCACAGCACAGTTCCTATTTACTATCACAACATACAGCCAGATCTGGAACCCAGCTTGTTAAATCACAGCGTTGATCCAAGCTATTCCATGGCTTGGACTAAACCAACACATGCACATCCCCTTTGTTAGTCTTTCTAAGCTCAGTCCTGTGCCTCGCTGCATACATTAAACTGGGGGGTGAAGAGAAGGATTAACACAGTGTCTGTACGGGATTTTTTTTACTCTCTCTGTTTGTGCTGAGAGAAGGGGGAAGGCAGATGCTTAACCCTCAGCAGGAGCACACCACTGAAGTTAGCTTTGCAACCTCCTCTTCCTTGCCAACGTTCCTGTGAAGATCCTCCAGGCAATCTGCACGGAGGAAGCTCTGGCTCACCTGCAGACACTTGCATCTGCGAGATCAGTTGCTTGGTGGCACCTCATCACCATGAAGGGCTGGAGCTGCTTCATCTCAGCTCCTGCCGAGTTCTGAGGTCAGCAGAACTTGTGAGTGTCTGCTACATGGGGAAGAAAAACGCTGCTCTGCGAGTAGCAAGGTCTCACAGCCTCTGCTCAGATGAGAATGCAGCTGGAGATGTAAGTCAGGAGCCCCTGCCTATTACCAGAGACAGGGTTTTGCTTGCATGAAAGGCAGATACTTCTCCTTCCCATCTCCTGCGTAGCTAGGAACCATATTCCACTCTTTAAGTAATGCTTATGCCTACAGTCTTTCACTGCCTTCTAATTATGTTCATAGCTAGATCCACACAGCTCAGCTTTCTGCTCCATACTGTGCTATCTCTGCTGAACCCCACTGAACATTAACCACACTGTGCAGAGTTGAGGAAAAACCCTGGAAAGCATCTGACACATCATGGATACTACTTCCAAGAGAAGAAACAAAGCGAGGACCAAAATCAGCCTGCAGAATTTCAATCAGTGCGCAGACAAGAAAGAATCTGAATCAACTTTTGGACTCTAGAAAGGTTTTTTTTTGCTGCCAGAAAGGTTTTTAGAACCTTTTATGGGGAGTTAATTCAGAAACAAGAGGTACAGCGCCCCATGATTTTTGTTCAAGAGGAGAACTGTGCTTCAAAGCATTTCTTTGTATTTCTGAGCCAAGGCACACCTGCCTTTTATCGATCTGCTGTGCAACTGGAAGAGAGCCAACACACTCCTGCAGAGCAAGCCCCCACCACAGCAGCACGATGCTCCATCAAACACTGGCCACCTATCCATTGTCATGTATCCTGTATTTGTCACTAGCCAGATCAATCCCATGCTGTTCAGCACATTTTAGGAACCCAGGCTAATAAATCATTTAAGTGCCTCTCACTTCACAGATGGTAAGTGCAGTTCAATGAAGGTAATTATAAAAAAAATTACTTCTGGAGCAAAAAAATCAAAACATGGGAATATCTGTCTAATAGAAAAGGCCTGCAAAGAGATTTGGGAGTTCTAATAATTCTGAGGAGCAGGTTAAAGGTCTGAGAGTCTGACAGTAGGTTTTCCCTCTGATTGACTGAATCGATCCTGTCCTCATATAACAGCTCTGGGCCCCTGTATCTACAAGATTTCAGGTCCTGAAAACAGGGCTGAGGAAAAAAAACCATACTGAGCTGCCTTCTCTCACTATAATGGGGTGGGTTTTTTCTTTTTGCAAACACAATATCCATCACTGAGATAAGATGGTGGAAAGGTGCAGGTCCTGCAGGGAGCAGGGAAAATACCCAAACTCTGATAACAGTGGCAGATTCAAAGTGTACTCCCGAATTTCCATTTGATTTTTGTTCTTGGATTTTGACGTGACATGCTGTGACTGTGTCATTTCTACCTATCACTTAGAATCATCTTTCTAACATGGCAGAATAAAACTCCTTAGTTCTTAGATGATGCATATAAGGTTCTTCTCAGCCAACATCACTGAAGATACATTTACAACTAGTCAAACCCCTCTCTCCAGCTAAGAGGCCACAGCAAGTTCAGTCATCTTTGTTCAGCCATTGAGGCCACAGCTACTACCACCTCTGCGATGCATAACCAAGGGAGAAAAGCAAGACAGACTGGAGAAAGCAGTCTTTCTGAAGCATCTTTCACTCCAGGAGAGGCTGAGAGACCTGTGATTGTTCAGGCCCTTGTCCTGACCCTTCATTTCTGTTCTGGTTTGTGTCTCTGACTTCTGACTGTCTCTCCATGTCTCTTAGTTCTAGCTTCAGATCTAAGCACAGAAAAGGGCTGCCTCTCCTTTTCCAGTCTTCTTTATGTAGCAGAGCTAGTTCAGCCAAACTTCAGGGTTGTTACAGAATCGATGCTCCCAATACTACTGAGATACAGAACCAAATACTAAATTGTTACTTATTTATATGTAGCATGGCAAAAACTAATTCAGCAACTGGCACAATCCCTCTAGAGTTTAAAGCAAATCCAAAGCAAAGATCTGAAGTCATCTGATTACCATTTTCTTTCTTTCTCTTTTCACCCCAGTGAAAGAATAAATTAGTGTCCCTCAAGCAATTTACAAAGTTAGTCTTGTTACTCCACCTAATTTTGCACTAAGCTATACACCCAATTTTAACAAACCCACTAATTAAAAAAAAAAAACAAAAACAAAAAACCACATAAGGCCTTCACATAAAGCCTTTAAATTTTAGGATATTTACCTGATCCTCTGATACCTAGTAAGTTGTGATCTTCATCTTGATCTAAAGACATTCTGTTGATTATCCCAAGGGTAAAACTTTGTTTACAAAGCACTAGGTAAACATAAGTGGCTCTGTCTCTTCCTTACAGCTTTCAGAACAAATAACGCTTTTCTGATTGCAATTACAATTTGAGGAGCGTGACATTTAGTGATGCATTCTAAGTGACCTTAAATTGTTATATAAAATAAGATGTACAGGCCAAATGTGAAATATGGTTCCAGGAACTGTTAGGAGATTAGAGATATGAATAAATAACTTTGTTGAATGAATACCTTCCTTGGACCTTAGAATTTCAACTGGATCTCAATAGCAGCCAATCACAAAACCCTTTTTATTATGAAGAGTCCTAACAGCAGCATAAAACATGCAATACAGCTACAAAAGAGAAGAGTTAAGATGAGGACAGTTTTGGTGAAATTCGTCACTGTGCTGAAGGCAGAAGAACGAGCTGTATCCCCAAGACCTTGGAAGTGCTAGTTTTTTGACGCACTCTTAGAGACTCAAGAGATTTTACCTAAGATTCTTCCCTGGCATTTAAGTATGCATCCAAACTGAATCAATAAAGTTTTGAGAGCTATCTGAGTTAGCATAAGTTTTGTGATTTCATAAGCGCCTGAAGCTTTCCTGTTTAGTTTCACTAAAGTCATCAACTAAACCAGTGTATAAACTAGGTAGCCCTGAACTCTTACTCCCTCTCCTACTTTGACAACAACTTCCATTTAATTAGCACCTTATCATGCTGAGACATCTCAAGGCACTTTATGAAAGATGTACAGTCATATAATCTGCAGTGTCAAGGTAACAAATGAAATCAAGGCAGAAAAAACAAGAAAAGCTTCAATTTAGATTTATAGAGCAAAAGAGTAGCAAAGGACAAAACGGGTTGGATCCTCAGCAGGCATATATCAGTGACTGAGTTGTGTTCTTCATCTGCCGATGCTCTAGTCTACTAACTTGAGGAAAAGTTTCTCCTTTTACCTTAGTAATGTTTCATATTCATATTTCCACACATTAGAAATTCTTTTAAAGTACCTAAGAAAGAAAATCTGGAAACAAAGTTTTGATATTGCTGATTGGTAACTCTCTACTCCCCTTTAAACTCACCTCCACAAGACTATAAGTAGAACTAAAAATTATAGTAAAAATAATTTAGCATTGCTCACATTGCCTCTATTTAATGTCTTGCCTGTGGGTCAAGAAGTAACATATGTCACATCTCACAGTAAGATGTACGCAGATAACCAGGTCTGGTGCAGCGTTATGATAAGTGAGTCTGATACTGGAAATGACACCCATCAAATGAGAAATTAAACACCTGTCCAATCTAGATTTCTCCATATTATCCAGATGGATACTAAAGATCATATGACACTCTTCACAAAGCATGGGGGACAACGCTGGTGTCTTGACCAATATTCCCTACTCAAAACAACAGGGCTGTATGTCCAGGACTGTGAATAGCCATAACATAGAAGTTGGTTTCCTCTAAACTATTATTAACATTATTAATCTGGATCATGGGGCACAGCTTGATGTTCCTGCTCAGATTCTGTTCAGGTGAAATGCTCAGTAAATGTTGAGGATTTCCCTTTGCCCTTTCCTGATGCATTAAAAGCCCCATTTCTGGCCGCTGTCACAGTCAGAACATGTTCAAGCACTACCTTCAGCAGGAAGGTAGCTGAAGCTGACAGAAGACCACAAGATATTAGGACTAAGTTTTAAAGTAAGGAGTCCACTCAAGCTTGTCAGTTGGGCCAAACTGTTTCTAGAAAAACTGATAAGGAAATAAATAATTTTAAAAATCACATTTCAAATGCCTTCTCTCATAAAATTCTTTGCTAGGCATTGACCTTACTGCATTTTTTTGTATGTTGCATCCAGCCACATTAATAAAATGCATGTCTAACATATTAAATTAATGTCAAAAGTAAATGGTAACTTTAAGAAAATCTTTTTCTAAGGGGAAAATGCAATTTTAATGACATCAAAGCACAAATTCGTAAGAAGATCGTGTGCTCTAGTTTGATGAAAAAAAAAGAAAAAAATCAAGAGCTCAGGCATTTTCCTGATGTACAACAATGAACCAAATAAATTATATATTTGAAAAGGAAAACAAACAAACAAACAAAACCAACTGAAAAGAGGACAGAGATTAGAAAATGAAAAACAGTCTAATCTCACCATTTTTGAATAGTCAGGGTTAGTGAGCACACACTACTGGAAAAGATTCCAAGGCAACAGGGAAATAACAGTTAAAAAGCAATGAATAAGAATCTCTCTGCTTTAAATACCCAAACTATGTATAAAATTAAACAGTGTCATAAAACAAAAATATACAAAACGGCCAGAACAAGTTACATTTTCACCAGAGCTTCACTGATGTTATTGGAAGAACTGTGTTTTTAAACCCAGATTTCCTCTCTCTTCAAAGCTTCTGATAATATGCAAAAGCTCATGCTTTGTTGCTATAGAAAAAAAAAAAAAACATCCTTGAATACAATTTCACATTATTCCCTTTTCTCCCTCTTGGCTTCTGTGATGCCACTAAACCTAGAATGTATTTTAGTTCAGAAAGATCTACTGGCCTGTCAACTTTCAAAATATCCATCAAGCCATTTTTGTAACACATTGGGGCAAGGAAAGGGGAAACCAAATTTGAAGGACTTGTCAAAGCTCACAGTAATTTATGAAGTGAATGGAAAGTGCCTTTGACAGTAAGAAACTACTTGACATGAAACTACTTTGCAGTGAAATAAGTACTATAAACTAAGCTGAGATGCCAAACTTCTTGCCAATGTCCTGCCAGGGGGCTGTGCAATGCGTTGTCCTCTTTTGTACCTAATTTATGCCACCTCTGAAAGAAGATTGTGAGAATCCTAACTGTGGAGAGTTTGTCAACATCAATCAGTGGAACAGTCTCAAGGAAAGGTAAGAGCCATCTTCATTTTCACCCTCTACTGAAGATACACAATGTCCTACCTTATTTAAGTATTGCTTGGGTTGCAGTAGCACATAGAAGCACCAACAACAGAGATCCTGTTAAAATTTGGCACCACACAGGCGTGTAATGAGATATGGGAGTTGTAAAGCCTTGAGAAATTATGCTCTAATCGCACAAGATGACACAGGAAGCGTTTCTGTCCCCTATTTTGAAGGTCAAGAACCGAGTACTTAAAATATCTGGCAAAGGTGGGAGTTGAGCCCAAGTCTCCCCAGTACTTAATTACAATTTGAACTAAGTTGGACTAAAATGGCATACAGCAACAAATATTAGCAGGGTAAATAAACTCCACAGAAATAGCTAAAGTAAAAGTAGGACTGGCTAAAAATTTTCCATGTTGTCTGGAAGTAGAAGATCTCTGCGGAGATTCTGGTTTTAATAAAAGAAAGCTTTCCTAGAAGTGTCCTTTCTCTGGAAAAAAAAAAAAAAAAAGGATGGTGTGGATAACATCACAAATAGTCTCTATCTCTGATAAATAGCCAGTCACAACATTACATTTGGCAAAGTCTCTGAAGAGTACACATTACTTTATTACTGTTATTATTTCTACAGAAATAGGATTGCACCAGTATTGTCATGGAGCAGCCTAATCTTCCCCAGGCTTTTTGGGTCAGAAATGAATATATGGTACGGATGTCCCAGCAAGGATTGCTGGGCAAGTCAGTGAAGTGATGCCATGGAAACACAAGGCTACGATGCAAGGGGAGGGTACTTCAAAAGATACAGGCAAATTCAAGCCAACACGGAGATATGGCGAGATGATAATTGAGAGTGGTGGGCTCTGAAGAAGCAGAGACTCTTGTGAGCAGGCACAGACTGAAAAGGACAGTTGAATACAGTGTTTTGGGGACTTGCGCCTCGCAGAGTTTCTAACAATAGGCAATCATTTCAGCACAATGCTTAGAGCGTTTAGAACCAATGAGACACCCAATGCATTTTCCACTCTTATGCTGAGATTGAAGAATGTTTGAGGAAACTCAAACACCTCCATGCCCAGTGAAGTGGAAAAGGGGTTACAAGTGGCTGCTATAGCTTAATGCAAGTATTATCCAGCTAGCACTGAAAAGAATTCAGAAGAGTCAAGATTAGGTGGCTGCAGAGCAGCCTAAATCACCAATTTGCAGATTGTTCCCAAACACAACTGAGAATGGAGAAAAAGTCAGCTGTGAGAAAAGAGTCAGAGATTCCTTTTGTAAGCTCAGTGGCATGTGGCTGATTAGAATTGCAGGCAGTGTTTTCGGTCATTGTTTGTTCATGTTTTGTCTGTAAATCTGAAAACTGTAATAACATTTCATACTCGCAAAGAAGATTCAGAAGTAGAGAAAAGATAGTCTGAATGGTGCATTTACAATGACCTCCATTTCTGAATCCCTTTATTCCTTATCTCTCTCATTTAATCAGTGAAGGTTATTAATGAAAACAACCCCATGTTTTATTGGTCCTTAATGCCAGGGTTGCTTCTTAAAATTATTCAAGAGATGCCAGCACGCAAGACTTCTTATTCAGCCAAGTAACAGTGAGACTAACTTCCAGTGCTAGTAGTAAACCTAAAACAACTGTCTTTGCCATTAAGTCTTTGAGGGTTTCAAATAATTTTTAAATCGTGAACATTACCCTAGGGTACATCTTTATTTTCAAGCTTCAGCTATTTATTTATCTTTTTAATTGTCCCAAAATTCAATTTTTAAACTGAGTTTGATTGGGTTTGGATGGTTTTTTGTATTTGTCAGCCCAAGGTCAGTGTTTGGATGAGTGCCTTATTAGCTTAAGGGTTTTAACAAGTAGCATAGGAGCTGGGGGTTCCATTAGTAGCAGACAAGCCAGAGTCTTTTAATATTTAGGATGTTGTTTGGGGTCCAATTGTGTTTTGGTTGCTATGGTATGAAGTCTCCCACAGGAATAAAAAAACACCCCAGGGCATTGAGTCCACATTCTGGGGATGTTCTGGCAGCAAAAAATAACATTGTGCCAGTTGTAGGCTTTCAGATTTTTACAATGTTTTGCATGCAAAGTGATGGAACCAAGATAAATGGTTGCAGATGGTTGAAACTAGACTTCAGAAAACAAATTTAATTTACCTAGTGCACTGCATATCTACACTGCAGATGTTTGCTTGGTTTGCAGGTCCTGCTGAAACAATTTTCCCGCTTTTCTATTATTCCAATTCAGAAAGGTTTGTCTGTAAATGCTGGCTTGGAGATGTGACCTGCTAAGGTCATTACTATATCCCGCTTAAAAAACACCATCAGCCCTAGCTCATTTTCAAGGATTTGGGATCATGATGTAATTGGAGCTTTTGCCTTCATCTTCCTTTGGGTTTCCTTTGTTGCTTAAAAGACTGATGAAGAATAACCTAATGAGTGAGAAAAGCTGTGCATCCTCACATCACCAACATAGTACACTCTTGAGAAGCCAAATGCTAAAATGCAGATATTAGAGGGCACTATCATATGTCCTTAGAATTAAAACTCACTATCAGAAGATCCAGGTTCTAATCCCACTTTTCCCTAATGAGGACAATTCACGTGAAAGAGTATCTATTAGAATTGGAAAAGACTGAGGGAGACAGTATGGAAACTTGTATGATGAAGGCTCAAACAGACTCTGTAGGACTTCAACTTGGCAAGGAGATGATGTAGAAATTATTTTAGGGGTCTATAAAATCATAAGTGGTCTGGAAGGGTTGGACAGGAATGGACTGTTCACAATCTCTTCCAGTATAAGAATTGAGAGGCCATTACCTAAAACCCATGAAACCTATGTTCAAAGAAGCAAAAGGAGGTTCTTTGTGTAACAGAAAGCAGACGTGTGGAACTCCGCCAAAGGCAAATGCAAAGACTTAACATGACTTCAAAGGGAGGCTGGCCAGGACTGGGAAGAAAGATCCAAGTTCAGAGATTCTGAATTTATCCACCTGTTTCTGTGACTATTCAGATCTATGGCCCACCAGTGCATTTTTCCTAGTATGTGGAATATCATCCTATTCCAAATGGCTTTTCTTGTTCTCAGTGTTAAGTGTTACCTCTGTCTCCTGACTGCCTGAAATGCCAAAGCCTGTGGTTATCAAGGAGATAACATTTGACTGTTACACTCACTTTTGACTGTTACAATAGCAGCCCCAATGCTTGTAATGTATGAAGAAGTCAAATACTGATATAATAATTAAGGACTTCAAAATGGTTTTCAGTAACTTTCAGTAGGTTACTGGTGTTCAAGCATGAGAAGGAGGCTTAAGCAAAACTAAAATTACCTGGGAGATGACTTAGTTCTTCTCTGCAATGAAGAGCTCATTGAAGGGAAGCTAGAAACAAGTCCTACAGAAATGCCACAAGACAGAAGTGCACAGGGGTAGCATGTTTATGTATCAACACACACATATTAGGCAGAAGGAATTCTAAAGTCTCATGAATTATTGCCTGTTTCTAATAAAAGCCCTTGTTTACTAGCTAGGAGATAATTCAGTTAATATAACAAATTGGTAGATTTCTCTGCTAAACTTAAAGATTTGTCCCTGTAGGTCCAGAAGGCAGAAATTATGGGTCTTATAATTCTGCTCATACACACACTCAAAGCAGACACTCCCAGGGTATTTTCATGTACAGGAGTTCATGATCAAAATGGTGCATAACCTAGTACTGTTCATCACCGAGAGGCTTAAGTCAGGTTATTCAAGGCTTTCTATGATAAGATTAATAACAGGGAGCATACTGAGCCTGGAGCAAAACAGTGTCTAGGTCATGGCAGGATAACTATCCAGTCTATCACAAAAGCTTCATGAACTTTGGAAAAGCTGAACTAGATGCAGAGAGGTACTGAATAACTCAAAGTTGTCAACAATTCCTCAACACAGCTTGTATTTTCAAGTATTTAGGCACTCAGAAGGCCATTTTCATTACGGAGCTCAGGGAAAATGGCTTATCGTTCACTTACTTCTAGTAGCTGGAATAGGAGCAGTGTGCACTGATTATCAAAAGTACCTTTTGCTGCACAGAATTTCTCAGTAATGCAGGGACAGACAGATATTTAGTACAGGTCATAGAGGGGATAAAAAAATGTTCTTTCACTAAAGAAACACTGGTAGGTTTTGGACCAGCACACCACATTTCCCTTACTTCATGATCTGGAGGGTATGAAGCCTGTTGACCTGCCTCCTGGAGCAACCCATGCCTCAAGCTTCAGAACAAAATTTATTACTTCTAACACAGGTTATGCTACGTTATGCAGAAAATGTATTAAGAAAGAAGGCAGGACCAAGAAGCAAAGGCAGAACAGAAGAGATACTCCTGCATGCACTGTTTTTTCCAAAGATCAGCAATCTCATTAAAGAGGCCAGGTCTTGATATTCATCCACAGCCTTTGCTTCTGTAACCTTCTACGACAGCAAGTTCCTGTACTGCCTGAGAAAGCATTTCTTTTTTTCTACCCCATATTCACTGCCATTGATTTCATTGATTGACCCCCTTTGAATCAGTCCGTGCAAAAATATAAAGGACATCTGATAGGGTTCCAGAGTGACATAACTTGACATAATATAGCCTAATGTGACAAACTGCTGAAGTCTGAAGGAGAAGATATTCCCAACTCCAGACAGATATCAAGGGGGAACTGAGACAATTTGAGGTCCTCCATTCACACCTCAGTGATACAGCACCACCCTGTCAACCCATCTCCCACTTCTGTCCTTCAGTATCAGTACCTTTCAGGTGTAAGATGAATGACGGAATCTATCACTTTAATTTTTACCTTGAATGAGAAGGTCTTTGATGGTACGCACTCCTGCCGAAAACCTGTGGGGAGGAAGTTACAACACTCCAAAGTTTACACCCAGCTCTCACCTGTGGCATTCACAGTGCCCGCATCAAGGAGCTGGTGAATATTAAGTAAACAGTTACATCGCTTTCAGAGTGGAGGTATAAGGACAGCTGCTTTTTAAGCACAAGCACATCATGCTCTATGGATTTTCACAACTCCTCCAACATATGAAACGTGCTGCTCTCTCCAAGTTGCAATTGCTGACAGGAGCTGATGTTTTCACAGGTTGCTTTCTTCCTGGAACGAGGTCAAGATTTGAAGGGCCGCCAGGAAATAAGAAGGATCCTGCCTTTCATGTGTAACTCTTAATGCTTTCCTTAAAGATGTCATGTATTACAACTCAACAGAGCTTGTGATTGCACGAGCAAAGGTGGCTTCATTATTTGACACGATGTACTCAGCAGTGCAGACAGCAAGAAGCACACTGCTGTGCCGGGCCGCTCTGAGCGCTTAACAACTTCAAACAAAGCCTGATGCTCTTTCTTCTAATTCTCTTCACAGGATCCCCTTCATAATTAGATGAATGTTTCAGTCTCTTCAGACAGACATGGAGGGGACGGCTACAACTGAAAGCAATGGGGATATGCACACCACTTAAATTTAGCATGAATGTAGGTGTCTCACCTGGGAGATCGCATTCATTACACAAGCTACAGAAAGAGATGGGTTTCTCCGAAGAGTCACTCAAACCCTAATATTAAGAGGGAGTCCAGCTTTCTCCATTGATTACGTAGGAAGCAAAGAGGAACTGGCCTTCTGACCTCACCGTTTACAGTGTAAATAGTCTCAACATTTCACAATACTATAGTAGCAATTTGTGGCTTTTTTATAAGCGTGATTTCCTGCACATAAAAGAAACAGGAAGGTGTAGAACTGTTTGCATAACACAGGTTTACAGATTGCAATGGATTATCATCAGTTACGTGCACTCACACAGCACTGAACGGCAAAGTAAGGACAAAGGAAAACAGGTTTTATCACCTTGCCAAAAGTTTGCAAGAAAATTCTGTGCGTCAGGGAAAATTGCATACTTACAACTTATGTTATAGCAACACTTAAGGCTGGAGACATGAAAGAAATAAATAGAAACCAGGTTCAAGAACGCACCAAGTTAGGTAGATAGCTGCTTTTACATCATCTGTACAGGTCGTCAAGGTTCCTAGAAGATCCTCATATGAAAACTTTAGAAGAAAGAAAAGACACAGCTACACAATCCTACTGATGCAGAAGATAAAGTACTTCAGTACTTCTGAAAGCAAAGGATCCATGTAGGAGGATGAAATCCATTATATGAAATCCCTTTGCATCTCCAGGTAAGCGGGAGGGTGGAGGGACCTTTCCATTTCACACGCCTTATCCTTCCTGCATTACCAGATATGGAGCAAACCCTAATAATCTGCCCTCCTTGTGGCTTCTAGTCCTGGAATTAAACCAGACAAAACTCTGCAATTTTAGCATTCCAGCAACTAAAGGGAACCCGATCGCTCGCCTACTCATTTGTAACACATGCTACAAGAATGAAACTGGGTACTTAAATCCTAACTTGTCCTTCATCCTCATTGTTTTACATTCATATGAAAAACTTCCCCACCACGCAAGCATTCGTACCGCTACTTCCAAAAGTGTGTAAAGAGGAAATGAACACAAGGTGTTACATTTGCCCTGCAGGTGCCCAGCTGAACTGGAATCTGTTCCTGTCCATCTGCCCAGGTTTTTTGCTGTATGTGACACACAAGATTGCAAGATTAAGGACTGTCCACTTTTTTTTTTTTTTTTTTTTTTTTTTTTTATGGTAGAGAATGCTGGTTGAGATCACCTGGAGGGAAAGGTATCAGACCTTTAGGAACCTATGCAGACAAGCACAATAAACTCTGCAAGAACGGGGAAGCAAAATAGTTTTGCACCTGGAAACTCAGAGTGGGATTCATTACATCCCAACAGTATTCCTCTTTTCTATTCCTAGATCTCACTAAAGAAGCTCCAATTCACTCTTTGTTTTAAGGTTCTGGTGGGGTAGGTTCTTCAAAACACCCATGACATTTCTTTCTCCATTAGGAAATCTGTTTGTGTGACAGCTGTTCTTTGCATTTAGTGAAAACCCCTGCTTTGGAATAAGTCAAATCAGTCACTGTCCTTCATGAAGGCACACAGGTGCATGCAGCTGGGCCTTTCTGTGGTATCCAGGTCTTCTTAAACCTTGCTTCTATGACCCTCTTTGAGCCTCAGACTTTTCCACCAGCTGCATCATTGATGGTCCATGTGCAAAGCCGATTCAAAAATCTCTTCAGAGCCTGTGTCAGATCTAGAAATCTTTGCTGTGCAAGATCAGCCTCCCAAACAAACCCTAATCCAGATGTATTGCTAAAATCTCATTGATAATAGAGACTTCCTTCCCAAAATGAACTGACCAAAAAGTTTATCTATGTTATTTTTCCTTTTCCCATGTTATCCATAACCCCTAGATCCATACACTGAAAGTCATGGACCCAAATATCTAACCAGCTCCAAAATTTCAATTTGAATCCCTGAAAAACACACCTTAAACTTCAACAAAGGATCTACAAAAGAAAATATTACAGAACTATTTGTGATGATTAGCCATAGGTCCCTGCAGCAGCTCTTTCTCCATTTCTGTGTAGCTTATGATCAACTAGACAGTCCCATGATCGTTGTCAAACCTGGCACAGAGTCACAACACCAGGCAGATATTTCCGTAACACCTCAGTACCCCAGGTGCTGCTTTCATGGTTTAAAAGGACTTTTGAAGACCAAGGATTTTTCCTGGCTAGCCAAAGTATATTTTATTTACATTTAAATAGTAAAATTAGGATTCTGTTCCCATGTCCTTTGCAGTATATAACTTCTGGATTTTTTACTTGCAATTTGAAGAGATAGCACATGGTGATACCCACACTATCCAGTACCGAGGCTAAATTCTCCCTTTCAGAATAAACAAGCCTTGAAGCTTTCATTTCTCTCTGACTTATCTCTGATCTGTTTGAAAAACCTGACCAGATCCTTCTTTTCGTCTCACAAAAATTCACGCCAAGAGAAGTAACATCATCACAACCTGTCAACACTTAGAGGCTAAACAAAGAAAGAAACAGATCAAGAAAACAGAGATGAAAAGCTTTTGTGCCCCTCTTCCAAACTAATACTCTCAAAATGTGTTTGGAGAGAGGGGGAAGGAACCATTGTTTGAACTAACACATCAGCTGATGTGATTATTTAACTAACTATCTCCATCCCCAGACATATCAAATGGAATGCAATGCCAGCTGAAAGTATTATGTAGCCTTCAGTGATGTGAAACATATAAGCTCCAAGGCATACGGTTTGGCTGAAGACTCCAGCTGGCACTGGTAGTTTTATTGTACTGTGAAAAACACTGAAGTCCTCAGATGCCCTGCTGATCATGGGCTCTGAGAAACTTTCCCTCTATCTGCCTGACATGTGCTCACACTGCAATTACCACACTCCTCCCTCTCGTGCTTTTTCCCTCGCTGCAGATGTATACACGCGTTATTTAGTGCAAGAACACTTGTGTTGGGAGTCCACGTGCCGTTGCGTTTGGGAGGGGGGAGGCTTTCTTTGTCCAAGTGCTAAAAAATCTGGTACCTCAACTTTCACTTGAAGGTGGCTGCAGCACATGTAGAGACCATTAAAGGCTGTATTTTGCTTCCTAACTTTTCACGTTTTTTCCTCCCTTTATGACATGTTTATTGGCCTTGAAGGGCGAGGAGGGATAACATAGAAAACTAAAGTCCTCCATTCAGCTCTGACTCACCTATTGTGCACCCCAGCCTCATTTAAGGGCAAGTTGCACTAGGTGTGGTGACTAGGTAGTGTGAGCAACTGGAACCATTAATCCCTGGTCACATCTGATTTTTGGCAAAATCTAAGCCAGTGGGTCCAGGGTAGTTAAATGTGCAGCTTGGGCAATTAAAAAAAAAAAAAAAAAAGGTTACAGATGAATATTATTTGGTCTGAAAACAAATCTGCAAGGGGTTTTGGAGACTAGTGCCTTGAGGATTACAGCTTATTTGTGGAGCTTTAACAGGAAACTGCTAATTATGACACCTGCACAACTTTCCTTGAATTAGACCCTGGGGATGCATTGCCTCGCCTAGAGATGTTAGCCAAAGCCTCAGGCTCTTAATCCACAGCCGTCACCTAAAGTGAGAACAGAACAGCCAGCCATAGGGCATTTGCAATCTTAGTTAAGAAAGGGTATTGCACAGTTTAAACTGAATTTTTGCTTCCAAGACAAACTACTTGAGTTTTGAATACTCTTCCAAGGAGTTTTACCCTTCGGGCTCTTGTGAAATCAGCAGTCTGAGCCATTAAAATGCCTTCCAGTCAAAGTGAGTATGTATGCAGTACTACAAACCTGTTGGGAAAACATATTCAAACTATAAGAATCAAAGCAAATAGTCTAATCAATAGGATTGTAAAATGAGGGAATTCCACACAGTGCCAACGTATCACTGACTCTCCATTTTGGGTTAAAATGGACATGTGTTTCTCTGGCTTGGTTCTCTAGGCGAGATGAATATTAATTTCCAGACTTTAACAAATACGCTTTTAGAATTATTTTCTAGAGCTGCTATGCTTGCACAGTCTGTACTTTTCAGTATACAGTGTTTACTTTGTGAATACTAGAGCCAGGATTTTTTTCAAGAAAGCTTCGTTTTAGGGTTTAGGTCAGGCAGTGATTTAGCCAAGATGGACTCAGGAAACCAGATGAGCTTGCACGTCTTGCAAAAATTAAGGTTCTAAAAATTGCATGAGCAGCCACATTCTGGGTGAGACTTCGGGAACAATCTGCCGTGACAGGCTTTTCTACACTGCCCACTGGTTATCTGGTAACGAAGCCAGTGCATCTACACAGCACGACCAGCACCTCCCTGAAGAAGAGGAGCTATGTTAATGTGCTGATCCTCCTCCCCTTTCGCCTGTCTACTGGTCTTGGACACAGCAAGAGGCTGTAGCAGTTCCTGTTCCAGAGCTACACTGACTATTTCTGAAGGGTGCTTTGTATCCAGCGAAGAGATTCAGACCACCAGCAACAAGCAGGTGACACAGGAGACAGCTGTGTTAGGAATCCAGTTGTGGCACATTCCCCACAGCATTGAGAAAGTCTCTTTCACAGTTCTCCAGCAAGTTTCCTCCTGAAGTGCAACTCGCAGAGAAAAACTATCCTGATGCAAATAATGACTGACCACTAGGCTTTTTTTTTTTCCTTTTTAAATCAAACTGGTCAGTGGCAAACACTGCTGACATTGCCCTCATCCTGGTAGATGTAGCCGGCGTTCCTTGAAGACTCTGAGACAGGCTCCCATTTTGTTGACAGAAACATGCCCCGAGTCCTGTCTGCAGCTCCTGCACCTGAGCCTCTTCATAACTTGTTGGTACTAAGGTAATAACTGATCCCTAGGTCTTACACAGTGTTTCTGTTCAGCAGACTGTGAAGTTATCTCCAAAAATAACCTGCCAGTGCCATGCTCAGACAGCGAACTCCAAACCAGAATCAAAATTCTCATCTCCCGAGGTCCTGACACTCCCATGTAACATCACAGTGTGGCTCGGTCTCTGACTAGTGGATTTGCTGCAAGTCTGCTCTGACCTTATTGAAAGAGCAATATTCAAACAATGACGAAGCAGTGCAACATTTTTTTTCTTACTGGGGCAGCCAGGGCTGACAAACGGGTGGCAGGACAAGGTTAAGCAATGCATGCGTAGGAGAAAGCACTCGTGGGTTTATTTCCTTGTCTCTGTCAATGACTTTTTGCAAATGTCTTAGCTCCTTTTTGTCTCAAACCGCTTAAAACATAGGAGCGTTCCAAGTAATAATAAACTTCTCGTCTTTAATTTATAACTCCTAAAATTGACAGAAGCCCAAAACACTTTTTTTAAGCCTGAAAAGGTGGCAGAGACACATATTGTGTTCTTAGCACAAGAACTTTTGTGGCTGCAAGGAGAGTGAGCTGCCAATGCGCTTGCAGAAATAGCAGCAGTATTTTATTTATCCCTGTAAAGCTTGGCCAGTATATTTTGCACTAAAGGAGCAGATTTACCATGAGGAGAGGAAACTGTTGCCTCCATCCCCTTTAACATTGCTCAGTGTGGAGCACATCCCAGCCCTGGGCTGTGAGTCCTGCCCTCCAAGCATCTATCCAACTCGTGGCTACGTCTCCGGCAGGATCAGTGGGAAGGGCTATTACACCAGGTGCTGCAAACCCTCCTGCTCGAGTTTGCAATCCACAGCCTGAGCCTCTTCTCCTCCCCAGCTTTCCTATCGCAAAAACCAGGGAATCAAACATCAGTCGGTCCCATTGCACCCTCTTGTCCTTCCAAAGCATGCAGTCAATGGGCTTCTGCGCATCTGTGCTGCAACAGGGGACAGAAAGCAGCAGGGTAGGAGTGGGGGAAATACATACACCAAATCCTTGATCTGCAGCCCAAAGTAACAATATTGGGGGTGGGGGGGGAAGGAGGGAGTGTGGTACACACAGCAATACAAAAAGTAGTTTTTGTGCCAGGCTCATCAGTGTGGCAGGGTAATAAGGTCAATGTGAAAACAACTGGAAGGCACATTCCCCAGTAAACATGTGCTGAGTGAAAACGGCCCGACCTTATGTTGTAGAATCCAAACCCATTGAGTCAATTGCCAGAAAACATGACATGACCTTTCAGATTCAGTGAGCATCAGTTCCAGGAGCAGGCTGCCGTGCTCTTTTCCATTTCACTGCTGCCCCCGGAGGGCCTCAAGTCACCGGAAATAATAGCTCGGGCTCAAAATCTGCACTCCTTTAATGAAAAAAAAAATACACATGGCATCAAGTTTGACCCTGGTGGCAGATTTTTTTATATGCTTAGCTCAATTTCTTTAAACTTAACAACCGTGCTTTTTTTTTTTATTATTTTTTAAAATCTTCCCAGAGCTCAGGTTTTCCCACAGACAACCCATTTTTGGCACTGGAGGAAACCTCTTGGTTTTGTGAATGAGAAAAATAATTAATAGCTAATGAGGTGCTCACTCCATGCCACAGCCTTCCCTTTCCAAACAAGTAAAGAAAAAACTACTCTGGTTGGAACATATTCTCTTCACTTTCTAGACTGAGAAACACATAAAGATGTATTTTCGCCCACAAACCTCCAAAATCTTATTTTAATCCACAGAACTCGAGCTGCCCACGAGAGGAGTAAAGCTGTGCGACGTTCCAAGCACTAGCAAGATGAGAGCTTGTGATATTAAGTGCAATTCAAAATGTACTTTCCCTCCCACTGAATTACTTTCCCTGCTAAATCCTGATTAAATTTTTTCTCCCCTTTTACTGTCTCCCTGACAGACTGATGGGGCTGAGATCTGAAATCAACTTCAGCTTTTAGGGGAAATATTTATTTTGGGGGCCAAACACGAAGCTTTTTTGGATACTATTCAGATAGATTTTCCCCTCCTCTGTCAAAAAAAGCAAAGAGGAGGCAAGGATCTGTGCCGTCTGGAAATTGTATTTATTTTGACTTGAGCTGTGCCAACCTGCAGTATACAAATACTCAGTCAAAACTGCCTACCATCTGTGTTTATTGTAGAGGAATAGCAACATCCAATGGCCAGTTAAATGCAGGTTAATTGCAGGCGTGTATTGAATTCCCTGGAGAGCCAAGTACACAGTTAGCTCCCCCAGTGTAATCTCTTTCCGTCACACGAAGGAAATCAAAAAGAGAAAGAACAACAATGCCAACCCACAGAAGAGCTGGATGCCTCTCCGCACAGAGAGGGGGTATCTGCAGGGAACAATAAGGGTCTATTAAATTCTTTCACTGGCACCAGAGAAGTAAAATGAACATAAATTAATCAGCTACAAAAGATGGGACAAGTGTTGGTGCAACTCTATTGAAGCCCGTGGAGTTGCGGAAGGGATAAATTTAACCCAGGAGCTTTCCATGTCTGCATATTTGAAAGTGGCTTGTTGAAAAAATTGGGCATTCTAGGACAGAAAAAAGGAGTGCGAGAGACTCCCTGTGAAATGCCATCCTTTTAATATCTCTGAACAGTCACATTTTCACCATGTTGGCATTTATCATTTTATTTCCTTGCATTTATAAAGCCATCTGGCCAAGATTTTCAAAAGCACTGACAAATTGTGGGCATTAAACTTTTAATCTTAAAAGACCCAGACTGACAACGGCCGCACTGAAAATTAGTGCCCCTGGAGAGGTGTGTCAAATTGGGCAGGACCAGATGCAAATGCTGTGGCCGATTTCGGAAGAAGGACAGGAGAAGCCTCTGGCTCATGTGAACCAGGGCAAACACTCCAGATCTGGAGAAGGAGCAGGGAAAAGGGATCTGCAGCTCCCTTAGTTACAGCTTGGGAAATCAAAACCAAAAAGGCACACAAAATTTAATGATCTTAGGTCAACCTTAGTCTCTTCCTTACAGCTGCCACCCTATACCATGCATTTTATGTGGCCTAAAGAGAGCGACAGAACCCTTTAAAAAAAAGAAAAAGAAAAAGACGAGTTTTGTGGTGTACCTGGAAGACAGAAACTCTGGGTGGTGCCAGAAGTGGAGCAGGGAGCTCCCAGGGTCTCTCCGGAGAACATCCTTCCCAAATACACACTCCTGGAGCCCACACCACAGCATGCGATGCAGCGCGGGGACAGATATCTCTCTCAATCACCGAGCAGATGTAGTGCTTTAAAACTGTGACCAGATTTAACCAAGAGGGGCGAAGAGAAAGGAAAGGCGGGACTCAAGGGACCACAGTACCATACACAATAGAGGAAAGGTTGTGCCTTGGCACACCTTCCCCAGGAATGCTGTAGCTACATCCAGCCTGGAATGGCAGCACCCTGCTTCCACATGGACCAGACTAGAAAGAGCTCCAGGGCAGAATCTTGGACAAGATAAGGGCAGCGGATGAGATAAAATACTTCAGGCCTACCACACAGTAAATTGGTATCACGGAGAGCCACATCATTTCCCTTTTCCCCGACATCCCCTTTTGCTCTGGGAGAAGTAATTCACTTTAGCCTTAAGATACCTAATTCCCACCTCTCTAGCAAGCTCTGTGGCTGCCACACCGAACTGACAGAAGTGTGACCCCTTCCTTCAACTGAAGGAAAAGCTGTGCACCACCCACCCGCCGCACGAGATCCAGAGGGGCTTCATGGGGCAGTCGGTGCTTGCTCCCCCCACCTACTTGTGTTCGCTCAGAATTTCAGCCTCTGAACTGTTTGCCTTTGGGGGGGTTTAATACGTTTTCTCCTTCCTTTCCACATTGCCAGTGGCGATGTCCTTCTCACAGACTCATATTCTTAGGGGCATTTTTAGCTCTTCCTCCCTCTTCTCCCAGATGTCAAAGCTGCCATTAAATCTGCCTGCCCAATTTATAATGCTGAAGCCTTTCAGCCAAGGCTTAGTCATCTCACGCCTCATCTCACTGAAGCTTTCTCCCCTCCAGGCTTCTGCCCTCATCCCCTCCAGTCCATTTATCCAGAGTCACCTACCTTCTCTGCCATCCTCAGATCCTTCTGCTTCCCAGCCAATGCTCATCACATCAAAGCTTATTGTTTTCACATTCAGCACCTTGCACAACTACTTTTCTTTTTTTCTTCTCTCCACTTCCCCCTCTTTTCACTTTCATCCTGGCTCTCCTCAGCTCTCCCAGGAGGCAATTTGTTCATGACTTTCTTCCAATTTCATACCAGAGTTTCCAATGTACGCCAGAAACCTGATCAGGCTACAGTACTCCACCAGCTCAGATCCATATATCCCATGTCTGTAAGTTTAGTTCTTCCTCACTTTGAAACATTAAAATAACCATTACCACCATGAAAAGTAAAATTAATGCTACACTTTTCTGCTCCCCTCAGTTACATCCCAGGCTCATGTGCTCTTGCTAGCTTCAGATGACAAGCTGTTCTTCTCAGGCCTCACATCTTTTGGGCATAACATTAGGATTGTATGTGATACGATGTAATAATGGCTGTGCACGGTCTCCCTGAAAACTCCTTCTTCTCATATTTCACCCAAAATCATTCTAGCTCCCTGTTTGGAAACCAGATCTTAAAATATCTTTCCATATTACAGCACTTACAATGAGATATTTGTAAGGGGTGTGGGGCTGGATTCTTAGAAAGCATAAGCCAGTATGGCTTTGTTGACATCCATGAAATATAATCGGCTTTATTAAAGTGTGTTGAGTAGCATCAGCCAGAGAGTTGGCCTCACAACCTAAAATTCAAATAGAATCAAGTCACTGATCCTGAGTTTAATACAAAAAGCACCATTGCACCCTTGGGATTTTACATTGCCAAACCTATTTCAGAAACTAAAGAATAAGAATCGTGTTTCTCTTTATACCGACGTCTCAGCTCAGAACAAGCAATATTCGAGGCTCCGCATAAGCTGTTGTTTGAACTGCTGAGCCAATGAGCTGAGCATTTGAGCCCGAAGCTGACACTTATTGCCATGACCCATGGTGCCCTCATTTACCTCTTGAATTAAAATGGAGCATATCAACGTATTTCCTGTCTTACTCCTTGGATAGTCTCTCACACAGGGCTTCAGACTGCAGAGTTCATCATTAAATGCAGATTATCACCCCCAGGAAGTTCCAGAGGCCCAGAGAAAGATGCTACAAGCTCAAGTTCCTACAGTGGATTCAATTACAGTATGCAAGGGACATTTAAACAAGCTTCCCTGGGATAAATGAGAGAAAAGAGCCACCACACTCAGCATGAGCAAAATAAAAAGCAATCTTCAGCTGGTGCCGGCCATGCATATTTTGAAAACCATCCCCTTCAGCCATTACCAACAAGAAGTCAGCAAAAACTTATTTTAGAATCTGAAAAGACAGACATTTAAAGCATTTGGCTGTACAATCTGTTACTTAGGGACAAGCTCATTAAAAATGCAGCACTATTTACTGAAAGCAAAATGCAGACATGCACTTTTGCATATAAAGCAAGTGCTTATTGAATGACAGGAACACCCTTCGTCCTGACTGGAATGGGCAGAAGAGTTGCTTTGATTATGCTGATGGATGGCCCTCAAAGAAGGTAGTAACTGGAGAAGCCAGTCCAAAGCCTCACACAAACCCACACAGCCAATAACTAAGAGATTGAATTCAACAAGAAAGGAGCTACAAGGAGTTAAAAGGAACTTAGGAAGAACCTCGTCTAGGTAGCAGCCCAAGCAGCACATATCTGTGTCTTTGGGAAGATGCACACTTGTGAAGAGAGAAGAGGGACCCGGCAATCTGAGTTGCAAAGGCAAATGTCAAGAATTGCAGAGATAGGAGCGGGGGAAATCAGAAATCAAGACAAGTGACATAGTGGGAAGATGAGACTGAGGAAGAACACTGTGATTGTCAAACCAAATCAGAGGGAAAGGAGAGAAGGAAGGATCCAGAGCATAGGAGGTTCATTATTCTCCTTTTCTCCCACTGAAACTACTTCTTTTGCCTGACTGCAGTTAAAGTTTTTGGGAGAAACTCAGCTATTTGAGCCAGTGACTGATCTTGCCATGGATTTATACTGCCATAAATCTCTGACTTAAATCAAGTAGTTATTCCTCATCTTGATAGATCAGGAGCAAGCCCTTGGAAGTGAAAGGTGCTATAGGAGCATGAAGCATTTTCTTAAAACACAAAGAAAAGACCCTAAACACAAACAAACACTTGAAGCTCACAGCTATGAATTCCTTTGCTACATGAAGACATGTATCAGCCATGCCTATGGCTGATGGGAGCAAGTAATTTGTTTGTTTCAAGATGACATATTATACATATTGTATATGCCTAAAAGTAAATGCAATAACCATTAAAATAATAATTACCAGACTAATGTGCTCTGTACCTTTCTAGATCTTTTATATGGTGGTTTTAAACTCTGGTCTTCAGAGACCTAGATGTTCATGGCTCCCTTCAAAATAGGTCTATGAAATTTAACTTTAAAAAAAAAGAAAGGCAAGAGAGCTGTCAAAAGGCCTAAATTCAAGTGTTCCTGTCCAAGAAGGAAAAGGGGTAGGGGAAGACCAGGAAGTTGAAGAGAGGTACAAGTCTGAGAGGCTTGCAAAAGTGAGTAGATCAGCCTGCTGTAACTCCATGACAACAGTGTACAACCACTGAACACATGGAAAAGAAGGAAGGGTGGAACACAGCTTTCCAGTCAAATAATATCTTTTTCTGGTCAAAGAATTTATTGTGGCGTATCTCCAACATCCCATGTGATTCAGAAGACTGAACATCATTCCAAACCGCTCTGGCTTCACCAAAAACATCTCCAACCGCTCCATCTTCACCAAAAAATGAGATTTGCAACCCCAAGGCCTAGGCCACTTGACTACTCAACACTGCTTCCAAGCTTCCCATCTGGCAGCCAGAGAAGCATTCTCTCTATTGGATAACTGGGGACACATACTAAGACCAAGTCATTCAAAATAAGCCTAATAACAAAGTAGAGGTTTATAAAGAAGTCACAGTTTCTCCCAGATTGTTTGGTTTGCTCCTTTAAATTTTCCCAATCTGGCAAATATGAGGGAAAATTACTGGAAAATATATAGAGGGAAGAAAAAAATGGGTTTGTTGTTTTTTGCAATAAATAATGAGAATAAAATGTTAAAAAGATAATCCAAGAGGCCCTTATTTCTGTTTCTTTGTTTTGTCTCTTAGTCTCCACTCCCTGTTCTGCTCCCCTTATATAAAAAATAAAAAAGTAAGCGTTTAACACAGACAGTGTGAAAGGGAATGGAAAGGAAATAAAAGAATCAGTACTCCCGGTGAATAATTTGGCTAGAGGAAAAAGACAGATACAGATCAGATTCTTTTGATATGTTAAAAGCATCCCAAAATGCCTACGCTCTGGATGCTTTTACACAAATTATCTTTCATCATAAAGGTACAAAATACATATAATGGACAGCTCATCTCTCTCCAATGAATATGTAGCCTCTAGCTGATAAGATAATAGACTAAACACTGACCTGTCACAGACTTGATGATCATAAAAGTAGAGTTTAAAAAGTTAGTTCTCACATCTCAGGCATTTAATGGGCAGGCACTAAGATATGCTTCCAATCTTCAAACTCTTCTCATGCTATTCTGCCTTAATAAGCATGGGCATAACCCTCAAACTGGTTGTATTTGGAGAAAGACACTGTTTGTACATATACTTCTCCTACAACCTCAGTTCCCAGGAACTCCCTCCCACTTAACCTTAGAATGACTAGTTGCTCTGAAAGAAACAGATTAAAAATCATTTCAGTGTGTGCAGCAGCCCAATTTGTTTTATATCCTAATTGCAAGAGGGACCTGAGGCATCAGTTGATGGATAGGCTCCTAATAAGCAAAAATTATTATTGCAATGTGAAAACCTGCTGCACTGTTAAGAATGGAGCCTCAGAATTAATCTAACAAGTACCTTCATTCCTGTATGTACAGCACACATATCTGCTACTTTTCCCCCCTACACTGCAAAAGAGTCTGAATCTGATAACTCGATCCTTCTTCTCTTTTCTCAGTATCTCGCTTTGGAATCTGACAGTGCTCATGCAAGGATAGAAAATACTCACTTCTTAAACAATACAGCAGGTGAATTCATTTGAACTGGGCAGAACGCATTACAAATTGCCTTTACATAGCTCACTGTCCCGGAAGTGTCACATTAAGATTGCCTGGTTATTGGTAAATACTATATTTCAAATCAACAGCCAGCCTGAAAAGAAACAGCATGTGGTGCTCAGACCTCAGAACTGGTGGGTCTGGGTTCTTTCTACAGTCCTGCTACTAACCAACTATGGGATCTCTGGAAAGTCCCTGACCTTCATCATCACTGTCTTATAACCCGAAAAACAAGAAGATTAGCTGGAAAATGGTAAGTTATTAATGAGGTTCTAGCAGCAGCCTCATACAGGTACTAGCACCTCTTCCTATTAAATTAATAGAAGCTCAGCTCTCAAATCCCCAAAATATAGCAAAGCCCTGTAAGGAAAGGGAATTAAATGACATAATACATGGAATATGAGCAGTGCCTGAGAAAGGATAAATAAAAGCCTATGAGACACACTCTTCCGAGGTCTGAAACCTACACTAGGTAGCAACCCAAAGTGGTTACTTAGAGAAAGAACAGAAAAGCACGTCAGGCCTAGAGTGATGCTTCTTCCACCTTCCAGCTTCTGGCAATCTGCCATTTAGGGATTTCCTGAGCCAGAGGTTGCATCTGCATCAGTGTGTTTAATAGCCCCTGCTGGACCTATTTTCCATGAATTTGTCTAATTGCTTCTTGAATCTATATCTGTCAGCAATAAGTTCCACAAGTGAATTATGCACTGTGTGAAAAAGCACTTCTTTTTGTTCTGGTCTAAAGTAGCTGCCTGAAAATTCCCTTCATTGCCCCTTTAGTCTTGCATTGTAACAGGGGATAGTCATTTCCATTTCACTTTTCCCATGCCATTTAGACACACCTGTATTACTTGTCTCTCTTCCAAGCTGAACTGCCCTATTTTATTTAATCTCTTCTAGGAAAGTCATTTTATAACTCTACTCATCCTTGTTGCCCTCCTATGTACCTTCTCTTTTTCTATCATGTCCTTTTCAAGAGAGGACGATCAGGACTGTACACTTCCTCAAGACATGGGTGGATAATTAGTTTGCAAGTTGCATAAGGCCATTTTCTATGTTGTTGCCTACTTCGTACTTAATCATGACTAACATTGTATTTTCCCATTTGTTCCCTGGCTGCAGGCAGGTCACTTCTCTTGTCTGTTTATGCTGTAAGATCTTCAGAGTAAAGCTCTTTTCTGATCATGAGTTTGTACAGGGTTTACTGCACAACAGAGGGATACAAAACAGACTTGCTGAAGGTGGACACTGGTAACCAGTTTTTTATGCAGGTTGCCAGACAGCCCTTCTGCTTCCTGCTGGTGACTTCCAGGAAATGGTCACGCTGGCCATGTACCTGTGGGGTTAATCCCCAAACTGCTTTCCACATACACATGATGGGTAGGTAATACAAATGACACAAATCCTAGAGGCAAGGGCAAACACTTCTATTTTAGTAAAGTGCTCAGCAATGCTTGGAAAAAATCCATTACAAGCACTTAATAATTGCTCCAAAACTCCACTTCTGGCTAAGGAAATCCTGAGCCCCTGCTAACTTATGCCATGGGAACACACCAGGGAATTAGTGCCATAGTTTTATCCTCCTCAGATGCTCTGCTGTTGGCCACTGTTGCTAACAGATAAAGGAATAAATTCATTTTTTGGTTTTATTTAGCATGTCTCTTTTATGTTTATATTTTCAACCATCTTAATTGCAGTTGCATCCCATAGAGCAGACTGCTTTGCAAACGCAGACATGAAGCAGTTCCTATCTGAATACATTTCATTCCAAGGAGGCACAAAAAGATCCAGAATTTTGTGCGTTGTGCCCAAATATATTTCTTGTTTGCTATGGAATTGCACTCATCAGAACTAGACTTCTCTTCCACGTCCTGACCGGCACACCTCAGCCAAGCACAGCATCTTACGTTCAAGTCAAGAAACTTGGTGGACCAAAACTCAACCCTTTACACCCAAATGTTCTCAACCATTGCGTTGTAGCAAGCACTGTCTATCCCCCCCACTCCTTATCTCCATCATCGACACTCTGCATCTGTACTTTAGAGAGCACTTACAAAGAGAATCTGAATAAATTTTTAGAACAGATGAGCTAAAATGCATTGAATATCTGTGTGGACATACTTATGCAGAATTAAAGTAGGCCTAATTCAATTTAACTTACTTCACTTCCAAAGTGAATTAACATAAATGTAATTGAGGCTACTTGCATTCTGATTAAGAGTCTTGACATCTGCCGCAAGTGAAGCTATACTACCCACAGGGAGTTAATTCACCACAATAAGTGTGGAAACACAACCAACTGCATAGCGGGAAAGCCAGAGAAAAAGGAAATCGTAAGTCCCCAAATTGCAGTAATCACCACAGTGTATTTATGCTAAATGCGTATTTAATTTGGGAGGCAACATTCTTGCATACCACAAAGGGATAGACTTACCTTGCTTAGAAGAAAAATCCTATAAAATTTTCCAGTTAATTTTTTATTTTGTAACAGAATTATAATTGTGTCAGAGTTCCAGAGAAGTTTGTTAAGGAAAAAAGAGACAAAGTGCAAAACAACACGGTAAGCAGCCAAGTGAACGGGTACCTTCTTCAGACTGTCACACAGCCTAATAATCCTCCCCAGCTCCCTCCACATGTCTGAGGGTATGTGAAGTCCTTGTGATCTTTGGCCAAGGCCTTCATTGGCCAAATCCTGATTCATGCTGTTCAGACTGGAGAGGAATGCATCATTCTAGAGATAAATGAGAAGGAAAGCTGCAACCTTTCCCATGAAGAAATCTAAGACCTTTTCTGGACCAGCCTCAAACCCAGTAATGAAGGACTAAACTTCACTTCCTGTTGTATACATGCTTTTTTTTATAACTTTATCTTCTAAAACTTTACAAAGTTTGACACTTATTCCTTCATGTACATCTCACCCCAACAGCTGCATCATCAGTGGAAATTTCTCCATAGGCTCTAATATTAAGGCAATACATGTTGAGAATGTGGGTTTTGGCCAAGAAATTTGCTCCTTCTCCCTTTCTTCTAGATTTCAGTCAGTTAGAATTGCGCTGTAGAATCAAGGGTAATCTCAAAGGTTTTGTAAGAAATTTTCAGTAGAAATCTGAAGGCTTCTGGTGTTTCCTGCAGAACTTCTCCTCAGAAAGACACTCTAGAGATACCCTAAACAGTAACTCAAAGTTGCCATCTCAGGCTGACGGGGTAAGATGTAGCAAGTTCTACACCAGCTCTCTTTGTCTACCCCACAGAAAGGGTGTCAAGGATATGACCCTGCCTGTATGCTTCTCTCCTCTACAAATTCCCAAACACAGTTCAGCTTATTTCCAGGTAGTACTAGCATCTTAAAAATTGTTAACTTCTTTTAACTACCTTTCACTAACAATCACAATATTTTTTAATTAAAAAAAAAAATTGGATGTATTAAAAAAAAATGTTTGAAATAGAAACAGAATAAATTTACTGAAATGGTGAAAAAAAAATTTACTAAAACGGTGGGAAAAGATTTTCATGTCTGAAACCAAAACATTTCGTTCTGAAAATTCCCGTAACAATCAAAGTCCATACTGACATCGTGAGAAGAGAGAAAAAGATGGTATGTGATATTTATGAGAGATTTATTCCTCTGAGAAAATGTTTGTTGACAAAGACAGAGGAGAAAAAAAAAAAAAAAGGCAGAAAAAACACACAAAACCAACCCCAAACCCAGAAAGAAGTGGAGGATAATACTTAAGGGACATAAATGTGTAAAGGATACAAGACCTTCCTACCTCATCCCCAGAACATTTCAGAGCAAGATTAATAATATGATTTTAATGATACCCATGTAGGAATCAGTTTTCCTACCTGGAATTTCTTGCCTGACAAAGTGATCAAGGCCTCAGCCTCAGGTAACTCACAGAGATACAATATGTGAGAAAAATATAATTTTAATGTCTTCTACCAAAAATGATGACCAGCTGTGCCCTCTATAGTGGCGTTATTAGTTCATTACTTCCAGATAATGGGGAAGTAGCTTTGCTGTGTGGTCGTAAGTGAAGTAGACTGGAGTAGTGAGTTCAAAAGTGACAGAAAAAAAAAAATAATCCAAGAACTCAACTGAGAAGCTTAGTGGAAAAGTGGGGCTGAAGATCTAAATGCAGGAGGAGGATGATTCAGTAATGAATGGAAGGCTCATTTTGACAGCTTGGGCTGCCATCCAAGCTAATTTGTTTCCAAGCCTTCAGTTTGCCAACTGAAGTGCCTGAGAAATAATAGGCCCCCAAAAATATTTCTAAGGAAACACAATGCCCATTATCACTGAAGGAGAAAGAATCTGCACATTTCAAAGAGGAAAAAGAAATTTGAGATCTGCCAACTTTGGCCAGTTCCAAATGACACAGGAAGGAGCAGTTACATTGTAGTGAAAGGAAAGAAGTAGAGTATTGTTAAATAAATTCAAAGTAAAAGTCATCATAAAAAATAGACACAATAAATAGAAGGATGTTTCTTTCACAGAGAGATGATTTTATGGCTGGGCCCATGCAAACAGTCTATGATAAGGAAGAGAGTCAGGGGCATAGGAAAAATGAAATTGATAAAGAGAAGTAGTGCATAATAAAATGAAAAATAACGAGACAATTTCTTGTCTATTTATCATAGAATTTCATATCAGTTTGGATATTTTATAAGCATTAGAGACTTAAAAACCTCCCCCACACAAACACTTTGTAGCTCTCACTAATGTCAACAACAGCAAGGAATCTCTTGTAATCGTCCCTGAAGGTTAAGCGTAAGCTTTCTTGTCCTTCCAGGCACACAGCACCCATATGATCTCAGCCAAGACACTTACAGCACGGCTACATCGAGCACTGTGCAGAAATACCCAACTTACCAGTAAGGCCACGTGGCACAGCAGAGTTGTGTTGCTTTAACACCTCGAGTTGGGAAATGGAAAATCCACGTTCTGTCCATGGGTCAGGCAATGCAATACCAGTCCTGCTGAATGGGAGCTGAAAATACATCCACAGCCACTCTCTGCCTTCAGACCCTGCTTCTTCACATTTACTAAGATGACAGCTCATCTAGGAAACAGAAGAGAAGCAGGATATTTGAGAACCATTTTCCAAAAAATGAAAGGTTTTTTTGGAGTAGAGCAACCAGATGTTTCCCTCTAGAAAAAGGAGTTAGCAGTTAAGCAGAATACGAGACTTTGAAGTGCTGAGAAACCACTTCATGGCTACAAGAAATACCTATGGAGGTTGTATACTCTTTTTCACCACAGACTTTTATGAGAGGCTAGACATGGCTGGCACATATATAAAAAAGCAGGTTTTTGCTTTAATTTATGAGAAAACATAAAAAAAAAATGTTATTATTTGTAATAAATATTTTCTTAATACAATTTTCTTCTACCTAAAGGCACAAAATTCAAGTTTCCTGGAATAGCGGTATCTCTTGTACTTTAAGATCTGCTCAGCAAAATACTGGTTACCTATTAACCTTCAGCTTAGGTTTTCCTAACATTCATCAGCTGCAAAACTTAAGTTTCTCACATGCTACATGCTTGATGCTACAAACACCCTCTCTTTTTGCCAGCATTGTGCACAAAAGCAAATTCACATTTTGCAGGGAGATTTACCACCTTTTGCACGACACCATCTGTGTGATGCCCCAACAGCACATGACCACAGAAACAGCTTTCTCAGCCTCCTAACCATCTCCCTGATTTGAAACCTCCTTTTTTTTCTGAAGGAAGGAAGACTGAAAGTACTGTAATTCTTGCACGAGGCAGATTTCTAGATCTCAAGTGGTTTTAGGTGCACGTTTCATGGTAGATGATATTGAGGACCATTCCTGATAGATTTATACAGGTGCCCACTACCTCCATTTCCACTGAGAAGAGAGTCTAGCACTGAAGGTTATTTTTTTCTATTTCTAATACAATTGCACTACCAGGCTACTTAATTAGATGGGCACTCAATGCTAACGTGTTCCCTCAGGGTAAATCTAAATTGCAGTGGGAAGGTATGTCCACAACTTATGTAGGCAGACCCAGCCCAGCTTCCACCTCACGAGTACCAGCAGTAACAAAGCCACACCTGAGCAGGCTTCATTGCAGGCCACTCCACGAATATCCGCACAACTGTGTCACCTCTGTGTTTTAAACTAGCTACAACAGAATCAGGGCCAGCATTGCACTCATAAAATATTTGAGAAGATAAAATATGGAGTTCCTTCCCCTTCCAATCACCCAGTGAATTTCTACCAAACAATTTCAGGGCCTTTGTAACTGCCTCAGTTTCTCGCCCCTAAAGCCCACAGTGTTTCCATGTGCTCATTTGCAGCAAAGGTACGCTTTTAATAAGTATGCACTATCATACCTTGTGGTTTGTTCATGCCAGTTGTTTTCATGGGTGGTCACCTCTCCACAGCAGAGCCCAAGGGTTAATTCAATACCTTGCAAATTGATTCTTCCTCGTGAGAGGGTACTGGCTGGATGCCACTGAAACAGAAACAACCATGTTTCCGGAGGTGAGATTGTTTGTGTTTATTCAATAAGCTGCATCTTCACAAGATTCTGTTATTGGAAATCCAAGTATTTTGAGAAATTAACCTTTCGGCAGAATTCTGACAAGGCAGAATGTTTTGCTGATAGATGAACAGTATCCTGACACACTTAAACAGATTAATATTTGTGAATTTTGACATAATTACTGATTTCCTCAACAGATTTAAAGTCTAAGTTTATCTTCATGTTAATCCAATTTCATGCCTAGAACAGAGCAAGCACAACAGAATGTCTTTCGTAACCTTCTGATATCATTAATTATTGCTACATTGGGAGTTACAGCATGGAACAAACAGGTTTTTAAATGGAAATCATTTGTCTCTCAGCAGGGAGACTCAACAGTTTTATTTCCTTCAACACCAAGCTGCATTCAAGTAATCTTGTTTCATGGTGATCCTCCCTCGACAACCTGCAAGTCAATGGTGAAATCCCATCTATTTTGTTCCTGGATTGGTCAAATATGCTGCCCATAAGGGGAGGTGTCTATTTCCTCTCCTAATTGTGGAGGAAGGATTTTCTATATGTTAAGGCCATGCTTTCCCCAAGCTGTGGGCATTTGGTCAGGTTTCCTGGTGATTTTCCACAAAAGGAAATCCCCTAACTCATTAAAAAAAAAAATAGATTAATTGACCGGTTCAGTAACAAGCTGCCCCAGGACCCAATAAACTTTACAAAGGGTACATTCCAATTACAACTGGGCTCAGCATGAACCTGATAAGTAAGGCAGCATAATCTTTCTGCAGCATTAATATTTTTTTTTTCCTTTTCCCCCCATTAATTTAACTCTTTCTGAGCACTTGTGGATTGACTTACTTCTTTTTTTCCCTTTCCCTGTGAATATTAACCCTACTGAATAACATGATCTAACAGGTTCAATAAAACCAGGCACTGGTCCACAGTCACTTTCTTTGCGCTGCTGTGGCCTGGGAAGAAGGGTTGGCTCCAGTGCTGCCTTCTTCCACAGTTTGCCTGATGTCAGGAAATGAATCCAGCTCTCAGACCAGGACAGGGAAGAGGGAAAGTGGCCTTCTCATAGCAGAAACATCTGGTGGAGCGATTGGAACCACTTGCTAGCAGAGTACAGCTACAAGCCTGCCTTCACCATGTGGAGAGTTGGGAGGGACACGGGGTCTTTTGGTGACAAGCATAATTGCAGCAGCAGGAGAAGGAAACAGAATGTGGACATCAAGTTTGGGAGACAAAACCAAAAGTTACTGGCTACAAAACGATCATTTTATATTCTCATATGTTAGCCCACCATAGCAGTAGATGATACAGACACATAAGAAAGAGCATGTAAGACAAGTACTCCTGACCCTTTTGCACCCAGCCCCGTTCTAAGACGCTGTATAGAAAAGCCTGTCATTGGTAACACACGTCAGATGTGAGCAAGCCTGTTAGCCAAAAAGAAGAGCTCCCAGTTTTAGGTCTCGGCAGCGGTTCCCCACCTAAGGAACCAAGCTGCATGCGGATACAGAAGACTATGTGCTCCACCTCTATCCCCTCTTTGCCTATAAGGAATACTGTGGAAACTCAGGCTGAGCACAGGGTTGTCCTCAGTAAAAAAGAAATAATTTGATCACTCTGGCTGTGTCTGAATGTGGCTGAAGCCATCATTAGCTGTCTCCTCCAGAGACAGGACACAAAGGTTGGGTATAAGTGTCCCATGAACTGCATCTGCTCTGCAGAACCCCCAGCCTCACCCTGCTGCCACACAGCCTGGTGTGGGTACCAAACCCAAACTGTTCCACCAGACTGAACGCTACTGCCGCAGGACAACCTTTATTCACAGAGGCGTATTTAGAAAACATTCAATGATTAGCTTACTAGTCATGTAAAGCAAATTTGCACACCTGCCTGCTAACTACTGCTACTTTTAACACACAAAAACGCACAGGAATTTGTACAGAAGACACTTAAACTGTTTGGACCTACATCTACTTCTGCTCAGACTTAGAATATCATTTTCATACATTTATTATGCCTAGCCTGCACTGTATTTCTTATAGGAACAAGAATAGCTGTAATTATTGTTGTCAATCAAAGTTTCTCTGAAGTCTTCAGCTTTACTGTTTCAATAACTCATTTTTACCAGTGGCAAGTGTCTTCAACAAACACTAGAGCCTAATTTGCAGTTTGGTTCCCTTGTCATTTTCTGAGTCATCTCGGCGGAATGCTGTGAGGCAAAAGATTAGTTTTAGGACTTTTTTTCATCTTCCCTTTCTTTACATCTGAGGGCTGTTAAGAAGTTTGGTTTCAATAGCTCAGACATATCCAAGGCGTACTACAGGTACCGAAGGTGCAATGAAATACAAAGTTTATTCTGCTTCAGTACAAAGAGAATACCTGATAAACCGTTCCAAAGTCAGCCTTAGCACACGCAGGTGCAGCTGTTATTGGTTTCACTGGAATTACGGTTGCTTACAACTGGTGCTGGATTTAGCCCCTTACAAGTAAACTCCTCAGCGTCACATAGGGCTCAACTGTGATTGCGCACGCATTGGTGTAAATCAGAAGTAATTCTACCAATGATGCGCAAACCCCAAGGTAAACATCAGCCTCCCAAAATAGCTAAGACGCCAAAAATAAACATGATACAATGCTGATGGATTTATAGATAACTGACAGTTTCTTCCTCAGATTCTTAATCAGGTGTCACTGCAAGGTGCTAATATAATTAGGGATGAGATATGGATTAATAGGAAGAAAATATCATAACCTCACTCTTACAATAAAACACTCCGTACACTATACTTACCCGCAAACTACACCATTCTTCTGGTAGCATGACATTTGCTAAAGCAAAAGCCTGTTGATAATTCTCTATAGTCCTATATAGCACTCTGCCATGGCTGCTCTTCAAAAGGCCATATTTATCCCCTGGGAAATATAGCTGTATTAATATGACATTTTGTCACAAATTAATCTTAAACAGGGGTAATATTTTTGACACCGAGTTGAAACTGGAACTAAAAGGAAGTTCAGGTGGTTAAAGTGGCAATATCCTGTAGCAGACTTATATTCCCTGAGATAATACTGTTATGGTGTAAGTACCAATGTACTGGGATGTAGGAAGGGGGAGAAATGTGCAAGTCTTTCTTCATTTTAACAACAGACACGCAGGATCATTGGCCTTCTACTCTTTATTACAGCTGGTAGTATAGTAATGCCCACTGATCCCAAACATCAGAGTCTGTGGTGCCAGGTGCAGTATAGAACAACAAACCTTGTGCTCAGAAAAAGCAGCCAAGACAGATAATTAGCACTTCATCTACCATCACTGTAGAAAAGTAGATAGACAGTTTAAAAAAGGTTGGTTTTTTTTAAAAAAAACCCCTAATTTCTCATTAAAGCGATTAAAAGTGGCCTGGTCTGGTTTTTTAATTGAAGTCCCACAGCACAAGTCAGTTGTGACGAAAGGGATTCTCTGTGATGTGCTCTCTTCCCTGCTGTGGAGTTTCCCAGGCTTGGTACAGTTCATCAATGCCAGGCTAATTAACACAATGTAATCTTGCCACTTACACCCATTTCCCAACTTATTTGCACACAGCTTCCACTGTTACAGAAATCAGGGTAAATTCACAATACAGATTTCCACAGGAGCTGACCCTATTATACAAAGGATGCTGTTAACCTTTTCTGTTCCATTCCTCCAAACTACATGGTGCTGATGGTCACTGAAGATGACTGTGATTTGGTGTAGCCAAATGTTACCTTATGGGGACTTGAGTGCACATCTCAGCTGTGCTTCACCAATTGCATGTCATTTGCCTTTAATGGGATCATTTTCATTAAGACTAATGTCTCCTCCCTGGCTTTTTAACTCAATTCCCTCCTGAACCTGAAGGCTGCAGCCAGAGGCCATCCAGAAATATTTGTGTTCTACGAAACACTGGAATACCTACACTTCTGATCTGTTTAATTTCTATCTATGAGATGTGATGTGAAGCCCGCTGACCACTAGCGGTCATTAAAGATCCTATGGCACTTTTTGCAAGAGCAGAGGGTATTATTAACTCTAGGATCCTGGCCATATTCCAGTTTGGATAATTACATTCTACCGCACTAAATTTCCCCCTGCAGTTCCAGTTGGGGAACTTCTGTTCTTCACTTCCTCTTTTAACAACCAGACCAAAGTGTCGCTGGCGCTGAATTGCCAACACGTTCCAGCCCTGAGCTGGGGTACGGGACTCAGCCTGTGGGTACACATTCTGCAAAATGCTCTGGGACTCGTTAGTAAGGAGGTGCACAAGATGTGACCTACAAAACCATAAAAATACAGCTCCAACCTCAGCAATAGCGCAGGTTGATCACAACACTCACGTGTGGATAGATTTTATTTCTGGTAAATGCAATCGACATGAAAGGTCTGGGTGTCTGTCAATGCTGCCCTGAAATCCTGCAGGCTGGACAAAGAGGTTTTGCAGGTGAACATTTGATCAACTGCTCAAGCAAGTGTAAGAATAAATCTGGCTGAGATCTAAAATTCAGGCCTTTCTATGCCTGAGTAATCACTTGGCTGAACTGAGTGTCCACGAGTTTTTAGGTACCAAATGGATCTTCTGGAAATAGATAATAAATACAAGCACCTTCAATTTCTGTATCGAGGAACACCAGAAAATATTGATCTGAGGGGAGGGTTTTTTACTTGAATGGGAGCCATATTTATTTATCCAGCTGAGTTACTTGCTCCCTCCAAGTACAATCAGCTAAGAGTTAAATGCGTCTGTAGCGAGGCAACAAGGCATCGTCCAGGGGTACCACTTTAATGTCCTGGAGAGACAGGGAATATAAAGAGTCAATGTAAGAGTGGGAAGCAGTTCTGTAACTTTGCCAGGAGAGGCAGATCCGCCATATATTTAAAGGTTAGTTTGATTGATTGGGAAGTCTAAGTCTGGGACTCAGAAATTATGATGGCTAAACAGACCAATTCACTTAACTATTAAAGAAACTTGACGATACTATTTCTGTGTTCATTTGAGAGCAAACAGACAAATTTCTCTTCTCTGAATTCCTCCCGCTTAGCATAAGAAAGATGATACATGTAGATTCTGTTGCTCCAGGCAACTGATGAGGAACCTCTTTGATGTGCTTTGATTAATGCTGGCTTCTTTGATTCAATGATACTTGGTTCCATCTCCACTTTAAAAAAAAAAAAGATATCTTTACTACCACAGGGAAAAACATTAAGGACACTTGCTTGGAAAACACTTGGGCTTATGTTAAGAGTTCTTATTCAAGATCAGAAAGTTTTGTTGCCTGTATTGTTCTCTCTGCTTTGAGCTGGTCACCTTGACTGCAAACCTGGACACCAGGTATACTCTCTCCTGGGGTAACACTTTCCATCTTTTAGAATGATAGAAAAACAGGAGTGATAGGGACTTCCAGAGATCATGTAGCTCTCCTTCCCACCCAAACCACCCGATCGTTTCTAGCAGACATCTATCTGTCGCTGTGATGGAGGTTTCATACTCCCCCAGAGTGATCTATTTCGGGATTTTACTATCCTACCCCCTCACACCTCCAGACAAAGAGATGCTTTCAGGAGACATTAGGCGTCCAGAGAAATACAGCCATTTCTGTAGTAAACTCTGGAAGTTGTATAAAAATATACAGAGCACATCACTTCAGTAATGTTTGATTTAAAAATGAAAAAGGATTATGTATCCAGCTCAGGTGGAAAGGGATACAGTTAGAGTTGGAACAGCTGGAACCTATCAGGATTCCCTGGCTGTTCCACAACTTGGGGATTTTATCATCGTTAATTTTGAGTCCAGCAGTTTTGGATTAATCAGACCAGATCACAACACCAAGTTATCTTAGCCTGATGTCCGGTTAACAGTAGAAGAAGAAACGGAGCCAGCAACCAGAAGGAGGAAAAGAGGACCACCTATCGTGTTTCATTCACAGGGCTGACATCCTCAAACTCTCAGTCCAAGAAAACTCCCTCTTGTTTCCGAACGAGCTATTCAAAAGCAGCATTTTCCTGAACGGATCAGTACAGCTGGTAGAGTAAAGGCTATTCTAGGATGAGCCAATGGCATTTTTATACTGCTCTGAGTTAATATCAGTCTACACAGCAATGTGTATATTGATAGTGGTTTAAGTTAAGGTTTTTTTAATATTTTTTTTTTTTAAGAAATGCGAATTCCCGTATGCCCTACTTTGGTAGCTTAAAGATTGTAGGAGGTCAAAAAAAAATAGGTCAGTGAAAATAACATTGCAACAAGAAATTAATTGCAAAGAACGTTTAATATGACAGGGGACTACATAAAATCCTATTATATTTCTTCACTATCCTACTCAGTAGTCTGTACTATTGCTATACTCAAAGGCCAGGGCAGTCTCCCAGGGTAAATTGCTACATTAGTTTGACATTTCTGGCTCCAATTAACCTTATATTTGAGCTATTTTCTGAGGGTTTTTTTAAAAAAAATCTGTGATAAGGTTATGTTTTTCTATTAGAGTTTCAATTGCTTAATGGCCTGTTCCTGATGCCAATCCCTCTTTAAACACACCCTAGGTAAGAAAATTAGGCCACAGTTTGACAATACATTGCCTTTGGCAGCAGGACCAGCCTAAGGAATTCCAGCCTCTCCCTCCTTGCCCCTGTCCTCACAGGACAACACACTATCCTCTCCTTTGCACCCACCAAACTTAAGTGCTGCGCTGCAAGCTAGGAACTAATCTGGCTTCAAAAGCTTGCCAAAAACTCTATTTTATCAAGTCTGGATTGTGAAGGAATCTGAAGAACAGAGAGGATGTCTGATTTCAGGAGGAAAGCAGAATAACATCCACTTTTGCATCTAAGGGCAACACATGAAATCACACCTTGGATGCTGAAGTGAGCCTGACTGTAAATGCCAAGTATGGACATCACCAGGGCAGGTGTGGAGAGGATGCATAGCCAGGTGGAGGCTGCTGAGAGGATCCCACAGCACTCTTCCCCTGAAGATAGTAAAGCCACCAAATTACAGCTGTTGGAGTTCTGGCCTGATTACCTTTTGTTTATAGCAGCACAAAGACTTAAAAATAAAACATGGTGGCCTCCACCCCAGGATGGGTGGTACCAGATCCAGCTCTCTTTCCTCAAGCTTTAAGGTGCAATTGCACTGTACTCCTGATGTAGTACCACGTTACTGTGGGGGAGGAAGACTGCCACATTCCACTCCTTCCTAGGCCTGCCTTCACATTTGCATCCTAGGGGAGCATGCAAGGATGGCAGAAGTCGCATTAGAGAGGTCTTCCACCTGCAAAGTAACCTTGATCAAGAGAAATCAAGATTTATCTCCTGATCTATATATTCGATCAAAGTAACATGGAATCAAGCAATGCAAACAATTTTCTCAAGAAGGAAAGAGCAGGACCAAGGTCTTGCTAATACGTTAAGCACAGAGTATAAGTACATTCACTCTGACACTACTTGCAGCTATTACTGGCATTTTGAATAGATATCTCTAATTCAGAAAATGCTGCCAGGAACATGCAAAAATTTGTTCAGAACCAAAGAACCCTGCCCACAGCTGCAGATCCAGCCAGACCAGTATCTTCGGTGGACAAATCAAAGAGAAAAAAAGAAGAAATTCAAGAAACCTTTCTCTGTGGCCACTTGCCCAAATAATGCTCAGCGAACAACACTACCACTGAAATGAGCTTCCTCCCTCTCCACAGACACAAACATATATTTGTTATTTGAACTTCACCAGAAAGTAATTCCTGGGGATAAGTCTTGGTCTATAATTTGTTGGCAAGCAGTTCGCTCCAACTATGAAATTTTCAAAACATGAAATTCAAGCTATGTGACCTACAGTTTGGCAGAGGAGTCAGTTTTAATGCTTTAATCACGATTCTGATATAATGCTTACATTTATGAATGCAAATTCATTAGCTAGGAGCATTTGCCAAAAAAGTATCTTTTTGAAACATTCCCAATGTCAAGTCTGTTTATTTTAATGTTTCCAGAATAGAATTACCCAGGAAGTAAAATGTCTTGAATTTCGTTTTTATTTTCATATTAATGTATTTCAAATGGAAAGAATAATAGCTAGATTTTGCAGGTCCGCCCAGCTCCAATATTAGGTGAGGGGTAATAATACTGCACAAAGCATCAGAGAGACAACTACAGAAGCGCGAGAGCTGAGATATGGTTGGCAAGGAAACCACAATTTACAATAGCCTGGATTTTCATATGCAGAACCTACAGCACTGTAATGTTAATTACGTACAGCGAGGCAGCGCTCTGCTGCTGAAGTCAAGTCACTCCATTGACTACCACATGAGCCAAACTAAGCAAATACCATGTACTTCATCATCACGCCAAATTTCTCTGATAGATCCAATGGAAGTAAATGACAAAATTCTCCTTTATTTCAGCGGACAAAGATCAAGACCTTGGGCCTTATTTTCTTTATTTTAATCCATTCTTAATATCATTTATCACCCAAAACTAAGCGGTATGGTAAAATCCACATCGTGCAATACAGTTTTCTACTTAAAAAACAGATTTTGGAGATACACGGTGAGAAAATAATCACAGCTAAGATTTTCAAAAGGCTGATACTTAAGTCAGGTAACTTTAAAAGTCATGGTCTGGTCTTTAAAAGCACAGGATCTCTTGAAATCACATAACAAAAATGAGGACACTTATTTAGGTGCCTAAAGAAAGTTCAAGTGAAGTTGTAGTAGCCATCAAAAAATCCCAACACTAAACTGATACTTCCAAATTACAGAAATCATCCACCTCAATCCAGAAATCCTGGTCGATATCTTATTAAAATAAGGCATATACAGAAATTATTAAACCAGATTAAAGCTGCTATTGAAACCCAAAGCACAAGTGTGAGTCACAGCCTGTGTGGAGATGCACAGACTGACATTAGACTTCAGGCAAATTTCAGCTCCAGTTCCTCAGAGCAATTGGCTATTGCTCTCTCCCTTCTTCTCAGGACCCCAGTACCAAAGAGCTCAACCTCAAAATAAGGAAGCTCCAGTTTGGAGAAACCTTTGCAGAATTTAACTCTACCCCACATACATTTTGAACGTAGTGGTGTGAGATACAGATCCTGCTGGTAAACCTAATGTCAGGAGAGATCCTGCCCCCATGGAAACCCGCTGTGCTCCATAGCGAACCCCTGACTGAGCGAGCCATCCCTGGCCAAGACACGGGGATTGTGCCGGGGTGTGAGGACCGGTGCCAGACCCGGAATGCCGGTCACTCCCCTGCTCGCCGCTGCCCCACATCAGCAGAGCCGGCCATTATGCAATCTTCTGCCAATTTGCATTGTAAATGCCTTATGAGCACCACCTTATCCATCTGGAGGTTACCAGCATATAATTTATTTATTGTGTTGTCTAAAAATTACCTTTAGAAATATAAATGCTAATTTGACTGTAAAAAGATTGCATCAATGCAGAGATTCAGACTGGGGGATGCTTTCTACATTCATTAATGCAAAATAAACTGTTCTGTTTTCCAGGAGCTAAGGATCAAGGACCGTCTTTTACATAATTAAAACTCTGGAATTTTAATATTATCTTCCCTGCACAAGATTCAGAATTCAGGAAACACCTCTCTGAGTATTAATTGTGCAGAATAATATGGCTGTCGGTCCGTATGATCTCTCCATCCTTTGATGTTTAAATTGATCCTAGTATTCTGGAGACTGCTTCTGCAGAACTGATTTCCTTGTCTTTATTTTAGCTAGGTTCATTCAAAGGGCAAAATATCTAAGCATTCAGCTTTTGACCCTACTAGCAAATATTTAATATATGAATTAAACTGGACAGGGCTTTGCCAGAAGCTCTCTTCATGTTTTATTTCTGAAGCTATTTTTACCAACATTTAATCGCTTAAATGTAAGGAGATAAAGACATCTCTGACAAACTGTGTTTATTGAGCTAAATGCCATCAAGGAAAGCCCTTTTATTTTTTCATAATGGGTTCAGCGCACTTTGCATCTCTGGCTTTATTCTGAAACATACTGTTACAATCCTAGAGGATGATACAGTAGCTACTATTACCACTAAATAAATGCACAAGTGGATGGACACAGGAGGCAACTTGACAAAGAGATGGATGGATAAACTGGAAACTGCCTTTAATAGGCTCCCAGGAAATAAAAGAGTGGTCTACAATCTCCAGTTACTCTCCTGCCCTTTCTGTATATATTTACAAGGGACCATTCTGTAAAAACCATCAGCAAGCAGACCACAGCCAGACACCTGATTAAAGGTCAAACCAGCAGCAACAAAGTACAAATTAAAAGGGAAAAATCTTGATTTTCACTCCCCCTTCCCCTGCTCCCACCAATCAGTAGGAATTAGAGATCAGATTGCTGGAAGTCATCAAAATCCAAAAAAAAAAATCCTGGGTATCCAAATATTTTGGATATTAATTACTATCTTCGGGATGGTCAGCAGGAGGAGGAGGAGAGGGTTTTCAGAACAAATAGCCAAAAGGTGGAGAGGGCAGCAGCAGAATGGGAGAATGACAAAACCAGGCCACTGCCAGGTGGAAAGGGCATTAGGAGAGAGCATGATCAAGTAATTAGCAGGTGGAAGAAGTTAAGGGTCAAAATCAATCTGTCAGGGGGCAGCAGGGAGGTTTTACCACTGGCTCTTGACTGACCAACACAAGAGGAGATCTGCAGGCTGCTGCTGGGAGGAAATTGCTCCCAAATACTTGCCCCAGCTCTGCACTGGCCACAGCACACTCCAGAACGGCCCAAACTTTTATTGCACACTCACCATTGCTGTTTCTGCTACACTTGCTCATTTTTGAGGGGAAAACAGGACTTCTCAGGAAATCTCTTTGCCCCCAAGTAGGTAGATGACAAACAGCCAGTCTGCTATCATAACTAGCTTTTTGTCTATCTAAACAGGGGAGACAGACATTCCCAAACTAATTCTAGTCTGAAAACCATTTTAATGCAAGTAATTAAACATAAAGGTCCCTTCACTTCCCAGCCATCTTGGCCCCAACTTGTTTCTTTTAAACTGTTTTTATCAGGACTTGTCATGGCAAAAGGAGCAACACAATACGAACAGCAAGCATGAGCTAGACCCATGGGGGAGTTTTTTTCCCCAAAGAGATAAGGGGAATATATATACACTCTTCTGGTTTCAAGAACACAACTGTGTCTCTGTCTTTCTGAACTACCCATCCTTTGATGTTCAAATCCATCCTCAAGTACTGGACAGAGCACTGTAGAACTGATTTCCTTGTCTTTATTTTTTGTGAGGTTCATTCAGAGGTCAAAAATCCAAGTATTCAGCATTTGACCCTAACTAATCTGAGGGGCAGTACCACAGACAGGAAAACTGTCTATAGTAAAAAGACAGAGCGGCAAGTGCCAAGCCAAACTTCCCCACCACACATCCTACAGGCCAGACTGTTGACAAATTTCCATTTACCGTCAGGGAGAGAGCAGTGTTGTAGCAGGTGAATCCCTCCACCAGTGTCCAGTCACCCTTTGCTGCCCCTGCGGAGGCCGATAATAGTGGTTGATTTTTGTTATGGGTTAGTGATCTGTAATTTAAGTGGAGACATTCATCATTCAGAAGTCACAGTCGAACAAGCTGCTCAATGATGACCCTAGGGCAGTCCCAGCCATGAAACTAGACTCAAACAGCAAGCTGGGGATATAAACACTTATGTTTAGGGAAGAGTGTTTACATCCTGTCTCTCTGTCTCACTACTTCTATTGTTTAATACATTGGTTGAGATCTCTTGTGATGTCCTTCAAGAGTTTATATAAAGAACTACACAAGTTCCAGCAATCAAAAGAGAAAGGAGACTCTTAATAGTCCACACCAACGATCCCCTCACATTCATCATAAATGGACCAAAAAAATGGAGTCCCAAAAAATCCAGAAGACCAAACACACTGCTTTATTGCCCATAGGTGCATTTATCAACTGTTTTCCTGCTTCCTTGAGAGCCAATTCCCAAACACTATTATTTCAACAGCAATTGCAGAGCTGTGAGCTGTCTCCAGGAAAAAGAAGAAAAAAAAAAAAAAGGAAAAAAGGGGGGAAAAAACACTGAAATCTTTTTCTCAAGGGGCCTCTAAATCCATTTTCAGGCAGGATCCAGCAAGAAAGCTGAGATTTTTCATGGAGAAGGACTAGAAGTCAATAAAATTCTGAAAACGTTTCATGGCCAGCACACCATACAAGGGTATGTGAGTAGATGATCAGGCATCTTTATGACTGTCTAGTTACCATGCCCATCTAATTACCTATTGGAAAAATTCGATCCATCATCTACTGTCTACCTTCAGTGAGAACAATGCTACTGTCCGCTCCAGTTTCCCAGTCAGAGCAGATTGCCAGGAACAGTAGCAATAATGACATCCCCTTCTGTCCTCACAGGAACTGAACACAGAAATAGAGCTGCTGGGATTCTTCTGCACACTTTTGCCAGCTCTCTTGCCAGGATCTAGCTCTAAGACAGACTGGATTCAGAGACAGCTTCATAAAGTGAAAAAAAAACCACAACCCAAAACCACAAAAAACACCAACGACCAGATGTGCCCAGTAATTGAGAAAAGAGGCTCTTTCTCTCGTACAGCTAGATGAAACTCGCAGCATTATGCAAGAAAGAGCTTTAGCTAAAATATAAAATAGGACATCAGAACTCTTAGGATTTTGCTCCTGCCACTGATCCTTGTGCAATTCATTTCACTCATCTATGCCTTGGTGTCCCTTGTCTAAATGGGGATGACGGTTCTTTACCATGCCTTGGTGGTTTTGTGAGGTTTAACCCTTATTAACATTTGCAAAGCAGATTGGGACCATTGAATGGATGGCTGAAAAGAATTTTCAAGGCTTTATTACTTGAGAGAAAAATATTTTGGGGGAAAAAATATCCCAGCTAGGAGCAGAAGCCTGTTCCCCCTCTTGATGTGGCAGCGTTCAGCTCTTTGGGACCAGTTTAACCCTGTTCTGTAAGGCCGTTCTCTGGCTCAGCCGACTCTGAACAATCATGCTCTGCAACCACCTCTTTTCATACCCATTACAAAAGGTGAGCAATATTTATTGGTTCAAGCAGGGCCAAGGGCTGACATTAAGCAAATTTCAAGGGTTATTTGAAGTTAATTGAGTTTAATCATGTAATGATTTTATAATTAGTCATAGTTCCCAGTCTTGTACTGAAAAAAGTCACACTTAAGAATTATTTAAAAGAAAATTAAAGCCAATTTAGAATAAGCAGGAGGAAACTACATCGGTGATTGGTGGGACCGGGTGAGGGGATCAGAAAGTGTGCTGGCTAAATGCACTAACTGCTTTAGTGCACTGAACCTCTGCCTTTAAGTGCAGTGAGCTGAAGTCCCAGCTGGGGACTGGCGCTAAGGGTAAGGACAGCACAAAGTTTCCCGAATGTTAGTCATGCTGACTTGGTGGTATTTCTCACTGGCAATGAATTGGATGGATCCTGCCTCAGGGGAAAAGAAACTTCAGAGTTTTTCCACCTCGCTGGAGCCAGGTCCACCTAGCTGATTCAAAAGAAAAGGCCAGGAAATTGTGTTTATACATCCTTAAGACAAGGCTTGCCAGTGGAAAACTATACTCCTCAGTTATATAGAAGGTAAGTAAGTCCTACAACGTACTTACTCTAGAACTCCAAGCATGTGTTTGGAAATTGAATCTGAAATGCAATTTTTAATTTTTTTTTTTAAAGATTCCTGTGAAAATGGCATGCACAGCAATAAATGAGGTATAAACAAGATCAACATCAATGAGTTCAGTGAAGTTAAGACAACAATGCATCATCCATTCTATCCCCAACTCTGCAAGGTGTTCAGGACGCCAGCAAATAACCACCTGTGGAACATAGCACCTCAGAAAGTAAAATCATATGTGTGCTTAGGGATAAAGGACCTGCTTAGGGACAAAGGACTCACAAATCACACAGCAAAGTACCTGCTTGGTAGCAAGTACCTACTTGGTAACAATTGCTCCTCACTTCCTGCTAATCCAGGACACCCCTTTCAGGAGCGTTACATGGTCTTGATGAGCTGGGTTTTGCCACATCATATTAAAACGCAGCACGGAATGGTGGGAGTTTGCTGTGGGTTTAAACACTGTGTGCTTCTCTTGAGGGTGGAGGCAACATGCAAGTCAGCCTCATATGTTTTCACTGTCTGTGCTTCTGCATCTCTTGTACTGTGAAAATCCAGTCTCTGAAAGTTAGCATATCCCTAAGAAGAGAAAGCACATTGCTTTCAGAGAAGAACTGGTACGGTTCCCACCAAAGCTGGCCCAAGGTGCAGGAAAAGCAACCAGCAGCATGGGAACCACCTGTAATTGTGACTTCTGGGGTTGAGAAGAAGGTGAAAATGTAAGGCTGTAACATCTTAGAGAAGCAGGAAAGTGTCTCCCAACAACAGGAGCTGTGCTCCGTCCCACCTCACCCCAGAGTGGCAAAAGCCTGCTCCTGCTGTCCCTTCTGGTTCTGCTCCACATCTAACTCAAACCCTCCACAGCAACCAGCGCCTGGCCCAGCTCCTTCCCCTCGTCTTGTCTCTCAAGACTAAAAGGCACTCAAAGTTTTACCTCTGCAACAGAGCAGCCTCAAAGGGATGTTGACTGGTCCCGCGTCTTGTCCTACTGCACACAGGGCATCGCAAGGTTTCCCTGCAGTCTTCACTCTTCGCTGTGGTGTGGAACGGCACTGTCACCATTGGTCTTCCCACGCACGGCAGCATGGCCACCTTCAGGGCAGGTCCCAAGAGCTACGTGACTCATCTCGATTTAAGAAGTCCTCCTGAAAAACAGTTAAGCGCTTATAGGTACCAGTTCGGTAAAGATACTTATCACCCTGCATAGAAACATAATTACTGATAAACTTGTCCTCATCACCCACTGATAATTCTTGTATAATTGTCTTGCTTATTTTCATCAAATTACAGAACTGATGTGTCCCCAGCCACTTGGCAATCATGAGCCACAAGCAAGACTAGTTGGGACAAATTTTTTTCTTTCAAATACTCAAATCGTGTGGAAAATTCAGCCAAAGAAAAATCATCAGACAAGCAAAAATTCGGAGCAGAAATAAAAATTTAGTAGAACGCTCTCTAACTAAAATATATTAAAAAATAAATTGATTTGATTTTTCACTTCAGAAATAAGATTTTGAAGTGACTCCGTCCTAAATTTATTTACAAATACATATTATAAATATAGATACATTCCAACTTGAAATTACTAGTTCTGCTTTTACTGAGGGAGAGAGGATTTCAGTAATAAAACTGTCAGACAAGACTTTCAGAGCAGCCCAGTAAATAGTCAGATCTTCATTCTCTTAAGCAAAGGAATAACTTGGGAGGCAATGCTCTCCGCGTGCTGCCATGGGACCTGAGCAGTTGTAAAGGCCGACAATGCTGTGGTGTCTGCCCAGGACAGCGTTGCCTTTCAGAACACCACAACGCTGAGCACTGCCCAACCCAAAACCTTCGGTCCTTCTTAAGAGAAAAATGAAGAAGAAGAGGAAAGAAGAGGTGTGCGAGACAGGACTGCGTTCCACAAGGGCCATGCCATGGGACATGCGACATGCCCAATGGATAGCAGACCCAGAGACAGTCAACTTGGTAGCTAATTCTTTCAGAGCAAATCCACCTCCCAGGACAATTTCCAAAAGCTAATGCCTTAACTACAGAAAGCGGTGTTTAAAATTATGAGTCTAACAAAGGCTTCTTTTCATTTTAAACACAATCTTATCCACAGTATTCTTACTCTCTCCCTACAGCCATAAATAATACCAGTGTATTACTTTATGATATGACTTATTTATTATTTATTTAAATGATTTATGTAGAGCCTATAGCCTTAACAACTATAACGATAACGATTCAAAAACCAGAAGCAACATGAAAAGGAGATGCTTAAATAATTAAAACCCTCCCTCCTTTCCCGAAAGAGAGCCGAGGAGCAGTGTGTTTTTCTTTAGGTTTTTAGTTCTCCTACAAGTGAAAGGGCAGGGTGCCATTGGCTAAATGCTGGCTTAGCAACAGAAAAACAATAAATCAGAATAACCAGTATTACTGTAGCTCTTGTCTAGCCTTTCCCATCCATGCATCTCAGGAGGATAAGTACCACAGGACCTATTTTACAGAAGGTGAAACTGAGGACAAGGAGGTGATACAAATGGTCCACAGTCACCCAGAAGTTCACGTGCAAAGCTGGCATAAATCTTTTCTTCCATCTCCTGGACCAGTCCTCCTCCACCAAGCCACACTGATTTCATATTTTCTCCTCTTGATTTTTTTCTTTCATGATTCTCTGCCTTTTCAGCATTTACCATGTTTCTTCTTTATGTCCATCTCTCTTCCAGTGCCTCTGATCTCAACTTCGAGCCTTCTTCCTCCCCTGGTGGCCTTTCCCTCCAGGTTTACCCCTCCTGGCAGTCACTTTTTACCCAGTTTTTCCAAATAGGTTTTATCCTCTGGAACTAGGCAAATACTTGGCAACTCACAGCACAAGTGTGTAATTGAGCACAGTTGTAAGTGGATTATCATTGAAATGACTGATTTTACACAATGCAGAAAGCTCAAGGCAGCAACAGGGTGCTTTGCAATTTAAACATTGTAAAGAGAGGGAAATATTTTCAGGTTTCATTTTAAAACTTTCTAAATGCAAAAACGGAAGCCGCTTCCCCAATGGCAAGGCATAAATACACATTGTAAACTCAAATCACCAAACGTTTGCCTAGATCTATTAAGGGGAACGGATGAATTATCAGAATCAGACTTCACAGAGCAGCTGGAGCAGTAAAAAAATAACATAAAATTTGAAAAGATGTTCTGGACTACTCTTCAAACAAGCAAAACAGACAGAAGTTCCTTGACATCCATCTTGGGGTGCAATGAAAAAACTACCAAAGTAGACGGATAGTTATCTCCAAGAGAAAACCCTGAAAACTTACACTTTGAGATCTCAAAGTTTACAGTCACGTTGGGGAGCGTTCACAAAAATTGAGAATTCATGGTCTTGACTGGAAATTTCTAAAGCCAAACCCAACAGCTCTCTGATCTAGGGATCCTCTCTGTCACTTTAACGCAAAACTAATTCTTTAGCAAATAGAGTTTTTTAATTTCTCACTGATTTAATTGGGAGTACACAAAGATTAATGCTTACAGACATCTGAAAGTCTTTTCTTTTTTTTTTTTTAAACATATTCAGGACACTGGGCTGAGATTTGGTAAACTGGTTCAATATCCAGCTCTGCCACAAACTTTCTACATGACCTTGGAAAAGTCATTTAGGTCTACGGATCTACATTAGGAAGCTAATCCACCCAGATAATACAGAGAGACAGAGACAGGCACCAAAAGAGAGGGGATGCAGACCACCTAAATAATACATAAAGATATTATTTTCTCCTACTCTTCATCTCCTCTATTGAGTATTGCTCGTTCGATGCCGCATTATCTTTATGGCGTGGACTTTTCTCTCCCCTCAACAGGATCCCAATTCATATACCATCTTGAAATGTTGCATTAATACAAATAAAAATAAGAATACAAATTCCAAATTGTTATATTTATCTCATCAGAGCTGCTTCCATTTAAAAGACGTAACTGTCACAGTGAACAGCTCACGAGCAATCTGCAAACTAAAAAGGCAAATAAATGTTTTGTTAAAAGTTATTTGAGGAATGATTCTAAAAACCACAATCAACACAAGAAAACCACAGTCTGCTCAGTGACCAATTGAGAACATACAGAGATATGAAGTTTGAATGAAAAAATTCACAACTTAATCTGCCAAACTACCTTCTTTATTCTCAGAAATAGCAAATAAAGGAAAGCATTTGTGAATAAGAACTATTCAAGACTGGAAGCAGGTACATTAGATATGGTGGACTGAGAAAGCAGATTCAGTCTGCTGGAGACAGACAGTCGCAACAATTTCCAGTGTCAAAGAAAAATCTGGCACCTTGTTAAATATTAATAAGCTGTCGGGGTCAAAATGTTTAGGTCCTCCCAACTCAATCACTTTCATTTCTACTTCTCAGAAGCCATTCAATTGGAAATACCCTTTCCTGTCTTGCCCCTCCTCATCCTGCCTTCTCACCAAGAATCATGCAGAATCAGATGAAAATGGACAGTAAATGAGTTGGCAGCCAAATGATGTTTTTGTCTCCCCTGCCTTTGCTGGTATGCATTCTGTTATTTTTAGTAAGGCACAGAAAACTTAAATACAAGAAAAAGAACAATGAGAAGACTTGGTTTAGCAAATCTCTGCCGCATTTTCTGCAGGTTAGTGTTATTGATTACTGACACCTAAGGGTCTGACACATAATCGATAGACCTCACGACCCACATATGTGACATGGCCTGTGGGGGCCTTAGAAACAAGAATGAACATGGCAGCTCCATCCGAAGCTTTTCATATAATATTTATTTATTTATTTATTTGCAGGCAAAGCTGTTTCTACTCAAATTACCGTCATGGTGAAAAGTGGTGTCAGAGGGGCTTGCTCATTTCTTCTCCTGGTACCTGAAGACTTGAGAAAAAAAAAAAAAAATCCTCTTAGTGAAACAAAAATCTAACCCTACATCAACAATCTAGGAGCTGAAACTCCCCTCCCCTCCTGAATTTAGTTACTTGCAAAGTGAACTAGTCATCTTAAGGAGAAAGAACTCTTGAATAAGAGAAAGACAGAAGGTGTCTCACCAGCTTACCTTTATCTTTCTGCAAGGTACCAGAGTAGCGCAAACCAGCGTGGAAAGCACCAGCTTGACTTCAGAAGATTGGAGTGGCTCTTTTCTGGTGCACAGTCCTCAAAGGTAGCTGGTAAGAAAAGCTTTTGTACTGCAGTTTGCAGACTACAATCTTCTCCAAACATAGTTCTTTGTTTTAGTGTTGTCTTCTCCCAGTACAAACTGGTCAACTCAGGATTACTGCTGGATGTCAAAGAGCTACACCAGATGTGCTCATTTCCTTGACAGCAGCATTTTTTGTACCTGGGATTTTACACTCCCAGAGCTTTCCTTCTTCTCACAGGTCACTATCTTTGCTGTTTCTGAATGGGTACTGTCTTCTCTCAACATTGTTCACTTTCAGCTTGAGGAGTCTCAGTGCCAAATTCCTACCTCTGCAGTCTTCAAATGAAGGCAAACATCTGAAATTCTCCATCTGGATTTTCAGATATTACTGAAGTTCTTCCTCCTGTTTCTGCAGTCCATTGTCAATTACCTCCACAATTTTTCTATTTTGTTTGGTTTTTTACTGTTTGAGGGGAAATTACTGTGAATTAGTCATTACATTGTTGTTGCAATATTTTAAAGCCAGCCCATACACTTAGGCCATATGCAGGCTGCTTATGATAGCACCTAAGATAAATGCAGGCATGTAACTTCATGAGTACAATCAACAATTGAGAACACTCACTATGTAGCATAGTGGATCCTGACTGGGAGAAGACAGGAAACCAAGGAAAGTTAGACATGATCAGGTAGTCCGAAAATGGCTCTGGGTCTGCATCTTTGCCCACATAAACTGATATTGTCCCATAGCAGGGCTAACACCAAGGCTGAAGATCAGCAGGCATAAGTCTTAGTCCAGTCTCATGTTAGCGGCATACTCTGCTGCACAAGGACCAGATTCTTCATTGCTTTGGAGACTTCAGCATACAGAACAGATAATGTCCTACTACAACTAGGCACCCTGCCCAATCACAGCAAGTCAATTCTTTCCTGGATGAGCAAATCCACGCCAGAACAGCCTAGACTTTTTCATAAGTGAGCAATGGCTTTCATGCAGTATCTGCCTTTTTACAAGCAAGCAATATAGCTTGTTTTCAAGCCAGGCCCCAGGAATCGCTTGGTGGGGCTGTCTGGGGCCACAGAAAGCATCCTGCTGTTCTCTTCCCTGTAGACTTTTTACCCCACTTCTGTCACATTGACAGTTTCCTGGCATATTCTGAAGGAGAATATGTTTCTGACCCAAAGTTATGTGGACATTCAATGCTTCTTCCAAATCACAAAGAACCAAACTGCTGGAATCAAAGAGTTCCCACCGGCAGCAAAAAAAACAGGACAGAAGCTAAGATCTCATAGCAATCCTTTCTTGCATTAAATGCCCTACAATAGCACCTAATCTTGAAATATCAGTCAGCAAAAGTCAATTGAGAGGCTGTTGACAAGTCCCTCCACAGGCCTGTTCTCTGTGCCAGCTTCTGTGTAATGCTGGAAAGATTTCAGTTCTAATAAATTCTTTGTCGACATGAGCAAAGTTTTTATTAGGCCAGTGAAGCATGCACTCTCTAATGCATGTAGTGTACTGCACTGTGTGTTGTAGAGGGGCAAATGTAGCTTCAGACAGAGCTAGAAATGAAGCGTGGGGGGGGGACACAACCCACACTCACCTGGTGGCCTTAGGGCCACTACATCTCTCAGTTCTCAGGATAGCAACTATTTCAAATGCTTACAACTGAGCAAAGCTTGGCAATTGAACCCTTTCCACTCAAATCCTTTGCTGAACATCTAACTCCAGTGCTTTTCTGCCCTCCCTTAATAAAAACATCGATTCCTGATGGTGGGCAACTTCATCTCAGTGTTGTGCTCCACTCCAAGCTGGCTGCATTTAAGGGAGGGTGGCAGGTAGCGTTCAGCATTCTTGGTCTATGAAGTGTTGGGAATCCTTTAGGACAGAGAACACTACACATTTTACCCCCACACATCTTACACAACCCAACTACCTACTTTTTTTTTTTTTTTCTCTAGTTTTCATTTCTTTCAAGACACTGTTATTTTATGGAGAGCAGAAAAATACCATAAGTAAGTCAGAGGCAAATAATAATACCCATTCAGTTCACCACTAGAAACCCTATGAAGATTTCCTCTTTCCACAAGACCCAGCAATATCCTGTGTGAGAGATGGCCTGCTGCTACCATTTCAGAGGCGCAATCTCTTTTTTTTTCACCTTTCCTGCTGCAGAAAATTCCTCATCAGCTCCTGGTAAACACTATTTCTGTTTTACCCTGTTGTGCCGCATGGGGAAACACACTGCTGGGTGCAGGATCTTCCTGGTATCTATTTTACGCCTCCGGGAGTTTTCCAGCAGCCAGCAATAATATAAAAGATCACCATGGACTGTGATGTGACCAATTACAGCAGACAGCAGTTATTTATAGAAAAGTCAGCAGCACTGAAGCTTTAACACCAGCCAGCACACCCCTCTGCTTCCCATCGCTTAGTGTGTGTGCAAGCATCCTGCGACACCCTGTGTAGCAGGGAGTTTTAAGGCAATTACCTTGGTACCTCACAAAACTGTGGGGACACATGGCATATGCCCACAGGACAAGCAAGGAGTAGCACTTTACATACACCGTATCTTCGAGCTGCCACAGCGTATTTCATTTTCATAAATTGCTGACCCCAGATGTCACTTTCATTCCGAAATCCTCATCCGCCTACTCAGCAGCATAGCACACCAGGGCACGGCACAGTCGATGCGTGTAAGACCCTGTAACACACACCTTCCTGATTCCTAGCTCTTTGCAAAGTGTCTCTTCTCGTCCTCTCCAGGACCTGCTATAAGGGCTGTCCAAATATTACAGTACAAAGGAAGACAACATGTTAGCTAGGTACCTTTCCAAACTTCCCCAATCATGATATAAAGTAAGTTAGTTGATACAGTTGTCGCTCTCTTCATGCAAAGGTGGAAAATCCACCAAAAAAGCATGAAAAATCACAGTAACCAAGTGGGAGATGTTACTTCCAGGGGTCACGTACTGCCTCACCGAATCACTGCTACAAGGCAAACAACGCTGATGGCCCCTAACATGGAAATGCCCATTCTCAGAGCTGACATGCAAGAGTGTTTGAGTGATGCAGTTTGTAACACAGGCACCTGACATCAGTCACTGAAGAAATTTGGATTCAAAACGTAATTTCCAATTATTTTGCTTCTGGAATATTTAATACCCTATGTAAGTGCAAACCTGCTCTTGGAAGCTGAGGGAAAAAGTTCACGGCCCCTTTCTGAGGTGAGCTTTTACGGCAGAGCACGTTGCAGAAGGAAATGCAATATTGCCATCTACTGCCCTGATGTGGAAACATCCCCTCTCCCTCTGACACATTCCGCTGAAGATGAGATCAATGTTTCAGGACAAGGAATCTTTTAATCATAATGAAAATGTGATCTTGACTGATCCGAGGTCACATTACATTAATACAGTCTTCAAAGCTTTTTTAATAATACAATTAACGATTTCTGCCATACCATTAAGAGAATTAAAGACCAAAAAGCTTAAGGGGTATTGACCTATTCAGTTTCAGTTTTAAAATAACGTCAAAGCGATATGGACTTCTTTTCTCTTTTTACCTCCCCCTCCCCTTCAAACTCCCAGATACATAATTCTTAGATGTGTTGTTCTATTTGTGTTTGTGGATATCACGCTTTCAGTAAAGATTTGGATAAGCCAGCAGAGGGGATCTCCATTCTGATTAGCTAACCCTTTTTATCTCGTGAACCAATAGGTCAGGCTAGGACAGCTCGCACTATAGTAAGAAGAAAAACAACAACATTAATTAGGAAGGTCAAAACTACAGTTTGATGCAGAGTGAGACTTACTTCCACAAAGGCGCTTTAATCCATCACCCTGCTTTCTGCAAGCCAACAGTCTCATTCTCTTCCTTAACCTACCATCCCGCTAAAGGTCTCATCCGCCCCTTTGCAAAGGACTAGGAAAGCTTTAAAGGAATTTGATAGAGCCCAAATAAATATATCCTGGCTAATGTTTACTCACAACGTGGTCACTCCTCAGCACCAGAAGCCACAGATTCAAATGGCATTTCTCAACAAGTGGTGCTATTAGTCGGCCACTAACTTTAGCCTGAGCATCCCTGGGTTCAGACTGCTCCCTTGGCAGCAGTGCACAAGGTGGGATTCTGATTCCCATGAATACCCACCATCAGGACACAGTGGGGCTCAAACTACCTGGAGGCCACGGCCAGAAAGGCAGGACTGATGGACATGGATACGGTTGTTGTATGAGCAAGGCTGGCATCAGAAAGCAGCACCACCGTGAGTTTCACCCTGGATGAGTCCCAGTGCTCAGGAAAGATCTTAGCCAAAGTGGCATTACACCATGTGCCTCTGTATCAACGGAGTTCTGTTCTGTGCTTGGTTGTTTTCTTTCTTTTTTTATTCTTTTTTTCAGGCACTATATATAAAACCTGGCAGCCCATGTTTACTTTTAAGTAAGGACAAGTGAATCCAGGGTAAGTAATTTTGAATTGATTGCAGATACTGGCAGGGTTTTGTGAGGGAAAGCAGACTTGTCTGAGGCTTCACGCTACTCCTGGGCAGGATACAAGAGGAGAGAAGCAGAACTGCGCCTGTGCATGAAAAATTGCAGATGAAACCAAGGGACTGTGAAAAATCTATAACAACAATGAAGAACACAACTCAGCCCGTGTCATCACCATATGAGCTTATTGTCCTGGGCAGGGGTTCAACCATGGGATTTGGCAAAGATGATTCTTTCTGATCAGAGCTACACCAATCCGCTGCTACAAATATACTGAATAATCTGGTGTCGAAGCTGCCAGGAGTGTATTTCCCAGCACTTCTGGGTCCTCTGTAGCAGAATACTGGCTGCCTCCTGGATTTCTAATACTTGTGGTTTTTTCCCCTTGGCTAGGACAGGCAATATTGTTTGTCCTGACCTCGTGAAGCTGAGAGGTGAATTATCAGAGTATGTTTTACCTCCCTTCAGACCCCATTGCTAGAATGGGAGGGGACAGGGAATCATCCCTGTCATTATAATTACACTGCATCAAAGAGACCGGCTGGTCTGAGACTAAGACACTGCAAGGCTGTGACCAGGCAAAAATACAGAGGCAAAAATCAAGCACTTCTATCACTCATAACTGATGTCAGCTCTGCCTTTGGTAGAAACCTGCCTTCCCATTCCTCTGCAGGGCCGCAGAACTGCTCTGCAAGCTTAGGCCTGCAAGTCAAAAGCCAGGCAAGGACAGAGCACAGCATGGTACATCCATCTGTTGGAAGCCAAAGGCTCTCTGAAGCTCTCAGTCTCAGTTACCTCAATGAGTAGAAAGACATAAGGTCCCTCCCTCCCATCCCCAGCGTGGCAGAGCCATGTGCTTTGCGATCTATTTGACAACTCACAAGGATATTACCTATCGAAATGCTAGTGCCTTTGATGCCTTAACTGTTCAGGCAGGACATGCTAAATATCATCTTGCAGAAACTTCTGATGTCTACAGGGAGCAAGACCCTTTCTTGACCTTTTCTCTTGCTATTTTGCTGGTTTTGTTCTGTGCTTCTCAGAGCTGCTCCTCCGTTCCAGATGCACAAAAGAGGTCAAACTAGCAGAGGTGGCTTGTGCCAAAGGCTTTGGCTTCTACCAAGAGATGCTTTAAAAGGAAGATATTTGTGCTTGTGACATAGAGTAAGAGGGACAATACGTCTTTCACTCCAATTGATTTACCCACCAACCTGCTACGCAAACAAGGATAAAAGCAGCATTTCAGTCTGTATTACAGCAGATGGGCTCCGCATGCAGCACAAGAGAGATAGCTTTAAAAAAGACTAAGCCAGCCCCAAGATCTGGTGAGGGTGGGGGAATCAGAAGGCTCTTTTATATCATGCAGCTTGAAGACAGCATTTACCCAAAATGCATCTTAGTTAAGATACTTATCAAAGGCTTGGAAGAGAGGGGACATGCCAAGCAAGAAGAAACTTAGAAAATGAGTCAGTTGAACTAATGCTTTTAGGAATGTTTTTTCTTTTCTCCCTCTCCACTCCTTGCAGAAAGCTGGGAGGGGATTACTGGTTCCAGGTAGGAGGACTGAAGGTATGCTGCACATCTGTATCTTCTCAAACCAGCATGAAATTAATGCCTTTATGCCAAGGCCACTCCTGTGACCAGAGGGCACACATAGCTCCAAAGTGTTTCTCCTCTCATGGTCACTGACCTTTAACATACCACAGTCCAGAGAGACTGAGCTATTAATTTACAAATCAGATGTCGGTGAATGAATACCGACATCTCCAAATGTGCTCATCATGGTGAATGCAACCTCTGATCTCCTCCCCGAGAATTAAAAAAAAGTTCAACTTCATCTAAGTGTCAGGTGGCTGGGAGAAAAGAATTCTTCCAGATGGAGTTTATTGATCTTCCAAAAATGGAGCCTTCAGTTTAAATTAAAACCAAAAAGATTTCTTAAAAGAAACACCACCAAAAAAAAAAAACCCAACAACCTTCAAGACAGAAAAATTCAATAAAGCAAGGATAAAGTCTAAGGCAAATAGAGAAGATTAAACTGAGACTTCACCATCAAGTTGGATTGCAAGAGGAAACAAATTGAAAAACAGGCTAATTACAAACTCCTAATTTTGTCTCCTGTGTACTTAGATTTTATTGCATGTTCATCTGTAATAAGAAATATATAAAGGAAGGCCTAAGTCAATAGCGAACAACCAACTACACCTGGATGCATTCTTTGTTTATGCAGTTGAGCAATAGATTTGACAAAGCAGAAATTCTATATGGACATCTTAATTTTGTCTGTTTCTGCAAGATCCTTGATATGCAAATGTTAAGAAGGATCCAGTGAGGTAATGAAGTTTAAACTGTTCCCTCCCTTCTTCATCCATAGGACAGGACACTGAAATGTGATTTGAACCTCCCCTAAACGACTGCAAATCAACTGCTGTGTTTTACTGGCCTGCCAAGGCTTTCTTTAGGAACGTGGGTCAGTTAGAGGGAATCAATCCCAGTCACGTCAGCCAGGCACTCAGCTCCGAGGACGTCACTGAACCTTTGCTTGGACACAGTCAATGCAAAGCTGCCAAATTAGTCTGGTTTTCAGACTAATGAGTTCAGACAAGTTAGCTGTTTTTTCCTACTTTGGCACCTACTTATAAGGCAGTGTTTTGGATGGCTCACTTCTCATAATCAAGTAACACAAGTGAAAAGTGGTTATTTAGAAGCGTTTAATTTGTATTTCTAAACCTCTAAAACTTTTAACACAAAAACCATGGCAGAAAGAAAGCATCCGAAGTTTTTGTGACTTCTAGCAGATCCTTCAAGAGCAGCCCATGAGTGTCCAAACAGATCCCGTAATACATTAATGTCATCATAGCGATGGGAGGGAAGGTTATTAGCCCAAGTTACTGATGTGATAAACTAAGAGTTGCACAGAGCTCCTACCATTTATAGCAGGCAGACATCTCATACCACAGTAATCATGGAGTGTGATATTGCAGGCCTGAAGGACTGGAAAATCACCACAAAAATAGAGTTAGCACTGGGCTTACAAAGAGCGAGTGAAAGAACAGAAAATGCTTTGAAATGTTTGCATTACAATCTTTGATTAGGATGGAGAACTGCCCTTCACGTACAACTTTATCTTCGCACTGAAGTTTTACTTAACATTAACCATTTCAAAAAATTTTAAAAATAAAAATTAAATTAAATTGTCTGCTTACTTAATCTGCTCTTCACTCCTTTGGATTGGTCACATATAAAACATAGCAGCAAAAGAAGAAACAGCATTTAGGGCACATATAGACCTATAGATACTTGCTTTTCTAGTGCTGAGAATATTAACAGCATATTATACGGCTGCTGCTATTACATGGAAAAAAGTGCTCAGTGATACTCTGAATGTAGTAATATGTAGATAAGAGAAGGGTCAGAAACAGAAAATTAGATGTTCAGGTTTTTTGAGCAGAGAACCATCTAGTGCTGGGAAAACATGAAATACAACAGGGAGAAGTCTCGCCCAGGCTTCCTGATGAGACAAGAGGACAAAGGGACATGATCTGGGTGCAGTCTGTATTTTGTGCTACTCTATGACTTCATCTTGACTTCACAAATATTTGAAAACCTCAGTCCCGGGCCCAGTCAACATAAACGCCAGAGCTATAGTGAGATTGAATGGCAAACACAAGACAAGCTTTACCACACCATCATCCTCTGTTCTCTGAACCGACAACCTTCCTCTGAAGAAGTCAAGCCAACCAGTGATGTATTTAAATCTCGGGCACCGTCTCAAGCACCCAAGAGATGACAACAATGTTAAGCTGTGTAATGGTGCCATCTCGTGGTAATAACAAAGATGATGCTGGATCAAGACTACATTTTCAGTAGTCTGCTGCAGCCATTGTGGCCATTAAAAACAACACATTAAAAACAGATACCTCTTAATTCCTCCATGTCATTTAAGTTTTACAGTGTATGTTCACCATTAAGACACACAAGTACAAAAGAATCCTGTGATGATTTACAACCACAGGTCATAGCAGCCGGGAAATGTTAACCCGTAACAGTCAGCATGATTGTAACTGTAGCTGGGGCTCTGATCATGTTCAGGCTTCTAAGAGGAATTTGAAAAATTGAAAATCTCTCTGAAAGGATCAGAAGAATTAATCAAGGTCAGGAAAATCTGCCTCACAGAGACAGATCCAAAAAACAGTGCTGTTCACTGATGTCATGACAGAATCAGAGAATAGCAGAATCATGGAATTGTCTAGGTTAGAAGAGACCTTTAAGATCATTGAGTCCCACCATTAACCTAACACTGCCAAAACCACCACTAAACCATGTCCCTAAGCACCATGTCTATCTGTATCCATCCCCACATAGAATGGATCTTAACAGTACTACAGCCATAGCTCAGCATTAAACGGAAAAGCAAAATCCATCATAGCAGACTAAAATAAAATTAATTCAGACTAAAAAAATTGAGCGCACTTCTAAACACGAAACTTTAGAACAACTTGCCACGGAATATGGCAGACTTCCCACCACCCAACATCTGAAAATCAAAACTGTCATATCAAAACAATTTTTCTAAAAAATGGGTTGTTTCAACCAAACCCAATGATTTTTGATACAGCAGCCATGCATGAAATTGTCTGGCTTATATTATGTGAAACATCATGACAGATTAACGTAATGAAATTTCTAGCCTTAAAATCCGTATGTTTACTTTTCTTGAGAGTGATTCAGAAACTTCATTTAGTTGGCACACACCCACCCAGATCACTGCTAACACTAATGCCGATGTCTAACGTCTTACCTGCAGGCCAGACTTCGGTGTCTATGCTTATAAGAACAATACGTACAAATTTCCTTTCATCAGGTCTTCCATCTCTCATGCACACACACTTACCTCCTTGTCTCCTAAGCAGAAATACCATCGTGTCAAGCCACAACCACCAGAGTTAAGATTCAGAGAGAGATTAAACCCAAGGTTTTGAAAACTTAATTCCAAAAATTGGAATGCCTTTCAAGCCTTTGCCAACTTTTCCAGCACTCTGAAACAATCCTACCCTTGAGTAAATGCAGATTTCTTTTAAATAAAAGAACTTCCACTGTGAGAAAAAGATGTTTGTGCTGTTGGTGGTTTGTTTTTTTTTTTATCTATTATGTTCTATTAAGATAGTGAAGATATTAGATCTGTTTCTGCTTCAGACCCTCTTAGGATTCTTGTGATCTCACAAAGCACTTCAGACTGCCAAGAACAAGTCATAGGTCCAAGCTTTTCAACTACTTAGGTACCTTAAAGCACTAATATAACAAACAAACAAAGGAAAAAAAAAAAAAAAAGGAAAATCTATATTCAGACTGATTGTTCTGTAAATCAGCATTTCCAAAATAATATGGACCAAGCCTGTGTCTTCCTGCCGCCTGTAGCCCAGGAACTTAGTACTGTTAAGCAGGACCTCAGAACTCCTAGTTCTGCTTCTTTACTGGTTCTTTACTGGATGTAGATAATGGGCAAATGTCTGTATCCTCTTATTCTACTGTTTCTGCTCGGTGTGTTTCATTTGCCAGGCAGGGCAGATGAACGGAATGTAGAACATCCCTAATTGTCACCAGTTTTGATTAGAAGGATGATGTGATCGCTTTCTTTGATTAGGAAGTACCAAGCCATCTGCCAACACCATCTCATCAAATGCATCTTTGCTTACTTCTATAATATGCCCAGTTGCCATCATGAGCATGCATCAATTTTTTGATGAAAAAGTATTACTTAGAAAACAAAAAGCTAAACATAATCAAGGAAGACAATTCTTACATAGAAGAAAGTACCTTTTCTATGAGAAGAAACTTTTCTGTGAGAATAGCCAGTAAAGTAGCTGTTAATGCAGCCAGTGGATCATGGATAATAGAGAGGTGAAACAGAAATTCAGTTTGGGGATATTGAAAAATTGCCACTTTTTCCTCAGATTCAAAATGTCCCTAGATATAGAACGAATTTAATCAAATTAGGTGTCTGCCCATTCTACACACAGTACCTTATCCATCTTCTTTATTCTAATACAAATTCATACAGAGTTTTTGTATGGGGCCTTCTTAGGTAAAATTTTCTTGAAAGACTTAAATCAGATTAAACTTCTCAATAGTCCCCACTTTCAGGAACAACTCCAGTTTACCTTCCCTTGACAATTATAATATAGGCTGTTACGTGCAAACTAGATGTGAGGCTACTGCAACTCCAGAATCAGCTTTCACGAGGAGAGATACAATAATTTTCTATCATACTTAGGAGCAACTGGTATTGCAACTCTTCACAAATATTGTATTTTTTTTAAAAAGGTATGTATTTAACCATACATTAAGTGAGAATGTAGGCTGCTGCACAGGAGGACACACAGTTTCTGGCAGTCTTTAATAGCATGCCCTTTGCAACTTGATGAATCAACAACCTGAAGATCCACTGATTATAAAGTTAGTCCTAAATGCATTCTCTTTGAGACAAGAGAACCATAGCAACACGATTAAGGCTGGCACACAATTCAGTGTTTTAATTCTCTTGGCAAACACTTGTAAGTTCCAATTATAGCTTTTCTTAAATATTTTTTTTAAAGAGATGCCTAGAAAGGTCTGATTTCGATGTGTCTCAGGCATATGGCTTACCGAGCAGCTCAACAGGGGAGGAGTTACTTGGATACATGAAAAAATGCTATGTTAAATCACAACCTTAAACAAAAACAGGGTGACAGGGATACATGTAAGCAATTATGCTGTACAGGGGCAAAAATATACATCCTGACAGTGTATCTACAATGCCTGCCTACAGAGCTGTCTCCCTGGAAATGCTGGATTAGTTTCTGGAAAGAAATAGCTACCTCTCCTTGTTCCAAGACACCCACTTAAGGAATTACAGGCTGGATCTATTCATCAAGACCCTTCTGCTGTTCTCCACTGCGCCTTCCTCTTTGCAAAGCCTTCTCTGCCACTAGACAAAAGATCTGATCCTCAAGTTTCACCTGTAATCCTTGATACAACATTCAAGCTTCAGAAACTGCCCACTAAAAAAAAAGGAAAAATCTAACACAGAACTGGTTTGTGGTGAAAGAACAAAATTTCTTTACCAAGCCATAACATGAGTAATCTATTGAAATATGTTATACTTCCAAGTTAATTAAATGCAAAACATTAGGAAAGAGACTACAGGAAATAAAACATGCAATTTGTAATCTAAACAAAGTTCTACACCCTGAACTTACACATAACATGATCACAGTGCCTGAATTGAAAGGCAGTTTAAGGCCTGTAGCTTGCTCACTCCTCTTCTCTGTACCAAACTTTTTCTGCACGAATGGAGTTTGTGTGTCATCCTGTCCACCACAGGGTCTCAGGCAGAGTTTTCTGCTAGAAAAACTCAAATGAAAGCAATTCAGGATCAATTGTTCTATTTGAAAGGAAGGTTACAGCTGTCATTCTGATACCAACGTGTGTTGCGGTATCTCTCTTCCATAATGCAGGATGTGGTTTCCATAGAAATATCTTCTTACTTCAGTATCTACAAGCCCTCCAATTATTCCCTTTTGGACATCTCACGCAATCCAATAAAATCTTTTCAGAGCAGGGAAATAACTAGGCTCAACTACTACTTAATTACTTGGTGAGAAGAAAAAGAAAAGGACAATTAGCAAAGAAAAGCTTTATTTAAAACAAAACACATGACGGAGAACATGTGCCTTGCAAAAAAATTATATCTTACCTGAAGAAGTCTCTCCAGCATTACAAATTATGAACAGTCAAGTACAATTTTTAAGATCACACTGAGATTTTGCTGATTTCTGAAAGTGCAATTATGGTATAATTCTAAATTGTTTGGTGGCCTTGTCTCCAACTAAGCCCTCAGGGCCTGCTCTTTTTCTGAATCCTTTGCTTTGCTGAGCATTGCCTGCACCTTGTTCTAAGTCCTCTTGTTCAGGACCCTGTGAGTTCAGAGTCCCTGCTGTTGCTGCTGCGTCATCTTTTTTTTCTGTGGAATCTCCTGCCATTTTCCCAACACCAGGAATGTATTCGACGCCCTGAAATTAGAACCAAGACAGAGGGAACACCAAATTACACCCAAACAACATAAACAGTGATTTGATCCTAATATAAAATGCTTCTGTCAACCAAGGCAACCATAAACACACAAGGCAAGAAACTTAGCTGTGTTCCCGCTGCTCTGCCTGAGTTCCCAGAAGCATCAGGATAAAGAAAACTGGGAGTACACGGAGCCTTGATCTGGCTGGGTGGGCTCTGAAGCCATGACCACAGCACATAACGCAAGAGCGTGCACCACAGGGGCCCATGCTGTCACAGCTCCCCCAGGAGACCCACGTCTGAAGAAAACAAACTGATTTAATTGTGCGGTAACCAAAATGTGCTGGAGCAACAACCCCTACAGCTCTTTGTTTTGCTTCCACTCGTCTCTCTTTTTTTTTTTAATTACTTGGAAAAGCTTAATTACTGTGATTTGTTTTCTCAGATACACATTCCCCTAACTAGGTTTAGGCTTCTTTCAAACCTCTCAGCCCATTCTAGGCCTTCATCCTGCAAAAAGCTAAGCACAGTCAGATCTGCAGCTCAGTCGTCGGATAAAATAATTAGAACTGTAAAGAGCTGGGCTTACTCATTCTAAAGGTGTCACACTCAAGCCCCTGTATAGGCACAGGAAAAAAAAAATCACTGTTCAGTTCAGAAAGCCATTGCATATGCAAACTTTGGAATTCACTGTTTTCCAGCTCGTTACAGTTCCATTATTTCAGTAAGGATCAAACTAAAACATTTAGCAAAAACTATCCGGTACTCTTTAGCCTCTCAAACTACTACAGCTATATAAATTAGTTCTATGAATGAATTATATGTGTATGTATATATTATATAACTATGATTACCTACATAAACCTATGGGTCAGTAGTAGAAAAACACCTATAGTTGTCTGTGATGGTCTCTCATATTTAAACCTCAATACTTCACTAAAAAGGAAAAAGGTCATGAAAGAAAAAGGAAGTCATAAAATAGCAAATTAGTGACTGTACCTTATTCATCTGGTCCACATCTGATTGTCTGGGTTTACTGGTTTGAGCTTTCTCCATACAAGAGCCCACTTCAGCCTCTGGAGAAATGGGATGAATAGTTTTGCCCCAGAAAGAGATTAAAAAGGAAAACACGTCAGCAGACTTTCATGGCAATTTTCACCTTAAAAACACACCAGCAAAAGCCACCTGAATGCTACCTTCCACCCCTCTTGCCTTGCTTTTGTTAATTAACCAAAGCAGGGTGCCTGATGACACTATCACAAAAGACGAAGGTGAACAACTGTACTAGAAACAAAATGTCTCTGGGTCTTTCTTAGCTTGAAAGTTCTGCTAAACAGACAATCCATTCATCTCTTACACCTAGAAACCCATATCCCTTCCTCCTTTTCAGAAAATGCAGATACTCTGACCAATTCAGATAAAGGATTATAAGCAATCATTTGAAATTGATTTTAATTCTTGCTCAGCCTGCTTATTTTTTGCATTAGCTTCACATTTATACACTTTATGTATATCACTAAACTACTTCAAAACACCTCAGTTCACTGCCTGGTAGATTTAGCAACTAGGATCAAATCACGTTAAATGATTTCTGTTCCTCCAATCAGCCCCAGAAGAGAAATGTCACTGTGTTCCTGTTACTGAGACCATTTCCTGTAAACAGATCTCTCCATTTTTCAAACAGTAACAACTAATTCAGAATGAACAATTGCAGCTATGTGTGACAACATGCTAAAGAGCTGTATTTTCATAGATACATGTATACATGCAGATAGAAATGTGTATACCTATGTCTATGTATCTGCACACATCCAAATTGAAGTATCAGTTGCAGTAAACAGAATGCTGCAGTTTATCTCTATTGCCACTAGATGCAGCCACATAACCTTGCAAAATTTAAAATTCTGACCTCAGGGTTATAGAAACCATTTTTTGGAATATCTAAGATAGCAGAATTCTTACAACAAAATTAATAGTATTCAGTCCCTAAGTACTGGGGGGGAAAAAAAATGTAATATGAGTAGAATTTTTCTTCTCAATAATTTTGTTCCAAAACATAGCATTGTGTATGTCAATGGGGATCTAAGAAATAAGAGCAGACTAAGACTTGTCTGTTTTCATGGTTGTTGCCATAGATCCAGATCGGAGCTGACAACATTGAATTACATAGTGTTTTGCTTTCTGCATAACAGAATAAGTAGGAATGAAGCACCATATTCCCAAGTGACACCCTAAAGACAGAATCATAGAATTGTAGAATAGTTTGGGTTGGAAGGGACCTTTAAAAGGCCATCTAGTCCAACCCCCCTGCAATGAGCAGGGATATCTTCAACTGGATCAAGTTGCTCAAAACCTCACCCACCTGACCTCAAATGTTTCCAGGGATGGGGCATGTACCAGCCCTCTGGGCAACCTGGGCCAGTGTTTCAGCACCCTCATTGTAAAAAATTTCTTCCTTATATCTAGTTTAGATCTATCTTCTTTTAGTTTAAAACTATTACCCCCTGCCCCATTGCAACAGGCCCTGCTAAATAGTTTCTCCTTGTCTTTCTTATAGACCCTCTTTCAGTACTGAAAGGCTGCAATGAGGTATCCCTGGAGCCTTCTCCAGGCTGAACAACCCCAACTCTCCCAGCCTGTCTTCATAGCAGAGGTGTTCCAGCCCTCTGATCATTTTTGTGGCCTCCTCTGGACCTGCTCCAGCAGGTCCATGTCTTTCCTGTGCTGAGGGCTCCAGTGCTGGACGCAGTACTCCAGGTGGGGTCTCACGAGAGCGGAGTAGAATCACCTCCCTCGACCTGCTAGCCCTGCTTCTTTTGATGCAGCCCAGGATATGGTTGGCTTTCTGGGCTGCCAGCGCACATTCCCAGCTCATGTCTAGTTTTTTATCCACCAAAACCCCCAAGTCCACAGGGCTGCTCTCAATACCTTCATCCCCCAGCCTATATTGATACCAGGGATGGCCTCGACCCAAGTGCAGGACCCTGCACTTGGCCTTGTTGAACCTCATGAAGTCAACATAGGCCCACTTGTCAAGCTTGTCCAGGTCCCTCTGGATGGCATCTTGTCCCTCAGGCATGTCAACCACATCACTCAGCTTGGTGTCATCTGCAAACTTGCAGAAGATCTAAATGTGTGCATATGGCACACATAAAGTGTGCAACTCTAGTGGTTTCCACTCTATGCTCCATCATTTTCCTCTCTGTGTCCCTATACCACAGCAGCTCTGGAAAGAAAAGCTTCTCTTTACATGTATGGTAAGCAGCAGACTAGCTCAGATGATAAAGAATTTCTGCACTCAGAAAATGTTTCTGCTTTACCTACTATTAACAGATAGCGTGAAGCTCTAGAAAATTCTCTTGTTATTTCTCAGCAGCGACCACACAGAGCTATGCAGGAGAAATGCTGCCTTTAGGACAAAGCAAAATAAGGGAAACTCTCCCCTAGTTTTAGCAGGTGTTATCTGTTCTGTACTCTCCTTTGGTATTTCTCTGGGTGTGTAATATGCACAGTACTGGCATAATACAAGCACAAGAAACACACAAGTAGATTCCATATGTAAAGCAGATATAATAAACGTAGTACACTGTTTTAAATACTGTTTTTATAGTGGGTTGATTTTCCACTGAAGATAGATGAAATAAAGCCTGTCCAACACATTCAGTGTAAAGGAAAGTGATGCCCAGTGAGCTGTGTACCGGAGTGAAGAATATAATTTAAAAACCAGATTTTTATTACATATTTTAGTGCCAAATTCATGTTCTTCTGCTCCCTTCCACTACAAAGATCACATTGCAACTCTCAATCCATCAAAATTATATATAAACACACACCCCCATTTCTGGTTTATATTTTCCCTCCTTTCTTTCTTTGTAGATATGAGATATCTCATTTACGTGCAGAACTGGTCAAGGCAGTTCCTAGGCCTGATGTGTATTCTTTACTGACAGCCACTCTAGTGCAATTATGTTTACCCTTGGTTTTGGGTTGTTTCTCTTTGTTTGCTTGTTTTTGTAGAAGGCGGCAAAAGAAGAAAGAAAAAAGAAAGTATACTCTCCCCTCCAGGACCTGCTTTCTGTTTGCTGATCTGATCATAGTTCTCTTTAATTGCCATTAATAAACTGAATTTAGCAAGATGGATTAAAGGAAAGAGCAACACCAGTTTTTGTTGGTTTAAAGCATGAGGAACATAAATATAACGGCTTCAGAGGAACCCAGCCTAGGGCTAAATTCTGACTTAACTCTCCTGTGGGGTGCTGCAGAGAAGATGAAACACAATGTCTCAACCGAAGGTCCCCAAGCCAATACAAAGCAGGATAGATGTGGGAAGGCATGGGAGCAATTTGCTCTGCAGCACTCCTTGCTGCACTTCCAGAAAGAGACAATGTGCGCCCTTCTTTTGGAACCTAACGCTTATCACAGCTTGTGCGCACGCAGCAGAGGGGCCTGTCTGGATCCCCAAGCCAGCTGAACAGACTACAGCAAGATCCCCATATGAACTGTCAAAAGGTTTTCCTACTCTATTGCTATCTTTTGTGAAGTAGGCAGAAAATGCTCCCAGCAAGAAGGATTTACCCTGTAGGAGAGTACTTTAAATCTTCCAAAAGCCATAATGAAAATGTTTGTGTTTCCATCCAAGAATGGTATTGGCAGCAAGTTGAAGGCAATTAAACACATTGCCCATTGGCCATACAAATTTCTTCTTTGTAATAATTTCAGAGAAACAAACCCCTCTCTATAACCCAGACATTGTGTTGTGCAACAGGAATCTTTTGGGCTAACTTCTACCCTGCTGTAAGTGCACTGCAATGGGAGTTACAGCCACTTTATGCCAAGACTGTGCTTTGTTCAGTATCTCTCAGATGCTCTGTAGTTCTGTTTCGTTACCTCATAATTTCTAAGAATTGTCCTGTTTACTGGGAAAAGACCAGCGAACTGGACTGCACACACCTATTTATTATCACTACCTAACGCTTGAATTATTTCTTATCTTTATATAACTAACACGACCAAGCTCATACTGTTTAACTCACTTCCTGAAGGGGATGACTCCATCTGAATTTTTAACCAGATATTCACTCGCTGGCTCCAATCTCCTGGTGCTTCCACCTCCCACAGTCGCTTCTGCTCCTTGGGATAAGCCTGCAAGAATTTCTGGCAAACTGAATAGGAGAAACCAAGGGGTAAAAGCATGAATTAGTGAAAAGAACAGTGGAAGAGCGAATGTATTCTATCCCAGAAATGCTCTCAGACCTACTTTCATTAGTTCCTTTGGAAATCTTTTCTTCTCTTTTCTCATCTTCCTTTTTTTTCTTAGCTGGGGCTTTTAGGAAAGCTCTATGTGGAATGACCTAAACAGCCACAAGTGAATCCTGTCTGTCTGCTTTAGTCTAGCTTCCTTCCTTCTGAGCGCAGAAATACAGGACTTGAAATGACTTACTGAGCCACCTTCTTCTGGCACAGCATCACAGAACTATCGCCAGACACTTTGCAGGTTTTAGACTAACAGCAGTGCGGGTTTTTTTACCCTCACCACTCTGAAATGAAAGGTGTTTCAGTGTCTTCCAGCTTTAACCATTAAGAATGCTACTCTAATTTCTGTTTATAAGCAAAACCTTGGTATCGGTTCATTCTTGGGCCAATAGCACCCTCCATTTCACTACTGCTACCCCATAATCCATTGCTGGGGTCCATTTACTTCTTTGGGTGTGGGAAACCAGGCAATAGGAAGAACTGAGAGAAGAATAACAGAGGTCCCTGTGTCAGATGTACGATAGCCTTTAGAAACCATGTTCCCACAGATTCTTATCACTGTCAGTACACACTGAACATTAATATAAATTGAATAAACAATCAAATTTAGGTTTGCTTATGTTATCAAACTGAAATCTGTCTTGTTTAGAGGTTTCCTTAGGATGTGTGCAGAGCCAAGAGGAGGCGTATGTTGTAGGACAAACAGTTCAAAAAATTTAAAGGGGATTTTTAAACTTGCCTTAACCACCATTCTATCAGCTCCATCAACTGTACTAAGACAGCAAACTGTAAACAAAATTATTTTCATGCTTTCCTCTCTTCATTGCAGTTCATCATACTACAGAAAGGGTAATTCATCTTCAACATTCAGTTGAGTTTAACAATGGGATGTCAAAACAAACCCCCTAATTCTGGTATGTAAACATTTGCCTTACAATAATGAGCAGATCACTGTCATTAATTTTATCCAAGGATATCCAAACTAAATGAATCATTTCAACAAAAGCTACTAAAAGTAACATATATACCAAAACAGAGGCACCTGCTAAATGGCTTTTTACTTTTAGGCATCTATAGCACATTAAACAACGTGCTAGTGAAAACTGTGTACGTTTACTACAGAGATTTAGAGTAGGTTGCACTTTTTTGTCAAAGTATGAGATTGTGGTTCCAAGGGAAATAAAAACAGGCAGTGACTTCAGTATACTCAAAATTTAACTTACAGTATTAGTATTTTTATGAAAGTAGGACCCAGAAAACCTAAGGAGATCATGATACAAGTCATATTTATTCACTATTAACTCTAGACGTAACTGAGATGAAAGCATAGTCTTGCAATATGTAGCTAGCATGAACACATAAACAGTGCAGCTTTCTGATCCGTGGGGTTTAAGCCATTGATGCCTCCCATAGGAAAAATTGGTATTATTGGGAGAAGAGAAAGAACGTTGTCAATGCTATTTCTTCCTGAATTTACAAGCAGCAGTACCTTAGAAACTTAGGGTACATTTGTATACATTCAATGGCGCATTCTGACCAAGAGAAAGAAAATATACTGTGAAAATTTTGTTGACGCTTATTAGGAAATAGCTGTAAAGTCATAAGTCAATAGAAACATCGCCCAAAAAATGACAGCAAAGACTGTATACCATACAGAGAGCAACTTTAGGAAAAAATGCTTTTCTAAAGAAAACAGTTTTATAAATAATGTAAGCACAGGTATTTTCTGTAGATTATACCAGCAAACCCAGAACTTCAACCTGAGCACAGAGAAGATATATAACTACTTAGTGATGTTTTATAAGTACCAAATGTTCAAAGACAGTCAATACAAATCAAGTACTAATGTGACTACATGAATGAGCAGAGCCTCGGTATACGGCTTATTAAATCTAGTTTCTTACAAAGGCAGTATCTACAAGAGCATTATGTGCATAGTGTAGGCTTGACAACATCTTATGATTCTTTTCCCTCTGGTGTCAAATAAAACAGGTAAGTCACTGTCTAGGGTAACGACATAGTTCTAAGAGAGAGTGAGGTAAGAATGCAAAATGTCAAACAGGCAGTATGAGTTTTATGCTTTTCATTGTCTTACATAAAAATTGGCCTACCTTTCTACAGGAAATTCCAGAATTCTCAAGAAAAGTAACCAGTTGCCAGCTAACAACAGTTCAGTTCAGACAAGTGCACTGAACTCTTACAAAGTTAAGAAATTCCGACCAAGACCATATTGAAATTTATACATTATACATGACCCTTACCTAACGTTTCCACATCAAACGATTTACCTTGATACATCGCAGCAGAAATAGGGCAGCTGATCCCCAAGGCATCCTCAGCCATGAAAGACTGACAGAAATCATGCAGCATTTTCATCCCTAGGCCACCTCTCCTGTACTTTCTCCGGACAAATATAGTATCCAAAACTGGCAGCAAGTAACATTGACTGGTTGTACCATCACAAAGGCTCCCTGAAAGCAGACAGTAAAAAATACATTAATTTGAAAACAAAATTGGTATCGCTGCACTAACTGCTGTGTAATTCTAGCCACAAATACTGCCCTCATACCTTTCCACAGGGTGACCCCAGCTGAAGTGCATTTGCACAGACAGTAAAACACTTTCCAAGAGGAAAATTTGTGCCATCAAACTGAGAGGACCTGCTTAAGATGTGGTTGATGGGGCACACCATAGTATTTTCCACATTCTGATTCTCCATAATCAGACCATCTAGGTACACAGGCAACGTACATAGGAAAAGATGTAACTGGGTTATAGCCAAAGAGGCATAAATATTCTGAATGTAATCTCAGTATATTCCTTTAGCTTTTGGCTATTCTGGTAAATCACCCCACAAACTCTTTTTATGAAATACACTGAATCACCCAACACAGTACGATCTAAACACTCAGAAGGTCCATACTGCCTGATGCAGCATTTTCCTTTCAAATATTCTATCACTTTATCAGGGTCCTGTATTTGTTTGGGAGTGAAGTTTCAAACCATTGGAGGTGAGAAGCTCTCTAGATACCTGCCCATATTCTTCCACGTGCCATGCCACCCATGACTATTCAGCCTGGGGGCAGATCTCTGGGTGGTATTCTTAAATAGTTGTTTAACCCTAACCCTAAACAAGACCTGAAAAACATTCAGGAAACACAGCAATAGGAACGTGCTGGTTTAAACATCCCAAGAATATTCAAAATTCTCAAAAGCTATTGTATCTGGCCCAAAGGAGAAAAGGGAGGCAAAAGAGCTGGGGAAAGTATCCCCCTCTGTTTCCCCCATAGATTGGGTGCAATTATTAATAAATTCTGAGATATAGCACCTGAGGTACGGGCAGGACAGCAATGACGCATGAACGTACCAGCATAACCACGTGAACAATGTTGTTATCATATCAGGAGTCAATATTACACAGGATAGCAAAATGATAATCCTGATAGTGCCTATAAGAATTTACATAACACAACCATGTGAACAAACATTGTGACCAGCGACTATTTAACTAATATAATAAATGCATATAACAGATTTGTTTTAACACGCTCTGGTCAGATGCGTCGTTATCTCAACCCCTCAAGCCCCATATTGGGTGCCAAAAAGGACTGTCGTGGTTTAGTCCCAGCCGGCAACAAAGAACCACGTGGCCGTTCACTCACTCCCCCCTCCCCAGCTGTGGGATGGGGGGAGAATCGGAAGAAAAAGGCAAAACTCATGGGTTGGGATAAAGGTAGTTTAACAGAACAGCAAAGGAAAGGGGAAAACAAGAATAATGATAAAGGAATACACAACACACCATTAATGTACAAGTGCTCACCCACTGGAACCCAGAAAGCCCAGCCCACTCGTGAGCTGCAATTCCTGCCCCCCCTCCCCACCATCTCCCCCAGGTATATACTGAGCATGATGCAAAAGTGTTGTCGACTACCCCTTTGGCTAGTTTGGGTCAGCCACCCCAGCTCTGCGTGAAAATTAACTCTATCCCTGTTGGAACAAGGGCAGATGGTCCTTGCTAATAAACACATTAAACCAGTCACTTGAAATCATGGGGACATGACATAATGCTCTACTTGTAGTCAAAATACAAACTCAAATATAAGCCTCCAAACTATAAAATCTCAGTTCTCAGTGAAAACCATCAAAACAAAATTAAAACCAAAGGATTTATTTTGCAATCATGTATGGTAAACTCAAACTGGAGTCAAGACAAAGTTGATTAAGAAGAGACATTCAGAGTCCAAAATTTTCATGTTCATCCTAAACAACTTTGGGTCCTACTGCAGGAGGTACATTAGCAATTCACAGAACAACTTCCAGTCAGTGCAGAATACCTTAAAAACAGAACCTCAAGCTACTTGACAGCATAAGCATCAAACCCCAAAATGAATGACCAACATCAGTTCACCAACCACCTACATATAGGGTAAGGTCACCATAGAAACACCTCACTGATTTATTTTAATTTTTAGAAAATATTTATAAAGATTTTATGCTGCTTCTATCTGGGTACATAGTAGTTTACTTTGTCGCTTAAATCTAATCAAGACCTTCTCAGTTTTCTTTCTTACCACTTACTAATGGACCACTCAGTCCAGGTTTCAGTGTCTTGAGACATGAAACTTTCATCACTTCACTAAGACCAATTTCACAGATCTTCTATTGAATGGTTGTTCCTAAATTCCAGTATAAGACTTTTACTTAATAAATCCAATTTTTCTTTATCACATCCCCACCGCTATCTTAAACTGAGATCTACTTCTGTTCCTTGAGTCGGTGTCTAGTACCTTTTGCTGATACGTCACCAGGCCTGACTTCAATTACTCTCTTTTCTAGGATGCCAATTCAGCAAAGCATTCACGACTATAATTCTAGACCCCAATTTGTCAAGGCTGTAGCTCTCCATTTAGCAAGAATCCACATCACTCACACTCAGCCATACAACAAGAGTATGTAAGCTACACAATCACTCAATTCACATCAAGGCTTGGTCCACCCCTGCTTAATCAAAGTGCGTGCTTAACTTCAAACACATGTTCAAGCACATTGTTGGAAAAGGATGGTTTGTGGTGGTGTTTATAACCTTTCAATATTCGTAACACATGATGGGTAGTTACTCTTTTTTTAGGAGCCAAAAACTTGAGTATATCCCCAGTCCCATTGTTAGCTGCCAGACCAACAGAGATGTTGGACTCCAGCAGTGTTGCACCATACATTCTAAGAAAGGGATAAACTTTTCCTCGTGAAGTCAATAGCTTTAAGAACTCCTGCATGTTGCAAGTGTCCTTATAAGTTTATTATTATCTCATATAGTTTGTCTCCTAAAAATCCTGATGAGACTGCTGTGCAGCAATCCCAGGAGCTGAGTGATTTATGTCTGTGCTCCTAATTTTGTGTTGAGAAGATGACAAAAACTTGTAATGTCTAAAGGCACTGTAAATAAAGAAACCATGAAGCCATTCTTCACCTTGTCCCTGGGAAACATATTAGAAGAGTCATAGCCCACAGGCATTTGAAATAAAATAAACAAACAAACCAACCTTTGGAACAAAGGCCACTTTGTCTCTAGTTCCCATCCAATAGCAAAGAGGTTACAGTAAGCTAATGGTGGCCCAGAGGTGACCACTGGGCTCTCAAACACTTGGTTCCGAGGTTTGTTTCATTGTTGAAACATACAAACAGGCTGAGTTCTGAGGTGAGGGAAGAGACAGGGAAAATAAGAGCACTGGCGATGGACATGGAAGTATTCATACAGTCTGCCCTTTGAAAGCCTTTGATCTCTTTGGTTAGGTCACGAGTGCCAAATGACCAACTTATGAGCCAGCAAAATGGTAAACAGATATTACAAGGGCAGGAAAGCAGACAGCCATTAGCATTCCCACAGAGCCACAAACCAGAAAAAAAAAAAAACACAACCCAGTCCCCACATCCAACAGACCCAAACAAAACAAGGTTGTGCATACTGACTATTTCCCTGCTGAACAAGTTGGCTTGGCGCACACATGTTTGGACAAGCCTTGAACAGGCTGAGAGCTTGTGTAAAGGGTGGGGAATATTTCTGCTGAATAGAACCCAAGGTCAACCCATTGTGTGAGTCTGTATGTGAGAAGGGGAACAAAGGTTCTGGCTTCAATAAAATTAAATGAATTCATGTCTTGACTGGTATGTAGTCATTCAATTTTTATTACAGCCAGAACCTTCAGTCTGCCTCAGAAATGCACATTAAAAATATTATTGCTAGAAAACAGAGGGAGAGAAAAGCAATTATCCAACAAGATTTCAGCTAATTATCTGTCAGGTTAACTTCAATTCTGATTATTTTTTTTCTCAAATAAATGTATGTAATCAGTGAAAATAAAACCTTATTATCTTTTTAGGATCTATTTCTAGAGAATACCACCTGGGCCACCAAAGTATTAAAAGAAATCTGAGAAGGCTTGTATGAAGAAAGGTGTGAAATGGATTTTAGCTTGGGTAACCACTTCCAAAGACCATCTCTAAGGCTCTGGGGTAGAAAAAGCAGAGACTGGACCAGGGTTGCTTTGCTTTGAATATAAAACAGATCTCAAAACCAAAGTATCTATATTAAGCCTTTCTGAAAAATATTTCATTTTCAGGTTGCTGTCTGCAAAGAAAGGGACAGGGACAAGGACCTGTCATTTCCTGTTGTACCTTTAAGTGGCTACATTCAGTGAGGTCTAACTCCTCAGCTGTCTAATATGGGAGCCGCTGACATAGATAAAATTGGAGACATTTATCTTGGCACGTGACAAAGTGTCTTATCAGCCTCATTAGTGGCTTAGTACGTCTCATCAATCTTTAGTATACCCAGTGGTAAATGCTGCATGCCTGTCATTGGACAGGAATAGGCACATACCAGGGAGGCTGGGGTGATGATCTGTGTAGTCATGAATAAATTTTGTTTTAATAAAGGTGTCTAATGCTCACGAAAAGTGATAGCCTTGAAGAATGAGTCTTCTGTTTATCTCCACAACAGGTGCAGGATGACCAGTGTTGCTAGTTGCCAAATTGTCTCAAAACCTTGACTTGCAGTCACTGCGTCTCTGAGCAAGGCGGGTGCTCGAGACCATCTGTCCCTCTTTAGCTGGACTATCAAAAGAGATCCAGTTAAGGATGCTAAGAAGATGGATGGATGTGTGGAAATGGACCAAAATTACCAAGTTCATTTTGTACAGGCCACCTAGGAACTAGCAAATGGAAATGACTTTAGAATATTGCCAAAATAGTTAATTGGAATCACTGAAGTCCATTGAAAATTTAGTTTGCATAATGGCACACTAAATCTGTAGCAAAGATCGAACAGTTTCTCCTCCTTGGTCACCGTTTCTGTGATTCACCCAGATGACTTATGTTTGAAATAGCCGTGCTCCACAGATCTGTTCTGGCTTATTTGGCTCCACTGAAGCATGTTTTTGTCATACTGTAGATAATGGAAAATTCACAGATGAGAAATACAGTTGAACACAACATCAGCATGAGAGTCTCAATTACTTGGTGAAGAAAATAAAACTATAAAGAATGGCCAGGTAATTGCAGAGCATGGAAATAAACGGAATCAAAATCACATGGTGGGCACAGAGGAAAATAATTTCTTCCTAGGACAAGAAGCTGTAACAGAGGTCCAGCACAATATAAAGTCCTGTACTTAATGCTGCCCCTACTAAATGTTCTGACCAGGAGAGTAAGAGGAAAAAGAACTCCCAGTATGATTAAAAAAAAAGTTAAAAGTTAAAGATTAAAAGAAAAGTTTGTAAAAAAATCTAGAACAACCATGTGAAATACAACTTCTAAGAGAAGATATTTATCTTAGCCTGTTTTGGGCCTAATAAATCCATGGCTCGTGTAGAAAGTAGAGAGAATAGGATCAGCCAGAGCATGGCTGGTATGAAATTGAAATCACAGAACTTCAGAAAGAGGAATTATTTTCCCAATGCATACAGCAAATCGCAAAAACGGGCAAAAACAATCTGTTTCAAGCTTCCCGAAAAGGCTTTGGCAAAAGACCACAGTAATTTGCAACACAGGCCAAAAACTAACAAATATAGCTGCCCAGAGAAAAAAAAAACACTGGCAACACAAGACAGATGCTGACAAAGCTGGACTTGAAGAATTTGTATTTTATGTGGACCTGGTTTAAAACCAAACTGTGACTCTCAACTTACTCAGAAACAGTTTCAACTTGGCTAATACTCCACCCATAACAGACTACTGTGCAAATTTATTTTACTGAAGCATGAATCATTACAGCCCGTACAAGCGTTTCTTTCCAAGAGCTTTGCTCAGAAATATTTATGGACTTAAAGGAAAATGTACTATGGCTATTGAAGTGTTTGCCAATTACAAGCCAGTTCATCAACATATTCACAGATACATACAAGATTCCTTTATCATAGGCTGTAACTTGATTCATCAATATACAGTAGCACTGTACCAGCACAGTGGTGTACAAACTACACCTCAGTGTGAAGGATTTTGCACATCCCAAGGGAGCAGAAGAGCAGAACACCTCTTATTGTTGCTGGCCTTTGAGATTTTATCAGAGAAGGCACCTTCAGACTGTCCTCTGGAATCCAAAGCAATCCATAACTGTACAGCTCTCAAGTTGTTTCTTATTCTCCCCTTCTGGACAGATGGCTACTGATTGCCGAATTAATACATTTACCTTCAAAGAAACCAACTTCTCTATGTTTAAGCTGCTGGTATCAAGATGACACCCATGAATCTTAAACACAGACTGGTAACCAGCTCCTACATGAGGGTACACACTCAGCGACATTCTAATGAAGCCTTTTCCACTCTTGCCTGGTTAATAGCAATGTACCTGTGTTCATACATACTCTCTATTTAATAAAAAACCTCACTAAAGTTTATACTGGTGCAAGTATTCCTAAAGAATCAAATACATTGTTCCTTTTCTATGCTAGTTAATCAATTAATCATCTTTTAAATTGGAAGTACCACAACTGGACAAAGCATTCCAGGATGGATCTAGTGCATACACCTTCTTCTACACAATCCACTCACTGCTCCTTATGCATCCAGGGATATTGCCACTTCTCACCACCAGCCACTCCTGAAACACTGGTTTTCCACTGTGAACTTCCACTGTACTGCTTTTTTCAGATATCATTCTTCCCAGCATGCAGTCCTTCAATCTGCGGGTAGGCCCCGCATTCTTTGTTCCTAGATGTACAACCTTCTACTTGGCTGCATTAAAGCGCGTTTTATTGGAATAAGCCAGTACCTCAGATCACTCAGTGTAACTGAGACCAGAGTTTGGAGCCATCGTGTTTAAATGAAAGTAATATGGATGGCTTCCAAATTCTGGGAAGGTTTGCTCCCCAGATTTATTCTAAGAAAGATTTGATGTAAATGTAAATGAGAGCCAGGATTATTTATACTGAAAGACAAACAAAAGGATTACATTTCTAGCTATTAGGAACCAATGGAAATGTGTCTCTAAAATGACCTTACCTTTCATCTTGACCGAGTAAAAGGCAACAGCCTCGCCGTTTCTCCAGAGTATCTTGGCACACTCGGTGGCAGAGTGAGGTAGAAAGAATGCATCATTAGCTGAACTCCCTTCCAGCATGCCAAAAATAACGTAGTTCAGAACAAAGAGGACAATCCTTTCTCCAAATGTCTGAACCTTAGAGAACAAACAAAAACAGAACAAAGAAAAATGAAGTACAGAATAGTATTTTGCGTTTCATAAAGGCTTCAAAATTAAAAAGGGATGGGAAGGAGGAAGAGGTCAGGAAATACATACACTTAATTTGGAGAAAATACCTCATGAATTGGTTCAGATAGAATAACAAAAACAGTTTTTCCCAGTGTTCCACCCTCTATCCACAGGGCATAGAATAATTAAGTAACAATTTATAAAGCTTGACATATCTCTTGTTGTCACAGAGAGGAATTCTAAAGCAGCAGGAAAAGAAGTATCTTCATTATACTCACAGCAAACTAGCCACAGATCTGGAAACAGGACCAAGGCAATCTAATCACACCCAAAAGTGAAATAAAGACAGGATTCACTGTGTCATCCTGGTTACCTCTCTCCTATTACCCGTGGCTGTCTTGCCACAGCATCAAAGAACTTTAGTGTGTGAGGACCTTACTGAGGTAGACACTATACAAACCAGAGAATAAATACAGTATGTCCCAAACAGCTTATAACTGAGGTGTAACATGAATGATTAGGTTTTATGCCATGTTTCTTATTAGACAACCAACAGGACAGGGAGATGGAGAAATATAAAGGAACAAGATCATATTGGTTACATCAAGGTGTAACATGAACGATTAGGTTTTATGCCATGTTTCTTATTAGACAACCAACAGGACAGGGAGATGGAGAAATATAAAGGAACAAGATCATATTGGTCATCAAGGTAAAAAGTGGCGCCAACAAACTTCACATGAATGCTGAAAAAGAAAATGAGAGTTTCCACAAATCACGACAATTTACCTCTTAGCAATGAGCTAGAAGGGGCAAGTTTTCAGATATTTTTTCATTCTCTTGATACAGCAGATGCTTGAAAACCTGAAAGCCTGTGTTTCTGCTCCAAGTTCTATCTTGCAAGGATTTGTATCTCAAAATCCCTCCAGTTCAGTTACCCACAAAAAGGCTACTTAATTGAGTGAGTAATTAAACTCTATCTATGGCAGATATTAGGGAAAGATGCTAAAGGAACGGAATCATTAAGGACCAAAGCTGGACAAAGAAGGTTGGGTAGGAAACAGAACTGATTTAACAGCCTCACAGCAACACAAAGCTCACATGTGGTAGGCATTTGACTTAGTTGAAAACAGACAACAGGCTACCCAAATCTCCCAAATTACAAAAAAGTAGTTGTATCCTCCTAAGATAATTTATTTGGAAAAAGAATTACAGATATAGAAACTATTAAATAACAACCGTTTCATAAAATGAACACAATATAAACATTATTCAAGGCCAAAAAACATCGTAACTAGCTATATAAGACATTGTTCCAAAGGTCAGTAACATCTCCCATCAGACAGACAGTCAAGCAACACTGAAGAGTTCTGCTAATGTAGTAATTCGGTTTATCTGATTATTTCTTTAGTAGGCAGTGAGGGTAAACTAAAAACAAAAACTAATAAATCCCACAGATGAATCATAAACAGCATACACAAAATTGTTTAGAGAGGGTTAATGTGGATGCCACTGTGCAGTGGGAGACATATGAAGTACCTGGTGAGCCACACAGCCCAGAGCCCACAGGTTACATAAAGCATGAGCTATAGGAGACCAGAGACAATTACACATGATTGTTCCAGCTGGAAAGTTCCAGGGCAAAGGCAACTGTTTAAAATAGCATCCTTACCGAAATCAGCCCATCTCTAGAAGGATCAGCCGTCTTTACTACATCTTCAACAGGCCACCAACACTGGTTCAAATAAACTGCCAAAACTACAAAAAGAAAAAGACAGAGGAACACATTACCTGCTAATAAATGCAAAGTTGGTTCCAAACCTTTCCACAAGCAGCCTCAGATCTACTTCTCCCTTCAGCTGACTCCAGTTTGATCTGCGGTGAGACAGCAGAACAATGATTGTATTTCAATTTCACCTCCATGTCCCTTGATTTCCAATTTTCAGTACCACAGGAGGCATCAAGTGAAGGTAATTTTTCTCAAGAATTTGATGTGACTTTGGTGTGACAACCTGTGTGCCATATGAACAAAGCCCTTCCTGCGTACTATGTGCTCAGCAGCACAGTAAGCTTGTGTGGTGTTTGGGACAAAGAGTGCTACCTAGATAAAGGCTACATTTTTGAAGTTTCTTTCAGACATGCCCCTGTCCAAATGGACACATACTCCATGCAAGTCAAACACAAAAGTTTTCATATCCGCTTCTATCAAATAGCTTTTCAGCTGCCTATGTGATTGAATTTCTATGTGTTTGTACCTATAGAGTACAGACTCCTAAATCTCTGCATGGACAGATGTTCATGGAAATTCAAAGGCATACAGAGAGGTTTCTATCAACAAAGGACAGACATACACATACATAATTAAGGTATACTTTGCCCTGAAACAAAAGTGTATGACCAACCTACAGGTAAGTAAGGTCCTTGTGTAGGTGCTATGCAAAACTTGCACCCCACTTCTTCCCATCCTTCCTGAATTTTTCACTTATCCAGAAAACAAGCATTTAAACTCTAATCCTACGTGTTCATCTACAGAATTCACTGCCTGCCATTAGATTTACAAGACTGCAGCAGCAACAGCGACATTGCAATTGCTCCCAAGCCCTGTTCAGAAACAAAAGTCTTAACACAGGGTCATTTCAAAGGATACAGAAGAGATTTTAAGGGTTTAGATTAGGTTTTAGAATAAACACAGAAATTTGATCATGTATGACCACCAACACACCAAGCAGCAAATATTTCAGCAAAAAGAACTTCTATTATCCATACAGTAGTGACATCCACCTCAAGAAAGTATACAGCCACAATTTCAGGAGTGCTCAAGAAGGCCACTATCTTTACTATTTTCAAATAGGGCAGGTAGCATCCTCATTTTTAGACAAAAAGATAAAATATAATGTAGGAAGTATGTTGCAAAGAACAGCATGGAATTCATACCTCGAGTCCTAAGAGACTGCGCTGTCTACTGGTTTTCTAAGATACCCAACTAGGGACATAACAAAGTTAAAAACCATCTATGAGTTAGAGGCAAATTCACGCACAAGGAAATGAAATGGCTTTAATAGGATTCATCTTTTACCTGTTTTAGGCTCAGGTTACACAAATATCACTGATGTGCACAGGTTAGTTTCCCTTTTTGCCTCAGCCTCTACCAGCTCCCACTGGCCTTAGGGCTGGAGATGCCACTTAGCTAGCTTATAGTTCAAATAATTATTAAAGCATACACCAAGAAGCGCTACACTTTGTGTACTGGGTTCACAATGAAGAAAGTATTGCATGCCAGAGCAGATGCCTGCTTATAGCACCAGATTCAATTCATTACATATTATGCACTTACTTGCATGGGAGTTTCATACTTTTTCTGTGATGGATTCAATCTGTTCCCTCAATCCTTTCACTCTGCTCTCAAATGCAAGCAGCCACTGCTCCATTACACATCCATGAAACATGCAGCTACAAAGGCAGCTGAGTCAGACAAAGGGAACATAACAGGCCAAATGCTGACTTTAATGGGAGCTGCAGAGAGGTCTGGCACATAGTTCAGACACATACAACGCACATAGTAAAGGTCAGAAAAGTTTTCAAAATCTTTGAGGAAGATAGGAAGATGCACAACCACATTCTAAAGAGCTACTTTTATAGAACATTTACTGTGCTATTCAATAATTTAAATGTGTGGAAGGGAACACTAGTTGACATAGCAACTGTCACATCACATTACTTGAGCAACCTTATCTATATGGATGCTTTCCTTGAAGGAAAAACATTTCTCCAGATTTCACACAAACATATGTACTTTGCTTTTTGTTATAATTTTTCAAGCCAACATCTGGTCTGCAGTTAAATCCATCCATGCTTCCCCATATTCTCATTTTCATTTTATAATCAACTTCGAGGAACACTCAAACGCAAACATGTTTTTTGAGACCACATGTTCCTTCGCTCTCCCAAGCCTTGTTGTTTTTTCCAAGACATTCAGTTATGTTCACCTGATAATAAGAGATCAGGTTATTGCCAACAGTAATGTACATACATCACCTGAACCCCATGAATCATGATGTACGTGATTACAATGATCTTGCAATTGCAAGACTTGATGTGCTCGATCTTGTGATTGCAAGAGTAGGTGAAATGGATTAAGTGAAATACATTTCAGTTCACAATTAATGGGGTATATACATGCCCAGTTGGGTGGCTTGCCCTGAAAGCACTCGCTTGCTAAACCTCAGTACTTTGATCACTTGCAGCCAAACATATTCAGAGTGTTGCAAGAAGCCGAGAGCCTGTGAAGCACATGATTCCGTACCACTACGGGTAGCTGGAATACCGTACTGAAACACACTGAGTTGAATTAGGCACTAAGCATAATGCAATTGTGATTATGAAATGTCTCCTTTTGCTAGGCAAGCATGGAAGCCTTCCCAGCCCAGGTCTGGATCATATTTTTACTTTCTAGACTTCGCTGGCCAAATGTTCCCACGCTGGTGCGCAAACTATTTGAATGAAATGTGCATATGAGGACTCTACACACAGAGTAAAGCAGAAAAATTAAAGCAATCCAGATTGGTACTTCTTTTTCCCCAGCCTTCATCTGAATTGCTGAAATGCATCTCTCAGCCACAAACTAAATTAAAGGCAATGAAATATATGAGAGATGAGATTTGAGTTTGTTTAATAAATATAGAATGTACCAGTTCTTTACCTTATATGAAGTCATCTTTACCTTAATTTTGGCAGGATTTCAGATTGATGGCACACTTACAGAGGCTGCTTTTGCCAAATTTCCACGTTGGAAGGACAATAGTAAATTACCCCAAAAAAATAGTTCCATGCAACTGAGCCTAGGTCAGCTATGATAATGGCGCAACCTCAGAGATCCTACATTAAACTGCGTTCTGCAACGTCAACATACCCTGAATAGCTGTGTCCCCCAGTTCCCTATCTTTAATATGGAATAAGAGCATTTCTCTCTCTCTCCTAAGAGTCTTATCGAAATAAATACATTAAAGCTTGGGAGGCATGCAGATGCTGCAGTAATGGCAGCCATTCAAGTATCTAAGATAGATATCTTTCCTGCAACCAATTACATTTTCTTCTACAATTTGAGTTTTACTCAGTGATTTGTTGCAAATGTCTTGTGATAAATGTTCCGTGGCATCTAACAGTTATTGTAAATTATTATATACAGCATACAGAAAATGCCACAATAGGGTATGTTTATTTAGTGTTATAAAGATGTTAATCACCCATGCTATGCTCTGTAAGCCCTTAGAACACAATTCACATTCTCATAAAAATATCTGTACAGATATAATAACAGAACAGAACACTCAGCCCATCAAAAATAAATTAAAAATGCTCCCAACCAAGACCAAGTCCTGTGGAAAAGCTATCATATCCATTTTCTCTTTGAAGTATGCAGGTCATTTCAGAGCACAAGCTACGCATCAGTTCTGGACAACCCATCTGAGCAAGACGATCAGCTATAAATCTCAGTGTTGGAATCAATCCCTCTTTAACCTATGTTCAAGAATTAAATGTCACCAAACTTTAAAGCTCTTCACAGGCAAACCTGTACCTATGCTGCTAAATTCAGTATTTTTCCAGAGTCTAAATTACTAGAATTTCAAATATAAGTTATTAGATTGACAATATTTTCTTTGGGAACTGTGGGAAGTTATGTATATTACAGTGGATATTATTTAATAAGTATTATATACATCATTTTATCTATTCAATACTTAACCATTATAGATGTAAACACAAATGGAGCTGAAAGAGGAAATCCCATCACATATGAACATAAGACATACAAGGTATACAGTTTTCTCCTTGAGATTAAGGTATTTCCCAGGTAGTGGTTAACCCGAGCAATTGTCAAGGCCTTGTACAGAATTCATTTTAGGGGGTGACGGATGTTGGGGAGTCACCAGGAGCAAAAGTGGAGAAGCTGGAGCAAAGCTGAAGGAACTGGTGGTGTCAGGGATAGAGCTGGAGAAGAGAACCAACCTGAAAAGGCAGTCACCACTCGGAAGAACCACTACAGCAGATCTATTCACTGATCAGAACAAAAGGTCACAAAGGTAAGCCAGTCCAGATGGACTTGTCACATTCACAGAGTCTGCTGCCCTAAGAGTCAATTCCAAATCTGTTGAACTGTGGGAAAAATAGCTGGACAAAATACTTCAAATGTATATACCCATATGTAAAGGTATGCACACACATACACACACACCCCCAGCAGACTTTAGAGAACTAACAAAAATTTATTAAAATTCATCTAAATAAAAGTATCACATCAGTCAAATTTGATGAGTGTAGGAAGGCTGGCCACATGTTTATAGCATATAAAATCCAGAAACAAAGAGCTTCCAGTAAAATGCTTTAAATCATACTTTTAAAAGGAAATATTAAAAGCCAGATGATGTAGCCTTACTTAAATAACTACTTACTGATCTCTGTGAGACTCTTTCTGTGACTATGGGCTGGTGACTCAAGCTAAAGTTTTGCAAGGGGGTCACAGTAGTCAGTCAGTCTGTTGTTTATAATATAATAAGGTGTTTATTCTGCTAGGTTTAAGCTTTTTATATAGATCTCTATCATATAATTTAGGCTCCAATATGGACTTGTTTGACTTGTTCGTGTGGGAAACAATTTTCTCCTTGTGTATATATATCTCATTAATACTTGCTGATCCTAATACTATTAGATCATTTAACTGAATATTTGTGCTAAATGCACTTTTTTCACCTGCATTTATTTAATAATTCTTTATTTTTGCATTGTAGTTGTTACAGATCCCCATTCCTCTCGTGCAGCCTAAACTAACTTAATGCTGTTTTCAATTACATTCCTTTGAATGAGTCAGTAGGTCTGCACAACTGCACTCATAGAGCAAGTTTGGCTCCGGTGTTGATGCTTCTCTCCTTTATCACACCAGTGCCTATCTCTCTTCAGAAAAATGTTAATGGAATATATAAATCAATGTCAGGAAAGTAATTCTATATCAATAGTTTTAGAGAGACCAGAAAGTCTTTTGACCACACTTCTAACTTGGAAAGGCCTCCTGCCTTCAACTCTGTGAATCACATCCCATTAGCAAACATCAAATTGAAACTGTATGTAAAAGGAGCTGGAAAACTTTACAGAGTTCACCTCTAACCACAGATGATTTTAATCTGGTTTTTGTTCTTATGAAGAAATATCCTGGTTACAGGGTTTGGACTGAACAATGAATACTTAGTTACACTAATAGTACCTGTTCTAGGAGTCCAAGATCGTTACCTGACACGCTTTAGAACTGAACGTAGAGTGCTAAACTTCTTTGCCTTGCCTTTGTTGTATTATTAAGAATACTGGCTATTAAATCCTTTAAGGTATAATTTATAGCTTATCCTTTAAAAAAAAAAAGTACGATTTAATGACAGATTTCATTAGTTTGCTGCCACAATCGGAGGCTGAAAGTTTAAGAGGTTTCATGTGTTCTGTATTCCCTAAGTGACACAATGGGTCAATGCATAGGTTCATGTCTTTGTTGTAGATGTTCCAAAGATTCCATAGCCCATTGCTTCACAACAGCTCCAATAGTCCTCATTTAATCCATTTAATCCAGGTGGGTCGCAACCTGGGCTTTTGGTACTATGCAACTCGGAGTCAAATCTCCCATTGACACCAATGCCAGTGGTATCAAGAGTTGTTACCTATTTTACACCTGCATTTTTTCACATTCCATAGTCAAAGACACTTGCCCAAGAGTAAATAGAAAGAAATCAGGCTGTGTATGAAGATAATGCGATCCTGATAGCAGGAGATAAAACTTAGATATGATTATTGATCAAATCTTAATAACCTGTTGATACTCTAAGGAGACTCTTGAAACAGAAACACCAGTAAGCACATGCTGACTTCTACTGCTTGTGACACAATTGTAGTGTATCCCTGTCAGGCTGACACATGGCTGTAATAGGAAAACACCAGCATTACTAGCAGCAAGCAAGGTAAGCTGGTAGAGTTTAAAGCACATCTCGGGAGAAGTGCCAAATGAAATGGATTAAACTCAATTCCTGAGCGTAGTTGCACTCCAAATTCACCCCTCACACACCAATACTGGAAACAGGAGGCAATTAAATCTAGTACTGAAGAAGGTGTCATATAGTAAAAATAATATGAAGAAGAATCAGTAAGACCTAATACAATGTTACATATATATTTGCTCATGTTTAAGGATTTCAGAATTCTATGCAAATTATAATGCATTGAATTTCACATCATCCCGAATTAGAAAAATATTACCCCATTAAACAAACTCAGAAAGAATAACAGATTCACCCAAGGTTATTTTTCGGCTACCAGCAGAGTTATGCATAGAATTTAGAAGGTCAATCCTCCCTTCTAATCAGTAGCCCACCAACAGAAATCCCTGACAGGTAAAGTGAATCCACTTCATATTCAAAATAAACCCCAAAATATTTATATATATAAACAAGCAGACCATCTAGAAAGTACAACTACTCAAAATTCAAAATATTTTGACCAATTCTAACCTGTCTCTTTATCCTTTGGATCAGTTAACAGCAACAGTTTGCAAGTAGGATTATTTCGGTAGAGAGGGACAAAACACACAGAGGAATCTTCCAGTTTAACCTAAAAAAACAAACAAGCCCTGTAGCTGTTTGTACTGCAAAGCTCGCGAGAAGTATTTCATGTATTAGATGTGTTTATGGTATGTTTTACTAACACGCATGGTATAAGCTTAGCACAACACCCTCTCAATCCTGAACTTCAAGGCACTAAAACATACATAATATTCTAATACTATCAGTAGGTAAAGTTAATTTAAAAGAAATCAAGAAGTTAGTGAAGACCTTAATGCCGACTTACTATGATTAGTACATAACCTGGCTTTGAACACAGTTACATGCAGACAAATGGTGTTACGAAAGACCAGACACATCAAATAAAAACAAATACAACTTGCACTTCTTACAGCATGGTCCAGCTGAGTACTTGTGGTGTTTTGCAAACAATGAATTAAGCCTCAGGGTACAGGGAGTATCAAAGCATTAGGGCAGTGCCTGGGCAGTTTATCTGTGAGGCACAGGGAGGGTAGATAATTGGCACAAGGTGGTTATGTTGAAGGCAAAGCTAAAATCAAAATCCAGCTCTCAAGCTCTGTCTTAGACTAAACTTCTAAACGATGTGATACATAAACACAAAATTACTGTGCTCAAACAGCTCTATATGCATAGAGATGACGATTTCCATATGAATATTGCAAATGCTCTCATGTAAGTTTAGGTACAGGCAAAGAGCGTGCATAATGTAGCACAGTATGTACTGTACTTTCAAAAATCTGGTCCATTGTGTATGTGTGGGTGTGCCTCTCTCTCTAATTGCACCCATTTGTCAGTTTGCTATGAAACTCAAATCAGTCATGTGATACATTTAATATTTCTTGGTGCAAGGAAGGAATAGTATGAATATGGATTATTCAAGATAACAACTCTAAGTTGAAACCAGTGTTCACTAGTGTGCTAGAATCCTGGGATCATCCATGCAAACACTGGACTCCAGAAGAAAAAACCGAAAACTGCCTGAAATCTGTATTCATGAGCTTCCCAAAATCTCAGTATGTTCTGGGGATTCAGTCATTCTTTGCATGTTTCAAATATAACAGCATCAATATCATTATGGCACCTGGGAGCATTACCATAATGAAAAGGCCAGTACTATTTCCAATAGTGTTATGATTGTTATTTTGTTTCATAAGGTAATGTGCACTTTCACAGGTGCTAACAACATCAGTGTGAGCCAAGCAGAACCTTGTGTGTATGAACGCTGCCAATGCGCTTCCATCCTGCCTTGCAATAATCCTTGCTATCTGTGTACTGAATGCTTGACTAAAGACCATACCATACCAAAAAGAAGGTCTGCGACCCGAGCAAGTGGGCTGACAGCCACTTAACACTTGCTAAATAATTATTCATGATTGCCGGTCCTGCCACTTCAAACCTGCTTTAATTCAGATGCACAGAGGAAAAAAAAGAAGCCTTGGTAACTGCAGCCATTATTCAAACACCAAAATCCTCATCCTTCAGGTTGTAGGTATATAATAGAGATTGTTAGCTCAGATGTTCACTGGGGATGGGGGCTTTACCTTGTTACATTTCATTTCTTTCTAATTACAAAATATCAACGTTCATTGAGCTATTTATTATAGAGTATAAGGAAAAAACCAATACAGCAAGAACATCACCATTACTTATCCCTTTGACTAGCTGTCTGACTGCAGATTAGATTAGACCTGAATTAAATGAATGCAAAGAGAAATGCGTTGCTACGAGACTCAAATCAGTCATGTGATACATTTAAGGTCTGATGACAAGCCACAGAATCAAGACAGTTCTGAATCAAAAGGCAGAAGTCCACCTTCAAATGATCTCACTGTGTCTAGCTATTGCAGAAATACACACAGCACTGCTTGGAACTTTAATTTACCCTCCCTTCTAATGGGACAGTAAATGAGCCTCTAAAAGTACAATCAAGGCATGAAAGGCAGAGGTAAGCCCTGAACTGAGGGATCTTTGCATTTCAGGTTTGTTCGTATTTAACCCTACATGGTCCACTAGAGGGCATTAAAAGAGTATCTAAAGCTAGTTACATTCACAGCTCACAGATAAAGCTACACACCTGAAACGGAGATTTTCTGGAAACTACTGCATATTATTTTCCTAAATTGTAGAAAGGCCACTGTACACAAAATATTTATTTCAACTAATCCACTTACTGGTTTGATAGTACAGTAACAGCCCAACACACCTTTCATGATCTAGGACATGCCCAGAATGAAAGGTTTCATATGTTGACTGAAGTCAGAATTTTTAATTGGCCTGTTCAGTCATCTCCCATCCATTCCCCAGATGGCTCAGGAATGGATCCTAAAGCAGCGGCAGCTACAGTATTTATACCATTTATCAATCACACCTGATCAGAATTTCTTTGGGAGAACCTATATTCCAAATTATCAATATAAGTACTGAAAAGAATGGAAATAAAAGATAGTTCATATCCCAACACCTGTGTGAACTGCACAGTAGAGGCAGAATACAGAACTGTGCCATGGTATAGATGTCTACCAAATTCACTTCTGATCCAGTCCTGCAAGCAGGCAAGTCTAGATGCAAAGTTCAGGTAAGTACTTCAAACCCTCATCCACACTCAGATGGTTTTAGACTTGTAGTTTAAGCTTATCTCTCATTTGCAGCATGCAAACTTTTTGAAATAATGCAGAATTTGCTGATTTTAAGAGATTTGTAATCCAGCCACACCAGTTTACCCCTATCCACAGACAGACTATGAGCACAACCCACAAACTAGTTTGCAAGTGTCTAACTGGCAGTATGAAAAACACCAGCCTACTACCTCTTCTTGTCCAGGGATCGAAAAAACATCAGGAGTGGATGATGGCTTCTTCAAGAGTTTTTCATAGTATGTTTCAGCATCTGCTTGCAGAACCTCTGGATCTCCCGCCAGTGTATCCACCAAGTAAAGGCGACCTGGAGTTAAAATAAAACATAAGATATTTTTACTTTTTAAATGAACTAAGAAACATAAGTTTTAAAACCTTGGTTTCCCCAACAGCTGCTTGGTGTAACTGGGCCCTTATTGCTCCCATTAGAGCCTTTTGTATAATCCTGATCTAAAATAGTAAGGCTGGTAAAAATCTATCTATATGTTATTTGCCTCTTGACATGCAATTTTACAAAGTAGAACCACGACAGCATCAAATCACATTTGTCTGCTTTGAATTCAACAAACCTAATCTCAAATTTCTCTAGGTGTAAGTAAATTGCTTTAAAACTGGAAGAGCAAAAAAACCTTCAAAACACAGCCTGAGTTCTAGCACTGTCCAAAAATATAACAGGAAAAGAATTCCAAAGCTTCCACTCTTTTTTGGAAGACTGTCCCTTTATGGGTCAGTCCATGGATATCACTAGTTTTCTCTTTCTCTTTTTTGAGTAACTTCATGTGGGCACTTTCACAACAATGAAATAATGTCAAAAAATATTAAAATATTTAACTACATAAGAGCTCCCAAAATAGTAACCACCACCTTCTATGCAACATAACTTAATCCATGAGACTCAATGCTGAAGGGTATGCATGCAAGGTATTTGTTAACTGCATGCAAACGAAAATTACATACATCTGATGCCTGTTACCTAAATGAAACATCCAATTTGGTGCTCCTGAGGAACCAAGCAACCTCTTTCTAATATAAGAAACTATACTGATTGGTGGTTCATCACCAGCTAAAGATAAAGAACATCAGAAGAAATGGGTTAGCAGTCCAAATAGTATTCTGCCAGTCTTCTATCATAGGAAGGAAATAGTTTCAATTTAAGGGGCTGATTTTAATTCAATCAACAAGCTACACCTGCAACTCTTGTAAGCCCCAAACTGAGGACAAAATCTTCTACCACATTGCTATAGCTGGAATCTTAGTTCTAAATCCTCCATGGTTTGCTCTCACATGGCAGCTCCTGTGACCCAAGTTTAATGTAGAATAACTGCACTGATAAGTTCAAAGTAAATGGCCAAGACAATGAATAGTCTTACAAGGGCCATATTAAACTATATTAAGTCTATATTAAGATTCAGAAGCTATGAATCATAAAAGTACCATATTGAAAATGATACCTTTCCACGTAACAGTAGGAGGATGGGATCTGCAGTATCAGGTCAGACTATTCACCCACGATCCTACCATCCTCCCTCTGGCAGTGATCAGTATGTGATTCCTCAGCAAAAGGGTAAGAAACTACAACTGATAATTCACCACCGCCCAGCACTGCTTAAAATGCTTTAAACACAATTTTCCTGCCCTTTGCAGGCAATCAGCTTACATCCTGAGGCTTGACAGCAAAGCTATGTAGTCAGAATGCTGAACAGAAGCTACTCTGTAAATGGTTTTCATAGTATGTTTGTATGTGACAAAATGGGAGAGAAAGGAGCATTGCCAACACTGGCAAGTTGAGTCACATTATAAAATCCCAGCCAGTACTTAGGAATGGCAGTCTTCTTCTGCGGCGACCTTCCCCAGTGTACTCTGTAACACCATCAAGCAAAGAAGCCATATAAGGGCGAGAAATTAAAGACTATTATTAAAAACTTTAGTAATTTACCAAAGTAAATTTACTGGTAAATTAATTCTTTGCAAAAGAGCAGCATGTAAGACTTAAGTTTAGCACAAAGAAAAATATCGTCTGAGCCAATAAACACTATTCATGAGATGCTACTTACATTGCTATTGTGTCATTGTTAAACCAAAGCAACTTAAAAAGCACAATCATGTTTTCTACTTACTGAACAGAACAACCAGTAACTTCAAAATTATGCTACCTTTCTGGTACATAACACGCTTGTATTTGAAGGTAATAGTGACCATTTGAAGGATGAAATAATGCCACAGATTAAATAATGAGGCATTAAAGAAAACTTCTGATCAACTTTCCATTAATACAGCTCTCCACGGAAATTTTTTTTTCTCTAAAAAACACTTTTAGACTTCCACTGAACTTGTCTTTCCTGTGTAATACTCTGAAAACGCCCAAGTGTGTTAGGAACACATATTCCAATAAAGGGCAAATCCAGAAATTTTTCATGAAGAAAACAGATCTGTTTCAGCTTCTGTGTATAAGGGAGGGGAGAGAGAGAGAGAGAGAGTGAGGTTCCTTCAGGCACAATACAGAGCAGAAGTCTAACTTTAGGTACCCTGGAGAGTCCTCAAGAAGTCAGTTGTGCTAAGGGTGGCTTTCGTGAACATCCCCCCAAAACTTGCTCACACATGCACACACCACTAACACTGCTCAGCTGCCATAGGCAAGAGAAAAGTCACCAGTTTGAATTTGTTTCTTACATTAACTAATGTGTTTCCCAGTTTTCCCCGGTATTTGCCCACCTGAATATGTCCTTTTATGCTTTTTTTGTATACAGAAACAAACGAACAAAAAAAAACCCTCAACAAAGTCTAACTATAACTATTGTTATTAGGCATGTGACTACAACAATAACTATTGCTGGCTAGCAGGATGTTAAAAAGGGTCCAAAATCAAATGCAAAATGATTTCTTAACTTCACTCTAAAAGAAAAGCAGTGCTATTCTCCTGTGAGTGCTTCAGTCTGAGGCCCCTATCAGTATCTTGGGATACCAAAATTGCAAAGTTTCAAGGATAGCCTTTTAACCTAATCTGAATTACAGGATTTCATTCTAATTTGATTTTACCTAGTGGCAGCAAGAGAGCACATTGTGGCAGCCAATCTGCTGGACACCCAGCGAGCACTTCCTTCAAATGGGCAATGTGCACAAAGGGTTACCATCTGTGGGAGGGAGGGAGGGAGGGAGGGAGGGAGGGAAAGAAGGGGGGGCAGAAGGGGTGAATCATAAAAAGGGGGCCTCTTGCTGCAGCCACAGAGGAGGGAGCATAAACCATAAGGAGAGTAAATTTAGAACGGGAGGCCTACTGCATTAGAGAGATTCCTGACATTCGCACTGAAGGGGCTGCCATCTTAAATAGCCAAAGCTGGTAAACAAGGTCAAGACATCATCAAGGAGGATTCTCTGGCAGCGGTGTCAATGAAGGGTGTGCAGACAGGTATCAGACTTTGCCTTTTACAGAGCACCGGCGAAGGAGGAGGAAGTGTATGCAATTCCACGGAAAAAAAAACTAAACCAAAACTTATCTAGAGACAAATAAATAAATAAGAAATCTGAATGGCCATATTTCCATTTCAAGCACACATAATAGATTTTAAAGCAAATACTAACACTGCTTCTGTTTTTCCTCTCTTTTGTTTCCATGGAGCAGTCTGGGCCACATTCTCAAGTGAGGATGTGTAAGTTCATCTCCTCTCACTCTAGTGATTTGTCATCAATTTGCACTAAGAATCTGATTTTTAAAGTGAAAAGCTACCGCTAGAACCAGCTATACAAACAAGCAGGCACTGCCCATACAATTCAGTCATCTTTATGAGATACTACCCTCCAGCACCTATAGGTACCTCAGCCTAAAACATCACGCTACTCTGCCAATAAGGCATAAATCAGGGCCCCTGTTTCAGCCCTGATCCCTGAACTCAGCATTTTCTAAACCCGTTGCTATCCCACTTCTGATTTTCTTGAAAATAGAGAACTGAATTTTATGGTGGTTTCAGGACATGGACAAATACCCTTCTGGAGAGGTAAAAGTCAGACAAAGTTCACTTCACTTATGATCCATATGTGGGAATCCAGATAGATCTGATTAACATGCTTATGTTCTGCATCAGGTAGATAAATAACAAATGCAATCACAAAACAGAAGACAATATTCTACCTTAAGATAGAAATTAATTTTCGTAGATTAGAGACAGACCCTCATCATTACAGATTGAGCAAGAATTTCGTTCTATCAGTTAAAGTAAGCAGGAAATATTTTTCCATGGGCAAAAGAATTTATACTCAATACAACAGAAAACACATGGTGCACATACTTGTATGTGGAATTCCACAAGTGAAATTACAGACTGCTGTAATGCCGGAAGGTAAATGACATGCTTCAATCTAATCAGCTATTCTGAAGATTCTTGTTGATGATCCTTCTATATCCTCTGCAGCTACACCCTGTGCCATAATAGAAATAATTGAACTAGAATATACATAACCACAGACTTATCTCATTAATATAATCCTACAGCAATTCACATCACACATATTCCTCAAGCTCTCTTTCACTATGCTAGTCATTTTACTACCTATGTATTAGTTTTACTATTTTGCCATTATCTAACAAATCAGTTACAACTTGGGACAATCAACTCTGTCTCTTTGTAATGTGTTTTAAATACTCATTTAAGTTTCAAATCAGTATGTATTACCAATATACTTAAGTCCTTTTTGATCATGAAGCCAATACACAATTTATTAAATGAGATATTTGCTTTCATTTTTAAGAATTTTCTATTTCTGCATTCATATGTAGCTTATTAATAGTGTTTCCTTAAGCCAACAAGTTGGTGGTGCGGTTATTTCAGACCAGACACACCACTGGCTTGATTGAGATGCGTTAAGGTATTGCTGGTACGCCCAGGAAAGACTTACTTGTTGAAAAAGCCATTTCAGAAATTTGTAAGAGCATTTAGGATGCAGCCAGATTGTAAAGCAAAATACATCAACCTCACTGTAGATGAAGCATGAAAAGTGTTATGTCTGAAGTGAATTAATCATTTATCCTACAACTACTTTTTCATGTTTTACAAACACAGAGAATGATACTACATGCATCCATTAAGAATGTTTACAGAAGAGCCATCAGTCACAACAGGATTCGTATCCAGACGGTACATCTTTGTACATTTGTGCAAATTTCTGCACACTTTTACATGTAAAAGTACAAAAAATACTTAAGTGTGATTTCTAGTGGTGCAGAAACAAGATAGATAAAAAGAACCTAACATTTCTAACTTTCAAGTGTCGTTATTTTTTATTCAGTTTTGCCATTTCTAATGCTTGCAATAGCAGGACTGGTTTTATTTACTGGCTTTACTATTGGCTTTATTTTCGTGCCAATGTATTTCACAATCAACAACAAAAAAAACAAAACAAAACAAAACAAAAAGCAAAAAAAACTTCAGCAGATTCTAAGTGTTTCTGACATTATTATGAGGTTTTTTTGTCCAAGAAGTATTTTTTTTTTTTTTTTAAATCAGAATACACTTTGCAATATGAGACAAACACACATGCAGCAACACAAAAAGACTGTCTATCATGTCAATATTTAGGAGTGAATGTTCTTGCAATTAAACCAGGCAACTGAGACCAGGACTCCTAGGATTTATTCTTAACACAGGTGTGGTTTTGTGGCCCCCAACAAATCACTTCATCTCTGTCTGGTTTCTTATCAGCTAAGTGTATGTCTTATCTACCACTTCAAAAGGGTGTGATGTTTTCCTTATCAGTGCCTCTGAAGTCACAACATAAAAAGACAAAGAAGTCATATAACATAAATTGTTCTCTGTTCTCCTGTGGACTGTCACCGCCACACTATGGCAGCACAACCATGATAACGTCTAGGATCTAAAGATAACTTTTTTTGCCCTTCTAACTCACACACATAGAACAAAAGTGGTTTCCATTAGCCTCTCGTAGGAGTGGGACCTCTGTGTTGAACAGCAGTGCTTAACATCAACTCTTCCCCATCCCATCCAAAGAGCCTGAACAGCTCTATGCATGCGGTTATCATTAGACAACCGTATTTGTTTAACCTTCCAAAGGAAGGAAGAGGTCTCTGGCACGTTCCCGGGAGTACATGCAGAACCTGACTCTCACATCCTGACTTTAATTGAGCAAGTACATGTCAGAAACCCAAGTTCTAGTGTAAGTGAAACTACACTATCATAACAACGTGTGGTGGCAACAGAGCTAGTGGGCAAACGCTGTGGTGTGATATCTGTCCAACATGGCAAGGCAGCTCTTAACCACATGCTGTACATCATTAATGAAAACAATGTTCTTTCCCCACTGCATTGCTTTTCACCATTACTAATAGAGCAATCACTCTTGGAACGCAAAGGATGAAAAAAAAAAAAAAGCATTGGCGTTAACAGGTTTCTCCGTTTCGATCCAAAAATTACATTTCTATGTTACTTACTATTCTGTCACAATTCAAATGGTGAGAAGGGCTTCAGAACACAAACTAAATATAAGTTTCCATTGGTAAATAATTTTCTGCTGTGGAATCAATAAATGAAGGCAGAAGGGAAATAAATAATCTTAATCCCATTGCCAATTAAGAAACGAAACATGAAATAGATGAGTTCAACTGTAGCTATACATGTCATTACTGCAGATTCCATCACTCAAGTGGAGAGCAGACCAAATGTTAGGCATCCCAAATGCAGGATTAGCTATTAGCTATTATATTAGCTATCCCATTCCTGCTAACACATTTTTACTACTGATTTCAGAAAGGGGGGAAAAAAAGCTTTAAGTATATACATTCATTTAGCAGAACGCAGGTGAGCAAGGGCACAAACTAGACAAGCCTAACTCTGAAAAAATGTCAAGCACCTTCAATTTCTGCTCACCTCAATGAGCTCTGAAAGCCCTCAGAACCCTGTATGACCAGGGTTTGGTAAGTCATGTGTTATTTATTTTCCAAAACTTAAAATAATCTGCAACTTATGAAATGGGACCAAAAAAAAACAGACAAAAGAAATAAATAATTGATCTAATTATTTAGCTCTTTTTGGAAAAATACCTAGATGAAACCACATTATTTAAAATGTTTCAAATCCAGAAGAGCAAGTGCATACGCATATTGAAGAAATCACATAATGGCATTAATCACCTCTAAGATGTAGTACTCCCCTACTGAAAGTTTCAGCAAACAGGTTCCAAATATATCTATTTTTCCTCAGATGGATGTTAGCAGTGTTACACTTACAAAAATAAAGCCACACCCAACTCGCAGTACAGATAAATTAAAATCCATCTGTGTAAACAGGCTATCTCCTGTCCTATTATACACAGAATGCACATCTGGACTGGCATGTTTTGCACTAAGTTCTAACCTAATGTAATTGAAAAAAGCTGAGGTATTATGGCCCAGAAACAGCCTTTATAAATAAAAACTGTAGCATACTGTGAAACCATGGAAGCGCTACCAGCTGTAACTATGACATATCAGGAATTCATACTTCTGCACATTTAACTCTCTTCTTCACAGGGCTTAGATGGAAAAAAGAAGGAGAGAGCTTACAGAATAACTCAGAGAAGATGCAGTCCTGAAGAAAAGGGACATTCAGAATTGTAATTCATTAAGGCTTTAAGGTTTATGTTCACATCAGGTTTTCCTCAAGGAAATGCCATTGATTCAGTATGTTTACTGCTAATACCTCTGAAGATGAGAACATCAGAATTGAGTTCTTAATAGGTACTGTTTTCCACACAACCAAGAAATGGGCAGAAATGTTCCTGGAAAAGTCTAACTTCAACTACTGAAGGCAATGGTGTGGGTTTTCTTGCATATGTAAGGAAAACAAATCTAAATTTGTCAACTTAATTATTTGTCTACCCCCTAAACAAAATAAAATATACAAGTTTTCCAGAATGGCTGTGTCCATATTAGGGGCTTTTTCCAGCACAACTACGTCAGTGCTACATCTCACTTCATACCCATAGCCAAAATAGCTATGCCAGCTGAAGTTCATAGTCCAGGCCTGACCTCAAATTAGAGACTGACACTCAAATTCTAAGCAAAGAAGAAATGCGAGGCTCTGAATGACACCAAAATATATCACTGAAATATTTTCATTATTCAAAGAGGCTGATTTGAAAGGAAAATGACAGAAAAGAACCCGTGAACAGCAGTAAAGCTCTTCTGAATCACAAGTTCAAATGTAGATAGTGGTAATTCAATCCTTTACAAAGATGGAAGACAGAAAGGAGGATGCATTGGTCAAAAGTCATCCTATAACTTAAGGGAAAAGACAATGTCTCCCATAGTGATAAACAAGGAACAGCGAAATGGCAGGAAATGACAACTGAGTCTGGCAAATGGTCTAGCATGAACATAGAATCATAGAATGGTTAGAGTTGGAAGGGACCTTAAAGATCATCAAGTTCCAACCCCCCTGCCATGGGCAGGGACGCCTCCACTAGAGCAGGTTGCTCCAAGCCCCATCCAGCCTGGCCTTAAACACTTCCAGGGATGTGGCATCCACAACTTCCCTGGGCAACCTGTTCCAGTGCTTCACCACCCTCACAGGAAAGAATTTCCTCCTAATATCTAATCTAAATCTCCCCTCTTCCAATTTAAAACCATTACCCCTTGTCCTGTCACTACATTTCCTGACAAAGAGTCCCTCTCGGCTCTCCTGTAGGCTCCCTTCAGATATTGGAAGGCTGCTATGAGGTCTCCCCGGAGCCTTCTCTTCTCCAGGCTGAACATGATTTCATCCCATGGGGAGAAGCCAGCCAGGCTGCCAGTTAGGGCAGTTTCAGAAAATAGCCATATTTTAAGACCAAGGAGCATTTAAAATTATTACTGAGACACCCACTGTCACAGCCTGGCACCAGGGCTAGTATTTAAGTACTGCATTAAATACATTTCCCTGTTACCACCATCATTCAAAGCAGGTGTGGGAAACCTCAGGTCGCACTACACACAGCTCTGTCTTCATTTCATACAAACTATGGCAGTACGCGTACAAAAAGTACCCGAAAGCCCTGGCTTTTTTGTTGTTCCCCAAACGAACGATATAGCAATGAAAATATGAGCCAACTGTCTAGATTTTCAGGGATACCAGTTTCAGATGCCGCATAATTTGAGTTGCAAATGCTTCACATATCTGACAAACCTACTGCTTGCACCAGTAGAGTGCATGAGTCTGCCTAAGAAAGCCCAGCAGCCTTTCTCCCAATTACTTGCAAGGAGCAATTTGTACAGCCAGACTAATCTCAAAATAAAGCAATTAATTTGAGGGGAAAAAAAAAAAAAAGAAAAGAAACAAAAAAATCCCTTCCCCCAGTAATTTCCACTTTGGTAAATTTACTATGCGGCTGCAAATTAATACGTCACCTGCACTAGCAATCACAAGCCTCTTAGCCTGTCTCAGAACTTGCTTTTATAAACAGCTGCATGTAGTGAAGGAAAAATGCAAACATCTCTCTTGTTTCTCTGTGCCATTGTGTCAGCTATTCTACATGTCTTTGAAGGTGCTCCAAAATCAGCACGTCTCTGCTTCTCCCTTTTTCTCCTTTTGGGAGGAAGAAGGAGCAGAGAAGGAAGGACTGGCTGGCAACAGAGGGCTAACTCTGTGCTTGCTGCGCTCTTGACAGTAAAGCTGAGATTGTTTAAATTCCGTTTACACAGGCTGTTCTGTAAGGACAAAAGAAACCACTGCTGGTGGTTAAAAATGCAAAAGGTTTTGATTGTAATGGCTTGACAATCAGCCAAAGATATGACTGGGGGAAAAACACAGCAAGGCAGCTATGACCAGAATGGAAGAAACAAGGAAAAACACATGGCTTGACTTCAGACCAGAAAATTGACTTAGGCTTTGCATAAATGACAGCATACCTCCAAGCTTGCCTGATCCACAGTCTGCCTGGAATGAGAACATGTAGTCTAAAAGCAGAGCCTATTAAAAGGCATAATGTTTCTAAACGGCATCTGTTACGTACTAATAAGCATTACTTAAAGGACGCAGGCCTTAAATTGCTACCAAACATGCACTTATCTGAAACTGCTGCAAGACAATAATTACAAAAATGTCACATGACACCATGGGAATTTGACTAATATAAAATGTTTTTATTTAGTTTGGCTTGAAATCATTACACAGAAAAAATATGGAGGCCCTTTCTGAGATTTTGAAACTGTGCAACTTCACAGGAATGAAACCCTAGCAAGAATTACATCAGCAGAGCCATTTGCCATCTGTTGTCAGCAATACTATAAAGACCAGACAGCAGTTTGAAAGGTTACAAACACAACATTTTTAAGCATCCACAGACCTCTCAGTAACTGAGCAGGACCCAGTTTACTTCAGATATGTGCGACCAAAGACAACACACCAGAACTGTGAACTGCCACACAAAGTGTTTGGGAGTCTCTCAGTACGCAACCATTATACAATGTGGAAAACACATACCAGCCTGTTCTACGTAGGTTCCTCTAACATCCTCACAACCATAATGTCTGTACACCTCCCACTTGCAAATTTAAACCGGCTAGACTTTCTCTTGTGGTGTTTGTTTTCTCATACTTTCCCCCAAGGGAAGGAGTGTATTCACTGCAATGCTATTATGAAAAAGGACTCAGATTTGTTTGCTGGGGTTTGGACTGTATTTTTTCTTTGAGGGAAATAGTTAGAATTTTGTTTCCTGATTTCTTTCCTTCTAGACTGTAACTACGTATTTATGTTAAAGAAAGCAAGGTTTCAGTAACTTGCCTTACCTGTGGCATGGAAAGCAAGGAGGTTATGATAGCCCTTACCTCTCAGATACACACACTCCTCAATCTGAGTAAAATTCTACCTGTTCCATACGGGAGATTTTAGTTATACTGAAGGAATATGTTGTTGGACAGTCTCACTGTAGAACTCTGAGTAGCTTTTCTAGGTGTGGGAGCCACGTTCATGATATATGGGCCACAAAAACAATCAGAAGGATGGAACACTTCTCCTACAAAGACAGGCTGAGAGAGTTGCAATTGTTCAGCCTGGGGGAAGAGAAGGCTCCAAAGAGACCTTATTGCACCGTTGCAGTACTGAAAGGGGGCTTGTAAGAAAGACGGGGACAAACTCTTTAGCAGGGCCTGTTGTGATAAGACTAGGAGTAATGGTTTTAAACTAAAAGAGGGTAGACTTAGACTAGATATAAGGAAGAAATTTTTTACAATGAGGGTGGTAAAACACTGGCTTAGGTTGCCCAGAGACATGGGAGATGCCCCATCCCTGGAAACATTCAAGGTCAGGTTGGGTGAGGCTTTGAGCAACCTGATCTAGTTGAAGATGTCCCTGCTTATTGCAGGGGGGTTGAACTACATGACCTTTAAAGGTCCCTTCCAACCCAAACTATTCTGATTCTATGATATATAATGCCTATATGTTACCTGAATTTTGTGGTTCCACCTTCCAGGCTGCTGACCTCCTGCCTGCAAACTGATTAACATGGATTTCATGGAGGGCAGGAAGATTTCCATCTTCCTAGAGAGACAGATGGAAGTTTAAGGCTTCATTAGCGCAATTGTTAACCTAGACATACACGTTTCTCATCCAGTAACTATTTTTCAGGCTCTAGCTGTTGTATGTATGTTGTTACTCACTGAATGTATTTCCTAACTTTGCTGTTAGATAGTTAACACATACAAATCTGACTTTCAAAGCATTCTAAAATCAAAAAGAACTTGTGAAAAGGCTGAATTTAAAACAAGAACCTCAAGTTCTAGGTCAATAGCTGGCCTGCTTCTCAGTGGTAAGGTTTGCCTAAGATCTATAAAAGGGGCTTAGAAACCTGGAAGCATAAGCAATCTTGCAGTAACAGACCTCAAGAATATGCAGTTGTAGCATCTCAATTAGAGCACAACATAAACTGAAAAGCACCATTTGCACAAGAAGAGCTAATGGCTGACTCCAAAAAAGTGTGCTCTATACTCAACCTTTCGCCAGTTGTTCCATAATTATTTCAAACATAGGTATATCCAATTAAATAACTACACCAAAACTTGGACAATACCTAGAAACAATGGCATCTGTTCCAAAAGAGGAAAGGGATGGAAAAACTATTCTAAACATTCAATTTGAGAGCAATGAAAAAGTTAGGGGGAAAATGTAGACATTATCTCAAGTGCCCAACAATACAATATGTGCTTGGACATGAAAAACCAAGTCCCATTCATCTAGAGATATTTTATTTAAAAACATCAGCAGAATTGAGAGACTTCCAAAAAAAGCCAACAGCATTATTACAAATGTTTGACTTTCATAAGTGGCTGATAGGAGGGAAAAAATAGAGCAATCTGACTACAGCGCATTTAGCCATGAGCAGCTAGAGGAACTAATGAACATCATCATTATTTTACTGAAGGGGATGAAGTAGGTGCTTTAGATAAATGGCAGCAACTTAAAATGCGTTTCAGAAGATAAATTCACTTTCTCTCCATTTACCTGGTAGCGTGACAAATTAAGAAAGAAGAGTATAAAAACAGAGCAGGAGGGAAAGCAGTACAAAAGCTAACTGAGGTGATGCAATGGGCCCTTATCCAAACAAGTGCGTGAACAGAGATTCTTGGAAATGCTCCTAGTCAAATATAAACCAGGAACACTACACATGCCAGACTCCCTTGGAAATCCATGGTGGAGCTCGTGCAGAAGATCCACCTGTCCTAAAATCAGCTCCCTTACCAAGCACCAGGAGCACTGCCATTTGGAAAGTAACATGTCTGTCTGTTTCAAAGCAATGTAAGTCCACCACATACCAAACGGCTGAGTTCTCTCTGTTGGCCTCTGCTGGGCTGAGCAACTCTTTGCCTACTGTTTACACCAGTAAATTAACTTCTGCTGAAAGATGATGAGGGGCGAGTGACTTTTTTTCCCCAAAAAAATCATCATTAGAGACTACGTATTTCTTGTTCTACAGTCAGCCCATGATCAGCAAAGACAGTTTTTACCGAATACTTTTTAAAGAAAGGTTAAGTCCTCTGCAACGTAGAAAAGCTTTGTATCTCACTTCTTCACCAAAATAATCAAACTAATTATTCTTTTGTGGTCAAGAAGCAACACGTTTACTGCTCCTTTTGTCCGTGTAAATCCATGTTTTTGCACAGTTTGGGTAAACACTTGCTGATGCTGCCCGAGATTTGGCCTTAAAAATGTAGAAGTATTTTTACACAGTATTCCCTCAGCTCTTTAGCAGTTCTCGAGCACTTTGCCATTCAAGTCCCAAGCTCATGCACCTGTGCAGTGAGACCTCTAAACACACACTGGAAACTGGCGTTTGGAGACGAGCCTTTTACAAGCATCACCTGCCGAACCAAAGCTGACAGAAATCCTTGGGCCAGCTCCTCTCTGCTTCAGGACAGGTTTGGACTACCCTAAAACTTGGAGAAGTTACCTTAACGCTTGAGGAAAAGGGCAAAGAACCCTGTAGCGGCCTACTCTGGTTGCCCCTGCTTTGTGCAAGGTGGGGTTAAACTCCACCATCTGCCCTCCAGCAATCCTATGGAAAAGAGGGCGCTGGGAGCATAGCGATGCAGAGCCGGGGCTCGCCCGGTCATGACCGCTAGCAGCTCAGCAAAGTTTTCCTGGAAAGGCCCTAGTGTTTTGTGGCGTTTTGTCCGATTCTGGAAAGCCCTGCCGCGGTGCCGCGGGGAGCCCGCCATTTCGGGGCGGCGGGAGGGGGGCTCCTCACAGGAGGCCGGGGCGGGGGGGGGGAGTGGAATGGCGCCGGCGGCGCCCCCGGACAGCCCGGGCGGGCGGTGCGACAGCCAGGCACCGCGTCCAGCCTCTGCGGGCGGGCAGCTGGCCCGGCATGAGGGTAAGAGCGGGAGGGGGACGAAGCGAGCGGGGCGGCTGCCGTGAGGAGGCGGCGTGAGGGGAGAGACGGGGCAAGGGGAGGAGACCAGGCCGCGGGGGAGCTCCCGAGCGCTCTCCCTCCCCTCTTACCAGCGGCGGCTCTTCCTCCTCCCTCGGCCTCCATCACTTCCTCCGAGGCGGGCTCCCGCCGCCGCGGCCCGCCCCCGCCCCGGACGGGGTGGCGGTGCGGCCCTGTCCCTCTGCGGGCGGGCCGGAGGGGCGGGCCGGGGTTTGGGCTGACAGGAAAAGTGACGGGGGCGGCCGTCGTGGGGCGGCTGGGGGAAACTAAAGGACGGGGGAGGTGACGGTAAACAGTCTGGAGAAGTTTCTGTAGGGGGGAAGGCTGGGGAGGTGAGGGGGGATGCTGCGAGCTCCTGGCAGGGTGGCCGCAGGCTGAGGGGGCGGCCGCCGGCAGGGCCCGGCCGGTGGCAAGGACCAGCCCAGGACTGCATCTTAACTTCCAAAACGCCCAACAAAAGTTACAAATTCTTCCCTTAAAAGGCCCAGAATGTCAAGCCATAAAGCTAACGCCAATTTGTTTAAGCTCGACTGGCAAAGGCAGAAGGCTCATGAGGGAAAGTAAGTGCAAAAATGACATTTTTATAGCATTCTTCAGCAACGCGCTGCAGTGATCGTTGTCAGTGTGAAAGAGGCTTTTGGAAAAGCTAGGCAAGCAGCCTGCTGTTCATTATTACAAACTGTAAAATTGAGGTACAGACATTAAAATGAACACACAGTTGTCAAAATTAGAAAGTAGAATCCAGGTGTTGACTCCTGGGAGCCTTTCTACAGCGGGTGTACGATGGCTTAATTATTTCTAAAATAAGCGGACACAAGTATCGAAGTAAAAGACGTGAAGAGAAAAGTGCATGGAAATAACAGAATGTTTGCATGGAAACAAACTTACCTTTGCACTTTCAGTGTCCGGGAACACATTGTGACCTGGAGGAAAGGTTTCATGGCAGCGTCTTGAGTGCTTCACATCACCGTTAGGTCCATTGCCTGACAGCACAGGGACTGAAAACTCCATAAGGTTTCTCCCCCTCTCAAATGGTTTAAAACACATTCTAAAGTAGATTCATATTTTTTTTCCTCAACAGGACAAAGTGATCTCAGCCCATACGCTGACGCTCTCAAAAAAAGCAGCTGTCACACAACCATGCTTTACAGAGTATCAGTGGATTTCAGCACAATTTCGTGATCTCATGGAAGCTTTGTAGCTTCCGCCACTCCCCATGCTGCACTCAGCCCAGAGTTTTGGCTGTACCATTAGCCAAAGCCTAGTTTGATGCAGCATTGCCGTGTGGCCTTGCCTGAGTTTTACTGAGAAAATCATGAAGCCATGAGAAAGTACATGGGCTAAAGCCATGAAAGACAAGAAGGTAAAGTCACGGGAGCATTGTTGTTGGGATGACAGTAGTTAGCTGGTGAAAGATTCAAGAGGAAAGGTACAGAAGAAAAGCAGAAAATTCAAAGGTGACTCAGTAATGCCGAGGGATCAGCCCATACCAACAAATCGCAGAGACCAACTTTCCCCGGTATATTGGAAACTTCCTGGCCAGCTAAGACTCATCAGTTTTCTGATCAGGAGTGGTAAGCATATTACTGTTTAGCCTAGTAATCTGTTAGTTCTAGCTATCTATTTTGCATATTAGCTGATAAATAATTACTTAAATAGTGTGTATCCTGCTTGCAGAGTCTCTTTGTGCATGGTAAATGATGCCCGAACAAAAGTAACCCATTGAGAGTTGCATGCTCTCCTGCTAACATACTTTCTCCCTATTATACTATTATAAACTATTAAACTATTATAAACAAAAAAAAAATTAAAAAATTTTTCCATACGCAGCAGTTAGTTTTTGCCAATACTGCACGATGACCAGAACTGAAATTATAACAGCCACCCAACAGCTTGGTTACATTAAAATTATATACTCTTTTAATTTTTTCCATTATTGCGAAGCACTGGGTGTACATCAATGGTATCAGTTACGGAAGAACTAATATAAATAAGGCAGCAACATAAAATATATAACACTATCCAAAAAAAGGTATGTGAAATTGCTGTTACATTTTTCCATTTACCATTTCTATGAGTTTGCTATAGAAGAGGCATTGGTCCACAGGGAACAGTGAGCTTTACACTGAAATGTTTGTCTCCTCTCTTTTTGTGACATTGCATTCCATCTACCTAAAGACCAGCTTCGGTCTTTCCCCAGGATCATTTATTTTTATTAGAATGGAAAGAAATATAGGGTGTGAGATACTGAAATTTCTATTTAAAGTCCCATTATAGTTTAATGTTAAATAGCATAACAGCTTGATTTCTCCCTCCTCTCGTTAAATGTTGAACAGCTGAGATAAAAATTGAAATATATTAAACACTTCCACTTAACAGTTTCAGACATTGGTCAGTGCCTGCCAATAACAAGAAATAAAAAATCTATATGTAAGTAATAATAAAAGAGATAAAAATTAAGGAGCTGTTTCTAAATGAAGGGCCATATTCAGTTCTTGTTACCGTCAGTACTAAAAAGCTATTTGGGCGGTGTTCTGGCGGTTCTGCAATGTGAACAGAATGCATTTGCAGAAAATATATTTTTCTCTTACTCAGCAGTTCAAATAATTTTTAAACGTGTCAGACAACTCTTCAGAAAAATACTAGGTGATACAAGGTGATAACCAGGGCTTTCATAGGTGAGTTGCTTCCATTCCTTTTTTACCTCAAGATGAGTGCCATGCCAATCATATTTGTTATGGCAAGAAGAAAAACAACCTGTGTTTAGCTGAGTCAGCTGTGTCTGTGACTTGCCTTCAAAAATCCAGGGCTTGGTTTCTTAATTATGGATGAGGAGATTAATTTGCACAGACCTCAAATATCCAGTGACTTGGGTATTTATTGTTACAGGCACACATACACGAGTTCTAATATTAAAGCTACAATCATACTTTCACAAGAATTTCAAGAGTAGTTTCAACTTCAGCTGAGGAAATGGTAGAGGAAAGAAAAGGTTTAATCATTAAGCAAGTATAGACCTTAAATCTTGCTTTATTCCTTGCATATGCTTTGTTCATTAGACCACCTTGTACTTAGATTTTTTTAATTGATAATATCTATCAAGCTTTTTTTTTTTTTTAAATCAGAAAGAACTATCAGAAGATTCATATGCCATTGTCCTGCTCAGTATAATAGGAAGAGTTTTACTAACTGGTCCCAAAGGAAAATTAATTGATGAAAATCTCATTTGACGTAGGGGAATGAAAGACTGTAGAATTTTAGATGTAATTCACTGATATCAGAGGCAGATTTTGCCTTATTTAAAGCTGAAGAGAGTTCAGTGTTTACTGTATTAGCTGTTTCTTCGGCCTCAGTGGTTAGCAAAAGTCAGTTTTGCAACTTTCATTAGTCAGGGGAAGAAATGGATGGTGGAATCAGGGTCTTTTTATTTAAGAGAATCCACAAATTTCTTTCTGTCTCAGCACAGGAGGATTTAAATGACACACGGCTCGTAGCTCCAAACCTCATTCAGCCACCACCCAATCCAAGAGATTTCTTCAGAGATTTTTTTACTTAAGGTCTCACAATTACCAGCTCTCTTGAGATTATATAGTGGCTTTCTATTCTTAGCATATTTCTCTCTCTGTGTCTCTCTCTCACACACACACACACACACACATACACTTCCTACTCAAAACAAGACCCAGTGAAACCCTCTGCCCACATAGTTATAATTCCCAAGAGAACTTTCATATGCTTTTGTTTTGGGCAGTGACAATGTGCATATGTTTTGATTTCAGGCCCCCTATTGGTTCTCATGCTTCAGTTTAATGAAGACAGACCAGCTATTAAACTCTCCAGTTTCAGCAAGCTATAACTCAGCTTCTAGAGTTCCTTTGACCTTGCAAGTTAGAGTGAGATTTTTTAACGTGTTGCCTATTCCAGGATATTACTGAGTAAATGGTTTAGCAAATACATACATTTTCCTATTGGTGTTTTGTTTTAAGAGTATAAGCTGCTCGGACTCTTTTACAATGAGCAGAAGATAAAGCACAAGATTAGTAAATTACATATCTGCTATGAAGAGGAACAGCAAAGTTACCCCTGAGCTTTTTAAGTCAGTAAGAAAAAGTCTAAGAAGAGTGGAAGTGGACAGATATGTTTTTGTAGTTAAGTCATCCCTCATGATTAGAGTGAATTACAACTGCGCTAAAAATAGAATATCCACAGAGATATAATAAAACTGATTGAATTAATTTTCTGTTTACTTGTACATAAACAGGTTTCCGATGAAATATATTTCTGGATATTTTGCAAGTTGTTTCTTTAAGCCTTTCCTGTTCTTCCTAAATACTATTGCATGCCTGAAGAAAGGAAAAGAAGTTTGGGGCAGTCCCAGTCAGTCAGCTGCTCAGTCAGGCTTCTATCTTTAATACAGAGACGTAACAATTTTTGCTTTGAAAGTTACATGAATCACAAATCATCCCTGTCTTGTGAATCCAGATACATCACAGTTTGAAGAAAAAAAAGGTGCCCCAAATGAAATTTGCCAGAGAGATGTGAATTCTAATACTGTTTGGAACTGAAAGACAACGAGATTGGACTTTCTGGAGCATAGATTTCATGGATTCAAGTTCCAACACTGTGGTTGTAACTGGTAAGATTTTTATTGTATTCTTCTTTTAGCTAGAGATGGTATGCACACATGCTTGATCTTTGTCGTAAACAGTTCCCTGGAGGGAAAAACAGTAGCAAATGGTCATACTAACAATTCCAAATGGAAAATAACTTGCTGCTTTGCCTTCCTAAGAAAATCAGATGCATGTCAGAGGAAACAGACTGCAGTCTGCCCTTTTTACTGCAATCCAGTTTGGTTTGTTGTTGATTCTCTCCATGTTTTAATCTTTGTTGACATTCTCTCTGATCCAAACCACATAGCTCAAGGCAGGGCAGGCTAGTATTAGATAAAGCTTACCCAAAAGGAGCTCTGAAGCAAGAAAACCAGGTTGCATCACAATGTCACATAGTCAGTGTCCAGAATTAGAGTAACACATGGCAAGTTTCAGGGTCTCAGTTTCAGGGCAAGGTACGGGAGATTTAAACCAGAGATGCTGCCTCATCACTGCAAAACTAGACCATTAAATTTAAATATACCAAAGGAGCATGCCTGAACATGCAGCACAAGGGACCAAATTTGGAGTTTCTCTTGCTGGCTATAGCTGCTGCTGAATCACAGTGGCAGAACCACTAGCTAGAAACTTCCGAGCTTTAAAAGGTTAAAGCTCTTAAGGAATGCTGCTCCTCACTATTCCTCTTGTTGCCACTGGCTCATCTAAAGGCAATCATTACACATATCTTGACATGTGAGTTGCTGGATAATTTTCCACTGCAGGTCATCTGAGGACTTAGGAATGAGGTTGAAGCTACATCAAAGAGATTTGCATCTTGCTGTTTTCAATTAAACACTTTTTTTTTTAAATAGCTGCAAGATGGGCAGAACTAGTTTGGCTTGCTCTAGACATAACTGCAGTTGAACTGAATGAGAGTGCAGAATAGAGAAAGAGGTATTTGCTAACCTCTTAAAAAGGCTGACTATCTGGTTCTCTCCTATGATATTTATGGCACGCACCCTTGATGGGCACACTTCTTAGCACCTTATTAGTTCTTTCTCCCCTTGGATAGCCATTTAGAAATCTACTTGTTCAAATAGTTTTAGACTAGTGTGTCCCATTAAAGACACAGGTGCATCTTTAAGCTATTAGGGGGATTATCACAGCATGCCTCTGTCACATTTTCACCTCCTCATAATATAAACCTGCTGGCAGTGAGCCCAGTTTATTGAGTTTATTATATAGTGCCTAATAACATTCAGCCAGTTTGCTCTCCAAGTGGTTGCGGGTATTTCAGTACTGTAAAATTCTCTTCCATTTAGTCGTTTCTTTTCATAGAACAGTATTATCCTAAGCAGTAGTTTTCTTATGGACACCACTGAGATGCGTGTATTTCATTGTGAGCTATTTAATAACTTTACTATAATTCCACAGTTCTGCACACACAGGTACACAAATATGCACAACAATTACAGCTTCAAAATGAAGTAGGTGTCACCCTAGTTTTGCTCTGAAAGCAGAGTGGGACTAGTGAGGTTTTATGTTCCCTGTTAATGTGAAATGAGTACTATTTCCCCTGTTCCCTCCCCATAGTACTAACTTAAACCTGGGGAAAATATTGTCAAAAATATCAGCAACATCCAGCTTTTCGTAACATTAAAGAGAAAAGATTGAGCAGTTACAAAATAAGTATTAACAAATCAAGAAATGCTTAAAGTCTAGTATTAATTAAGATGTCATAAGCCTGCATTTAGGCTTAATTGTCCCCACATACAAGTACCTTTCACCATGCAAAATAGCAATCATATGCTGTCAAGTATTTATTCGTTCATTTAAGGATTTTTAAATACCTAAGAGTTATAGCATTAAAACCATTTCAAAAACTTGTTTTCCTGCCACCTGGTATCTAAGACTTGGCAACACTCTGGACTGAGAGCAGTAATTGAGATTAATAAAGATAGTGGAAGTTTTCCATCAAACTTTCATGACAAAATGCCCATCTAGCTTGAGATGTGTTTTGGTTTTTTTTCCTTTTTATTTCAAGATAGTCTTTCACAAAAAAGGATGCATAGAATTAAATGTAGTACTAAGGATTTGAAGAATCATTTTCCCTTTCATCCTCTCTTTTACTGTGGGGAAAAAAGTAAAGGAGGAGATTTTTCCCCAGCACCACAAAAGCATACTTTCCCTGACAGAACACTTAAGTTTTCATTACTTAGGATTAAAAAAAAATAATTATAAATGAAATAAAATCTTACTCTTTCAAACATTCTTATTAAATATGCATATCTTCATGAGCTTTAACAATGAGAATGGTTCATTGACTGTGACCTGGGAATACTTAACACTGGATCTTTTAGTACTGGTATTTCTATGGTTGATGATCCTTTCGCAAAAATCATCATTTACATGATCTGTCCTATTGGCTCCAGTACATTGAGCGGCTTCAGTTAAGGTGATCTCATAAGTAGGCCTTGACACGAATGAAGCTTGCAGGATTAGTTCTTATATCAGTACATACAAAAAAATGAAAATACTATTCCCTTAAGTGTTATAAAGTCTAAATCAGATCTAAAAACCGCAATGTCCATAACCAAAAATATGAAAATGAAGAACAAATATATGTGTGCATACATGTCGGCACCTAATCTGCAATTGCACAGCAAGCATAGGTTAAAAGCACCTTTCTGTCTTTTCAGGTTTTGGTCCCTTTAGACAATACCTGGTTAATTCTAGCTGGGAAGCAGTGAAGGTAAGCGCTAAAAAAAAAAAAAAAAAGGGAGGGAGGGAGGTGTTTTATTTTTCAGAGATCCCAATACAAACTGTTTTCAGGCTTTCCATTCCCTTCAAGAAGATTATTTCTTATGACTCATTAAACAGAATTGTGCCTGATGGAGCAGACTCCCAACATGGAAGAGGATAATTAAGAAGTGAAACATTATTTTATTTGCAGGATATTTTTTTGTGTGTGTGTACTATCTAAGCAATTTTCAAATCATTATTCTTGATTTTTAAAAAGGGTATTTTTTACCCAGGGTGCCTTCTCTACAACTAATGCATATGCCACGGGTTATCTCTGTCTTCAGTAAAAAGATCATCTAATATCACAACTCATTTTTTCATGTCTGTGTGAGACGATTTCCTTCTCATATAAGTGTAGCCTATTGAGATCTTACTGCCTGCTTCAGGAGAACTAAACCTAGAGTGTGCCAATTCGAAATATGTTTTCACATTTCAGCTTTGGCTTCCACTTTCAAATGACAGTGAAGTCTGCAGTTGAAATTGAAAACAAGGTCATTCAGATTTCTTCCCCCTCCATACACCTTGACTGGCATGTAACAACATGTCTAAGATGGAATCTTGAAAATGCCTGCTTATTTCCTAAGCATGTGTATTAGAAAAAACTTAGCAAAAGATACAAAGATCATGGTTTGGATACCTGGCTTTCAGCATAAACTTTACTGTTACAATTGTTTATTTTCTAATTATTGTTTATGTGAACACACATTTCTTGGGACACGCCAAAAATTTCCAGAACTAGATTATTTTTCAGCAACAAGCTTACTAATTTTTAAAATATTATCTAGGTTTTAACAATACTATAATTTCTGTCTTTAAATACCTCTTACAAAATAGTACCCAACCATTGTATGTAAGAGTATGTCTACTACAATGAAATAATTTACTAGTTTGGTACTTTAGTAGTCAAGCTCAGTCTAAAGTGTGAAAGGTCACAGTATATATGTTCAAAGGGTAGGAACAGCTGCAGAGATTTGCTGAGTATGTGTAAAAGTCACATGAAAGGTTCATTCATTCTCCCAAGCACAGACAATGGCCATTCCTTGGGTTCAGTTACTCTCATAAGGTATTTATGCACAGAGTTATTTTAAGAGGGTCTTTCATACAAGTTCTTAGCAATTCCAAGGTAGAAAGAAGGTTAACACGATGAAATCTGAAACCAGTTAGAGAACAGTCAAGGTAGTAAAACTGAATTGGAAGATTGGTCCAATATCTGCAAGAAATAACAGATAGTACTGATAAAAATGGAAAGCAGGACACATAAAAAAATGAGGAGACTATGTTCTATTAGTGAGACTGAAATAAGCCCATAAATATTTCAATTCTGAAATTATAAAGGTAGCTATAAGAAAGTACTAGTAGTGTGTTGTGGTTTAACCCCAGCTGGCAACTGGAACCATGCAGCCACTTGCTCAACCCCCAAGTTGGGATGGGGAAGAGAATTGGAAAAGTAAAAGCGGGAAAAACTCATGGGTTGAGATAAAGACAGTTTAGTAGACAGAGCAAAAGCTGCGCACACAAACAAAGCAAAACAAGAAATTAATTCACTGCTTCCCATCAGCAGGCACATGTTCAGCCATCTTGGGAAGACAAATGCCATCGCTCCAAACGTTCCCTCCTTCCTTCTTCTTCCCCCTGCTTTATATACTGAGAATGACATCGCATGGTATGGAACAGCCCTTTGGTCAGTTAGGGTCAGCTGTCCTGGCTGTGTCCCCTCCCAACTTCTTGCGCACCCCCAGCCTACTCGCTGGCAGGGTGATATGAGGAGCAGAGAAGGCCTTTACTGCCTAGCAACAACAAAATAAACCAGCACACTATCAAAAGTATTTCTCATCCCAAATCCAAAACATAGCACTGTACCAGCTGCTAATAAAAAAGATAACTATTCCAACTGAAACCACGATATAATGATAAAGAGATGATGACTCTACAGGACTGTAACCATATTACAAGTTTTGGTGACAGCTACTGAAGATCTGTCTTGACAATGAAGAACAGTCAAGCCAAGATGATTGAAAAACACGGAGCTAGTACATTTTTCCAAAAAAACAAAGCTGTAGCTTTATTAGCTGCACCAACCTATACGTATTTTCTGTTCTGGCTTTGTTGGGTGAAGAATGCTGACTGCAACTTGGTGTTTGGAAGAATAAATCTATTACCCATTCAAAGTCATGAGGGATGTTATCCCTGTAGGCTAACAAGAAACAAAGATACTTCTGTGGTATCTTTCCACACCTCAGTCATCGAGATCCATAAATTATCTTAACTCCAACTTGACATGTGCCCTAAACCACAAATATTTGTCAGTTGACAATGTTCTTGCTTATTATTTCCTGATTCCTATTGGTTCTAATTTTGGGTGCAAGATCATCCTCTTCTGGCTGAAAATAAGACATGTTCTTTATCTGCAAGCAAAACAGCCTAAAGCAAAAACACACTGTTGAGGCGAGTTTTTTGTAGTGATGCCACGCACTGGCTACGCCAGGAAGTTGCATAACGAGGGCTACAGCATTCCATAATGAAACAGATGTCAGTCCTTGTGTATGGAGGAGAACGGATCCATTTCCCTCTGATGTGACACCCTCTGCGTGGAATTCATTTGTATTCATACTGGGGATGCTGCTTTGGTTTCCTATTCCCTGGCAAAGGTGGTTAATCCAGACAATTCAGGGAAATTTGCTGCAAATCTGGAAGTACTTTGAATGTTGATAAGGCTTCTCCACATTAAATAGCAATCTCATGGTATTGTTCCATTGGCCTTGTTCACATGCGTAGCCCTATGGTCTTCAGGAAGCTTATGCACTTATATTAAAAGATAGCAAAATTTAGTATTTACATCTGGAAGTTATCATGTTTTGGCTTTGGGGTTCCTGCATGGATCACTAAAGTGACATAAAGCCCTCCTGCTGAGTCTCTTTTCTGAGAGCCACGCAAGAGTACACTCAAACTCATCCTCAAGAGACTAACGAACAGCCAGACCTGAGCTACTAAACTTGATTGCTCCTTTGTACATTATCCAGAACTATCTGAATTACTACCTTAAAATGAACTGGGTCCTTATCAAAAGCCTGGATACTGTGGCACCCTCAGTGACATTGTAATAGTGATACATACCATCTTATGAGTTCATATCCCAGAAGGGCTCTCACACCAAAAGCATCCAAAATCCTGTAAAAATACATGTAACTGGAACCCCAGGGTTTTAATTCTCAAAGCATAGCCTCACCCTCCGTACTTTTTGGAATGCAGTGTTTGCTAAAGAGCAATGGCTTCACTTTTTTGAGAAATACTTGCTCTTACACACATCTGCTTCCTGAAGTTCCCTGCTAGAGCTTCTCTGTGAGATGCTGTTGCACTCTGCTGTGCTGATGGGATCAGCCATTTTCCTGAACCTCTTTTCTTGCTGTAGGGAGATTGATCCAGTGAGCACACAGCCCATTCCAATAGCTACATCCCTTCTGTGCCCTCATCAGGCACTCAGAAATATGGTTCTGTGATATTGTTTCTCTTAACAATTAACTATTCACTACTACCTTTTTGGTAAAAAAGCCAATTGCCATTTTCTGAAATCCCCAGGAATTGGATCATAAACACTAATAAAACTCTCCAAATCTCTATTTCTGCTGGTTTGTAAGAGGTATTTATTCTGAATGCTTGATTTCTTATTGACACTATAATAGCAGTGCATTGTCCCGCATTGCCCGTTTCATAGTATGAAAATATAATTTTCCAAGAATGTGAGGAGTACCCTGTTGTTTTTGACCGAACCCAGGTTCTCATCACAGCAAAGAGGACTCATACACAGGGTGTTCATCAGCATTGCGTCCATGGAGTTCTCCTTCCTCAGCAAGTACCCCTTGAGTGTTCAGGGAAAAGGATAGTCAAATGGATCTGAAATAACAGGTGAACCTGTCAATTCAGGGTCATTGAGAAAAGCTTCAGAGCTTTTACAGACACTGTCACATGGCCCAACATGGTTGTCTAGCACTAGAAAGACAGCTTCTCTTTTAGAAACCTGTCTCACTAAGTTTTTCATGGTTCTCATAACTCCATTCACCTGAAATACCCTCCTAAAATACGCACGAAAGCTCCACCAGCAGCACTTTTAACTCTAGAAGTGCAAGACATTCTCTCTAAAGGAAAACGCCACCAAATATTTCCTCCCCATTTGCTGACAGATCACATTGAGTTATCACGATCTTAGTTCTTCAGCGCCACATGGGACACTCAGAATCCCAGATCCCCTGAATTATTTATTCCATATTACAGATTGATGGTCCCACCTAATAACCCTTGATCTGACCCTGTTTCTGTGTCTCCTCCAGAAACTCCTGTCTGGCACTTGGCAGCTAAATAACCTATCAGGGCAGTCTACCATCAAGGTCAAAGTCCCCAGTTAATAGGGCACAAATGTAAGTTGAGTGACAACATTCATAGTAATTAAACTGTTAGTGCAAAGAACAGGTCACATTTCCAACTGCTTCTGGGAATGATGTTTGCTATCGGGAGATGAGGATCAGATCTCCGAGTGCAGTTTTTCATCCTGCCACTGACCATGTGGTCTTTGGAAATTTGTCATTTAATCTCTCTGTCTCTCCCTCTCTGCTTTAGTTTCATCATCTGTGAAACTAAGACGACTATTTAGTTGCTATTTAGTTCCTTCATTTCTGTTCTGGAACTTTCTTACATCCCTAAAGCTTTAAAAAGGTATCTGCAAGATTTTAAAACAAACAAACAAACATACAAAAAAAAAAACAAACCAAAACAAAACCCCCAAAATCACCAAACAACTAAATGTTGTTTGCAACATTCTTGCAGACTGACCGGGTCAACTGATAACCTCTGGGTTTCTTTCTGCACCAACACAAGCCTTTTTGAATGAGGTTCACAAAATGAACGCATGCCTCCTTCCCCAGCAACCCAAATCAGTGAACACTCAGGCAAACTCAGTGATATTTTCTGGAGTTTTTTAGAAGTTCAAGATGCTTCTAACACCCTGTGTGACACAACCACTGCACCTGAGCTCACCTGATCTGTGCAAAGCACTTCTCTTTGGGGAGGGCAGTGTAACAACATGGGCCAGAACCCCAGCAGGATTCTGACAACTCGCCAACAACTCCAGGTCGTCAGCTGATAAGGCTGCATTTCATTTCCCTTTTAGAAGAACTTCCTGACAGCAAATCTCCATGCTTTCTTTAGAATCACAGTCCTCCAAACTTTTGTCCTCTTTTGAAGTTTCCTTTGCTCTTTCAACTACAAAAGACAGGCACTTGTTTACTGAATGAACTCACCAGTGTGAGCTCTAGTTTCCAGATGCAGTCATCCTCCTCTAACCATCTTCGGTCTCTCACCTTAAATGCAAAAATGGGTTTAGTTAAGGCTGAGACAAGGAACAACCTTTTTTTTTTTGTTCCTTGTTTGCACAACATCTGGTCTGGTGGGGTATAAGCCCATGGGTAGGATTCTTAGACGGCAAAGTAACACACATTATTGACAACATGCTGAAATTGCTTAGGACATAGCAAACTATCTTCCTTTGACACAAATTCTCAGCCCTTTGCTATTGGCCGGCTTCTGGTTTTGTCCTGCACGGAAGTATTTCTGTGTGTTTCTCCCATGACAAATGGTGACAACAGAATGTCAATCCAGAGAGCACGAGAGGAGAAAGCCTAACAACTTACTCTGGGTCTCCACATCCTGTACCGAAGTTACGGGTAGTTGAGTCCTCTAAGCCTTACAGTTAAAAAGGAAAAATCTCATTAAATGTTAAAATTAAAGATGCTTTAGAAAAGAAAATGCTAATTGTGAACCAGCTGGGGTTTTCTTTTTTGGAAGCTGAGACACAGTACAGCATTCTTAAGCAAGATGATGCAATGGTCTCTCAAAGCCTGTCAGTGCCCAGAGGAAAAAAGGCTGGCACTGTTCTCCAAATGTGTTTACTTCCCTGCAGGCATTGTTTCCTTGCTTGTGTCAAATACTTTATTGAGCACAGCTAATCAATGTTTCCGCTGACAAGAAAATTGGAACAGTTTATATAGGAAGCCAGTGTTGAAGGGCAAATTTCCCAGTTAGCACGGCTTAGAACTGTGGGCCTCATCTGCATGAGTATCCTTAGTGAGAAATGAAAGCTTGAGAAGACATTCGATAAGAAGTTACAGGTTTCTTGGGCTAATCACATACCTCTGCTGCTGACTTCTTGCCTATGCCCCCCTTAGAAACTTCACCTGTACTCTCCTTTGGTAGTGTTCTACTCAACTGCAACACGGATTTTCAGCTCACCATTTTACTTTTCTGGGACAAACCTTTCCACCTCAGATGCTCTCTATCTGCATCCTGCCATTGCAGCAGCCTACCTTCTACTTAGAGGCTTATGCCTTGTTTGTTAGCCCTGTTCCTCTGACAAAATAATTTCAAGTCATTTCCACGTGATGTTTATTCTCCAGACCATCTTCCAACCATGTGGCCAATCTGCTGCTTTGAAGGGTGCTTTTGTTTCTTTCACCTCAATCCTGGGCATAATTTTTGTTTCCCATGGGGAACTTCAACTTCATGTAAATGACAGAGAAATAACATCCCAGCAAGTGACATTTCCTTTTACGAGAGAAACGTATTCTAGACCAGAGCTTACCTGAACCAGTTCAAGCCAGCAGATCGCGTTCGCTGGAGCGGACAGCTAATGGGAATTGCCCCTAGTTTGTGTCTCTTGATAGTGCAGGTTTATCTACTAGAGTTTTCAGAGGAACAGCTCTTACCCATATCAAAGCCTATTTAGGTGCTTTCAAGTGCAGATCCTTTCTGAGACATCCTGTATTTCATGGTTCCCCATGGACCAGTCCCTAAGCAATAACCACTCCCACCCACTGGAGACTGGGCATCCCTTTGGGAAACACAACAATGGCTCCACATGGACATTAGGAAACTGGTAAGCACATTTTAGTCTCTTCCAGTTAAAAAAGGGAGAGCTACCACAAAACAACTGACTCTCACTGCAGACCAATGTTTAGGAACCATGGGCTCAGACAGCATTGCATTGCTCTTTCCTATGTTTTTGCAGTTGGATCAGCCCGATTTCTCTATCGCAGTCTGAGAAATCCAATGCTCTTACAAGTCCATGGTGGTTTTTTTGTAAACACAGGAGCTGTCCAAGAGAGGCCTTGGTGACAACATAGATCTGCGAATCATGCAGCTGCCGGTGGTTTACCAAAAAGCAAAGGAGCAAGTCTTCATGATATGGAAAACTCTTCAGCCACTGGTGAGTAATTAGGAAGTTACACAATTTTTCCCCTTCATTTATGAATATTATTGTTCTAACTGGAGCTTTAAAAAGATCTCCAAAAGAGTATTGCACAATATATGCATCAGACAACTCTGGAAGCTGACTATTAGAACTGTGATAAAGGTTTCAAACAAATTTGGAGCACACAATGATTAGCATTTCATTTAACCCCTTGCCATTTAAACAGCATAACTGCCCACTGAACAAAGGGGGGGGGGGAAAATCTACCATAAATTGCAAAGGAGGTACCACAGCTCTGAAGTCCTGAGCTGACTAGACACAACCAAAACAAACTAAAGCACAATTTTGTTCTCATTTATAATCTCTTATCGAAGTTTTCTTTAGGCCTGAGCTACAGCAAGACTCCCTACCTTGAAGCTAGTATTTCACATAATGCTTGGCGCTATTGCATTGCAGGTTTTTAAAAAAAACAGGTCTCATTTTTAATTTCCTGTTATTCACTCTGGTGGGAAAAAACAGCTTACTGTTCACGTTGGGCTGGCTTCATCCGCCAAAGCAATCATCATCCTCGAGCAGTGTGGGAAGAACAAAGGCTACCATGAGATGGATGCTTGTGGTTTTCACCCAGAAGGTGGCTGTTGCATGCTAGATGGCCCGGAAAAGATTGAATCTACAATTAATATGAAGGCTCTCTGGAAAAACATTTCAGTGGAAGGGATTGATATAATCTTTTCCAGAGATGCGGGAAGGTAAGTATCGCGTATCGGAGTCTATCAGTAAAAGCAGAAGTAACTCAATCAGCTCATTTAACCTTGACGAATCTTTGCAATGAGTTTTCCTCCAACCAAAATCACTTTGAAGCAAAGTCTTCAGAGGGGGCACAAGTATGAAACTGGGATAAATTTAAATTTTATGTAAAGCAGCCTTCATGAAAAACTACAGCCAGTAGATATTTTTCCATGGATTTGTAAATTCCAAAAGAAACAAGTTTCAACACAGCACACCCTGTGATTAACAATCCCAGTAAACCAGAGCTATTAAGAGAGTCTGAAAGCAATACTGACTAGTAGCAGATTTTAATCTATTTTTCCCATCTGGGAGGGATACAAAATGTAAATACATACACCGAAGAACAGAGCAATTACAGGTACCTTTTGAACAACGTCTGTGATCTCATTAAGCTTCCGTAGTACTGAAGCCATTTTCTGTTATGCTAGTCTTTATTTAAAAGGAGAACACAGAAAAAACAGAGAATGATTTAATTTTTAAAAAATAAAAATCAGCTAATTTAGGCCTTTGAGGATTTTCACCTCTAAGTGAAAGGTAGGGTGATAAGAAAAACCCTCCAGATGGGGAGACTGTATGACTTGTACAAAAAAATGTTGTAGTTCCAGTGGGCTGTGCTACCTTTCCCATCTCACACGGCCTACAGACGCCCAGGAAAGAAGGCACGTCTTGTGAGTTTTTTATTTAAAGTTCCTTCTGGGTGGGTGTCTTGAGAAACCAAACCATCAGATAAGGAACATTTGTTTCTCAAACTTGGTTTATTTCAGCATTTCCTTTATTCACTAAGCAAATAGGTTTTTAATAATTTCATAAACCAGATCTGGTTTGGCTACTTAAAGAATATTTAAATTTAATCAAAGTTTACTGTTCCTTAATTTAGGTTTCTGGTTTTGTTTTGTCCTGAATATTGCAGGTATATCTGTGATTACACCTACTACGCTTCTCTTTACTATGGCAAAGGAAGAGCAGCTTTCATCCATGTGCCTCCGTTATCCAAATCGGTAACAGCAGACATTCTAGGAAAAGCACTGCAGACAAGTATCTTAGAAATGTTAAAACAGTGTGGGGAAGAATGAGATTAAGATGGATAATATAAGAAAACAATGAGGATTTCTTAGAATGCAATTCCTCACCTCTTAAATGAGGCAAATCTAAAGATCATTTAAAACCCTTACATAAAGGATTTTATGTTCCATGTTATTTCCAGTGAAATCCTCGCAAAACCCAAACAACTGTTTAGATCTCTCTTTGGTGTAGGAAGCTTCAGAGAAAAAACAAGTGATTGGCAGTCTGTATTGGTAACGATGATAAGGTTCAGATTTAAGAAGGCGTGAAACTGGACTTAAACCATTTTAGATGCTTAATCCTAGTTCTGATGGTTAGAAAGACATTAATAAGGACTTGCTGAACCGAGATGGATGGTTACAGCCGCACGGACGTTCAGCAGTGGATGGATGTAACAGAGGTCCCCTCAGCCCCTGTCCATGTCCAGAGAGACGGTTCAGCCATGCAAAGTGCCCACATAAAAAATGTAAATACAGGGGAAAACAAAAAACATGTAGGGATTCTGTAATATGATGTTTTACAATTTACAATTACCTGCTCTAAAAGCCAATTTCCACATCAGAAATGAGTTATAAACACAGAAAAGAAAGTAAATGAGCTGGAATCCAGCTGGAAGGGTAATGCTATTAAGTAACCTGGGTTTCAACTGCCCCAAACCACCATTTACCCCACATTCTCAGTGCCTGACCCAAAGGAAAACGCTGTTGTCCTTCCCCACAGAGCACAGTGCAAAGACAACAGTCTTTCAGTAGAACAGGTCCTGCCTATTCGGGGACTTGATCATCAAAATCAAAAAGCTAAATCCCAAGAAAGGCGATCATTGAAGCACTGTGCTGTGGCACATGATGTTACTTACAAAACAGGAACCATATGAGATCCCAAATCGTAAAACTTGGGAGTCGAACAGTGACAGATCCCCCGTGTGCTTCCCCCTCCAGTCTCTAACACAGCTATACACAAGTCTGCACCAGGAAAGCGGGGTATGGCAGAGGTTTACACCACTTCCCCTTCAGCACACAGGGACCGTCAATGCCCGCTCTCCTTGATAACCTTGCTAGGTCCATGACAGACAAGGACGAGAGAAAATTAGCAGGCATTTCTCAAAAACAGGCACTAGAACTGGACAGCAGCAGCTTAACGTGGACACCTGGGATTTCTCCAAGGGAAACAAAAGCCCGTTCCTCAAGCATCATGTCAGTAAAAAGGACAACAGACAAACCTAACAGCAGGGACAGCTGATGAAGCCTTGGGCCACCATTGTGCGTTATTTCAGTCAACGCTTTGATGACACGAGTCAGAGGAACTGGAAACGCCAAGAAAATTCTAGTTTTCTTGCCACTGTTTTCTCCAATGACCATTACAGAAAACCGATAACCACATGCGGGATGGCTGAACGCCTCATCTATGGATTGCTGTACGGGTAGATAAGCAGGGTGTCTTCAAATAAATAAATAAACGAATAAATAAGCTTACCTTTTTCAAGGGAACTACCTGCTCCAAACCAGACTCAAAGTCCTATCGAGAAAGGATCCAAAAGCTCGTTGTCACTGGACAAAATGACTTTTGCTTTCAACACAATGCAGTGACAGTACTGACCCCTACCAAGATTTCTTCCAAGTAGCTCAATTAAATACAGCCAAAAAAGGCAGAAGCAAAACAGAGATTTACTCTCTCTGCTTTTACCAACCTGTACGTGCTTTGCATTAGGAGCAACAAATTCAGAAACAGGCAAATGCATACAGAATTCTTTTATTTAACTTAAATCATGTAGTACTGAAACTACTAGAAAAAAGCAGAGTAAGAGAAACTAAAGGAGCCTTAGCTTCAGCCATTCAAAATAGACAAAGTTTCTTCTTTTCATAATGTAAAGAATCCCGAGTATATCGCAATAACAGGAATAAATTCTTACAACAGAATATACAAAAACATTTTGAAATTTTTTTTATCTACTGATTCATTTTAATATAAACACAGGAATTTCTTTAGGAATAATTTATACACAGCAAGTCTTTTTATGTAATAAATTGGCCATGTTATTGTTTAATTTTCTCTTAAAAAAATTTAAACAAGAAAAACTGGAAAATGTTGTATTTGCAACTGCATCCATTCCTTAGCACTTTCTAGTTTTGTTTTTGTCCCAGAGGTAGACGAACTCTGGCCAATCCTTTCATCTCAAACCTCACTGGTTCGGAAAACAGAAGAGCTGATTTTTAAACGGTATCTAAATCATCGTAACCCTTCAGCAACGTGGTCAGTCAAATTTGGGGGGAGCGAGGGGGAAGGGATCTTCAGTACACTTAAATAAAAATAAATAGGGACCCTGGCCTTGCTCATTACAACAAAGCTTCAAATGGTGCTCAGCATCTTGAGAGGCTGCGTACAAACTTTTAAAGTAAAGAAATCTGCAACTAGTTCTTCAACAGTAATTATGAAAACCGTCTTCCCTCTTTCTCTTACGCAGTCGCATCCTTCAAACCACACGGCCACCGTCAAGCAGGAACTGAACAGCACAAGTGAATCTGGGTAGCAGCAAAACCCGTTCTGTTTCCCCGACCAGTGAGGTTCTTGTAATCCATTAAGTTAACTGTGAAATGACCAGTTAAGATGATCCCACCCCAACCAGAGGGCTCTGGAAGACCAGGATACTGAAGATACAGAACATTTCTCCAACTCCTTTATTCGTTCGCTATGTACTGGGACACAAAGCTTGGGCGGGCGGGGGGAAAGGGACACGCCGTGAGTTGGGACACGTCAGCGATCCTTTTTTGGCATATTGTAAAGCTAGCCAGGAAACTGGTACCATCGAAACAACTCATCACATACAGACACACCCAGACACAGACACAGAAAAGTGCCCTTAAATTATACTCTAGGCATTTATAAACTACAAACATTTTATAAAATTATTCTATGTACTTACAAAATGCAATGAAACATTTAATTAGTTCTTGTAAACCAGATCTTCGTCAACTGACTACCCGTAATCTACTGGACTTAAAGCCCTATTGAAAATGCTAATGGTTACTAATCAACGGAACGCATACAAAAAAAAAAAAAAAAAAAGATGAACACACACACACACACACATTTGCACACACACAAACTAGTGATAGTCTGAAGGTACTTGCAAAACAGACCAACTGTAAGTTGAGACTGATTGATACGGAGCGATGATGACAACTGTTAAACTCTGGTAATGAATTTACCACCCCAGCTGGGAAGTCCAGAGGTTTATTTACAAGTACCAACGATCACAATTGTGATACCTGAGCTCTGGTGCCGTCCCACGTTACTAAGCTCAGGAAACTACCTCGAACTTCTGCCGAGCCCTGTGTCTTTGTAGATACCCATTTCCATGTCCTTTGTTTTCACGTGTCTCCACACGGACATTCCTCAGTTCTCATTTACCCAGCTGTGCTCCATCTCAGAGGCCGTTTGTCCTCTCTGAGCAACCAGCTCTGAGCTGAGGCATCCTTTGAAGCCCTCCTGCCTGTTTATATAGTTCTGTATCTTCAGCACCCCTGGCCGCTACTGTTGTTTCTACACATCATTCTTAAATTCTTGTCTGCACAACTGCTCCCGGGTTAAGTTGCAATATCTGGCTTCCATCACTGGTTAGTAAGGAGTGGATCCCTTGCACCTTCCTCCGCTGTTGTTCAGCCCAGTGATTAAATACACGGTTGACAAACAAAATAAGAATAACAGGAAACAAGTGTTACTTGTACTAATGGAATGAAAAGGGTTTAAATATATATATCTATATTACAGATATACATATGCAGATATATATATGTATATATAGATATATATGTATGGAGTTATACCAACAATAGGAGTGTTGTTCACTTAGGTTGTACTGAACACCCCTCAGCAGTTCCCAGAGGACCTGACAGCAGTTCCATCTGGTGACCAGTCATCCTGGGCAAACTGGGCTTTATTTCGTTTGTTTTAAAAGACCGAGAGGAGCATCAGCGCGAACCTGCCTCGAATCAGACACCGCCTGGAACCAGCTGGAAAGAGCAGAGGCATCGCGCTGAGAACGGCTCGCTGCAACACAGGCCGGCCCCGCGCTTTCCATCACGCTCGGCTTCTGCGTCTAGTTCATCGCTCCCCCCAAAGAGCACCTTATTCATATACATATATATATATATATGTTCATATACAAAGCGCCAGGCAGCCGACACTTCTGTCTTTACATAGGAGCCACGTTCCTTTGCAACCAAACCACCTTCTGTGCCACCGAGCGGCTTTGGAACGCGAGGCAGGTGAGAACAACGGCCGAGCGCTAAAAACAAAGGCGCCTGCTCCCTGCAGCGATGCCGATCTGTTATCCCACTGCATTGAAACATCTTGGTACCGTTTGTCAAAAGTGCTGGTTTTCAGGGCTGGGTGGGCTTTTGTTTTTAATTTATAAACAAATTGGATTACTTTAACTTTATTCAAACATAGCTGAAGTTCTAAATAAATTTTCCATACCAGACAAGCCAGTGGTCTCAGGGAAGAACAACATTACAAACCGTATTAGGACTCTATCAAGCCAACATTAATTCTCAGTTGTTCACATGCACAAACAACTTGATTTACTGTCCAAGGGAAGTCTGCATGAAAAACCCACGTGAATAAAGCTATTCAAAATGCACAAAACACAACAAAACAAAACAAAGCTATGGAAACAAACAGAACAAAAAAGGAATTAAGCTTGAATTGCAAACACAGAACGCAATGGTATCATGAAGGTGGTTTGGTCCAGGAGAGCTGACTGTCATCACGCACGCGTACGTGATGTCACGCGACTGTCTTTACTGAAGTGCTTTTTGAAATGTTTCTCATGATGGGTGCTACGTCATTAGTGTTTTGTCCTAATGCATTTTAAAACCACCTACGTACAATTATAAAACCCAGTAACTTGGACAGTTTTAACAAAACCCTCCTAGCCAGCTGAAAGATCTGAGGATCTCCAGTTGTGGTAAATCAATATGTGCGAGAGAGGGGAAGAGTCACTGCGCCAAAGGGCCACTGGAACCCAATCAAAAATGGAAAACCAGAATAACCTGGTAAAAACATTAAATTTTGCTGGTTTCTCAGGGCTAGAGAGAAACGCTCCCCCCAAAGACAGACTCCGTAGTGCGTAACCCCAGGCCGTGTACAGCTCGGAGCAGCCAAGCACCACGTTGTTCAGATCCCACAACCAACACCTGCACCAACAGCTGCCAGAGCTGGAAAAAAAGAGCAACGTTATCCATCAAGTTGACGGCAAGCTCGTGTTAGTCCTGTGTGCTTGTAAACCAGTTACACGCTGTCAGAGGGCAGTTAAAATTTGATGGCTGGTCCATCAGAATCCACAGTTATGAAGCATATAAACAGGGGGAGAAAAGGGAACTGAATTTTTACTGGCACGTTAAAAAGAAATCAATTCAATGTTAGTTTTGAAAAAAAATAACAATAATAAAAAAAAAAAAATAAATCAGTGCTCTCGTCAAACAGAAGCAGCAAAGATCCAAAGCTGTAAACTCGATGTAGTAGTATCATCAGGCAGCCCATGACAGGTTTGTTTTTTTTTTTTTTTATCCACTGTTTTTTTGGTCAAGAACGCAATGCTATTGCTGGACCAGCCAATTGCTTTTTAGGTGCCGATTCAGCCAAACGCCTTTCTGGTGCTTGTGGCATCTGAGGGAAAACTGGCAGGAATGACTCAGCCCATTCTACGGGACAAACAGAAAGGCCATTCCCTTTCCTCTAGCAATTCCTCTGGACCTTCACACACTGTAAACAACTGATTTCTGTAACAGATTTCATCAAATACTCGTAATTTGAAGTCCTCGTATCAGGTCAGCTACGTCTCCGCTCATCTAAACATGCAGCATTTTGTTGCTGACCCAAGGCTGTGCCGTGACAGCACGTTAAAAAGCCTTCGTTTTTGCTTAAAGAATGGTCACCCTCAGTCAGACGACTCTTGGATTTCTCCTCCCAATAACTAATCTGAGCCAAAAAAATTGGAGAAACTCCTTGGAATCGAGGCAAATATTCTGAAGTGACCCTTTGTGACAGGCAGTGACTGTTCCCCTCCAGAACCTAGAGCATGTGGTATATGGAGTGAGAGGTTACCAGTATCAACGGCATTTATTGGCTGCTGAGAAATGTGAGATGTATTTTTTGTATATACACACATATAAAAAAATAAGAGTGAGGTAGATACATGTTCGAAAAAAATCAAAAACTGTCCCCCTGTCATACTCAAAAACCCTTATCTCAGTATTTAAATTTATTATGGGGCATCTCTACAGTGATTTAAACTGATATCACAAAAATAAATAAAAAATCCTACATAGAATACCTTCTTAATTAACTTTTTTGTCTTTTTCATTTTTAAAAGGGAAAAATAACTATGGGACAGAGGCAAGAGAAGATAATGGGACCTAAACTACACAAGCAAAAAGCACTACAAACTTTTTAAAAATCTCCAGTCAAAACTAGCAATCAGTATATTTTAACTCTTTGTTCTTACTCAAAAGATTTAAACGTTTCCATCCCAGAACCACCTCTTCACTGCCATCGTTTGGTTGGATCAGTGCGAAACAAAGGCTTAGATGCTGTAACTACGGTTAAGATGAGCAACTGGTAGGACTCCTTGGTTGTAGACTTTCTGATGGCCCCTCCTTCCCCTTTCACCAAGGCTTCTGCAACTGAACAAACAAGCTCACTCGTTTGCTTTTGTTCTGAGGTTTGGTCTATGATTTAAGCAACAAGCTGGTACTTGTGCGGGTTTCCATAGCTGCCAACTCTTTAACTGTTTGCTCGCCAAGCCGCCGGCCCCAGCTACGTGCTTTCCACCCAGCCCCGTGGAAATGGAGTGGTGGGGTTTGGTTTGGTTGGGTTTTTTTACCAGGGTTGCGAAGCGCAGCCCAGGGTGCCCTCCGGGAGAGCTTCCTTGTGAGGAAGGCGAAGAGCTGGGGTTTGCCGGAGCCAGGTGTTCAATGGCCACCCTAAGAATGCCTGGCATCACCAGCTGCAACTGGGATAGCTCTTATTCACAGGGTGGAAGGGTTAAAATAGTCTCTTTAAAAATCAGTGACCCAAAAGCCTGGTGTCTGCTGTTGTACCCAACAAATAGAAAAAAAAAAAATAAAAATACATATATGTGTGTGTGTGTGTGTGTGGGGATGGGTGGGTGGATGTGTGCCACAACCAAAACAAGCGGGGAGGGAAGGAGGGGTAGGACCCTTGTACAACAATGAGTATAAACACTGAACAAGAATGTACTAAATATTTAACCTTATTTTTTTTTTTTTTTTTCTGACCTGAGTTTGTATCACGCCTTGCACTGTAAGAGACTCGCACGCTGTCTGGGCGGGGGTTAGTGGGAAGGAAGGAAAACCGGGGTTTAAAAACACCACAGCACTGCCAGAGTGTTCCTGTGCGGGGTTGTCCCTTCTTTCTCCATGTCCCCTCCTCAAAAGCCCTGTAGCCCACACAGCCAAGATGATGCAAAACAACTAATGGGGAAGAAAAAAAAAAAAAAAAAAAGAAAAAAAAAAAAAAAAGGAGGAAATGTATTTATAAAAAGGCATTAAACAGTTCATGGCAAATCATATGAAAGGTATCAGTTACTGGGAAGGAGGAAGTAAAAGTTACACACTATAGTACAAAGCATAAGAAAATCTGTTGAAGTGGGAGGGGAGGGAAGGGGAGGGAAGGAGGGCAGACCTGAAGGTTTTCATAGATTAAATCCACAAAGATAAAGAACAAAAAAAATAGCAGCTTTTTTCTGTACAGACATATAGATGAGTATCTGAACCGTAAAAAAGTTATAAAAGTGACACAAAAGACAATGTGTATGCAAATGATCCATGGTCTAACATAGAACTGCAAGACCCTTCGAGAAGTCTTAATAATAAAGAGAAAAGGTCAACAAAGCATCATATACTTGAATCCGGTTACTGCTTTTTTTTGTCTTCTCCAATTTATGTTTCTAGGTGGTTTTTTCCTTGCAAGCCTGTGAAGGCAGGCAGGCTGCAACGATGGAGATCTCTGCCGGTTATTTTCATGTTTTTCATGTTTCATTTTTGGCGTGCGGTTGACTTTTTTTTTTTTTTTTTTTTTATGAAATGCACGTTTATTTAGCTCACCACTGCCAGTTTTGTCCAGAATTCATTGGGATGGGGATAGGGGTGGAGGGAGGGCTGTTTCTCTACCCCATCCCTTTTATCTTCTCCATCACAAGAAAAAAAAAAAAAAAAATCACATTTTGTCCAGTTTTGAGAAAAGATCTAGACAATTTGATATTTTTTTTAATTTTTTTTTTTTTTTTTAAATACCAGTGTATGATTGAATAGAACGTATTGGTCAGGATCTCTTTTAAACAGAGCAGTTGATTACTGTGCTCCTTCCATGCCTACAAAAAAAAAAAAAACAAAAACAAAAAACCAAAGAGTTCAGTTTTTTGGCAAAATTTGGCAGCGTTGAAAATGGTAACAACCTTGGACGAATGATGGCCCTTTTTTAATTCTTTTACATGTTCCTAAAAAGATTAAAGAGCAACATTAAAAATCCAGTCTTTTTTAGTGTTGTGGTTTTTTTTTTTTTGTGGGTTTTTTGTTTGTTTGGTTTTTTTGTTTGTTTGTTTGTTTGTTTGTTTTTTTATAAAGACCTACAGTGTTAGGCAGGTGCTTGCAAGGGTACCGGGAGCCACCTGGCCTGCGATATCTTTGATCTGATAAAAGTGCTGTACGGTTGAACTTGCACGCAGATATGTTTCCCATTATGAAGCAAAGAGAGAGACAGAAAGAAAGAGAGAGGGAGGGAGGAGAGAGGAGAGAGAGAGAGAGAGAGAGAGACATCAGATCTCAAGTTTTCTGTTGCTATTAAGTGTTAACATTAGAGTTTTAAAAGGCCGACTGTGTGCCCCATGAAAGGAGTCCTTTACTGAAACAAACATCTGCTTGCATATTGAAAAAAGAAAAATACGGTAACTTGTTTACTGAAAAAAGGGTTCTCCCAAGTGCAGCTATGGCAGTTCTGAAGATCCACTGAGGTACAGTAGGCTTTTGAATATATTGTAATTTTTCTTTCTTTCTTCCCCCCGATGCCATGTGTTTTGTTTTGTGGTTTTTGTTGTTTTTTTTTTTTTTTTTTTTTTTCCTCTGTGTTTTGTTGTTTCTGTGAGATTCTGGTTCTAAGGATCAGCAGGCCGAAGACTGGGGCAACGGTAAGGCCCTCTCATTCTTGCGTCCCCCGTTCATGTGTGCGTACGGCTGTCTCTCCTCGAAGCTGGCCCGAAGGACCACCACGCCTGGGCCGTTCTCGGCTTTGTGTCCTGAGTGCTTGTCAGTGGGTTGGAGGGTGGAGGAGGGATCTAAAGGAATGCTCTCCATGTTTTCAGTCTCCAGGTCAAGCTCCTCTGTATCCGGAGGCTTGTTCTCTTCACTGTAGAAGAAGGAGACCTCTTTGAAGGCTGGATCCAGCTCGTCTTTGATGCTACCGATGATTTCCAGGAAGGAGGGCCTCATTTTCGGGTTGTACTGCCAGCACATGCGCATCAGTTCGAACCTGGACAGGAAACACACAGCAAAACCATTTACTGAGGTGTTTTACGAGCCCTGGCTGGAGCCCAACGCGCCGTGACCAACTCGCACCACGCGCCTCAGAAAATCATTCAATTCTGATGGAAGACGAAGTGACAGAATTTTTACAGGCCGAGATCCCCCTGTCACATTTTTGACCTTCTTTCTAATCACTGATTTACTTCCATAGCTCCGATCTCGACCGTCTCCACTCCCTTCCACGCACCTGCCCGTAAGAGCCTCATGGATACCTGACATCCAGGAGCATTTCGGACTTTTATTCTCTCTTTTTCCTCCGAAACACCCTGTGCTTACTCAATCATACAGCTACACGATAATGCCTCTCAGAGTATCTTTTTCAAACAACCAATCCCTACCAATATTGTCTTGGAAACAATTAAAATTGGGAATACACACAAGGTAAAGCACCGCTTTTTCCCCCGAAAGAAGAAAATTACATTAAAATTAATTGTAATCCCCCAAAGACATTTCCCAATCTCAAAGACATTCTCTAATCTTTTATTTTAAAATTATGTTGTTTTCATTTACAGCCAGGGATGCATTAATATTTTACGGCGTGTGAGATCATCTCTTTAAGCGCATCCATGATTAGATCTGTACAACGTCCCATGCTGGCAAAACAAAACCACAAAATGAAACAGTAATAGATCCATAATGAAAACAGCATTTTCATGACACTGCAAAATTGGATATTCTTGAGAGATCGCCCTGAGCTTTAAACACAACACAAGAAAGGATTTCACTCTCTGTGAAGGTGGAACAGGGATGTCTTCTGTTAACACAGCACGAGTAATAGGACAAATTTAAATAAGAAAAGGAAGATTAACATTAATTCTTCGAGCCAATCCTCTGTGTATGCACAGTACTCGGAGGAACACGCTGTGTGTAGGAAGTCACCACTGGCCAAAACTACTACTTTGTGTGCTAGAATAAGAATGGATTTAAAAAAAAAAAACAAAACCAACAAAAAAAAAAAAACCACAACAAAACAAAACCCACGAGCAAAGGAAAAAATCTTTCCATTCAGGTGAACATGCTGGAGAATCCTCCCCATCTCTGACTTACCTTCCAGCACCGCGACCTGCAGTCCCACTCAGACCCCAGCAGCCAGCCTGGGCTCATCTCCCCACCTCTGCCAGGTCACCTAAACTTCTAGTTTTAATTTTATAAAACAACAATACCATTTTCCTAACTTCCACAGACTTACAGCAAGTTAGCAAACAATTCTATTTTATGCTTTAATTAGCTCTCACTGCCTTATGCCCCGGCGGCAGTTTAAGACCTCTGCAGCAGCGTGTGGAATGTTTATTTTGAATTAGAAAAAGAGACAAAACCAAACCAAAATTCTCTCCTTTTTTGAAGAGCACCTAAGTCCATCACAGAGTAATGCCTCAATGTCTCCAGAGTCCCTGCTCTAGACCAAACCTTTGCACAGGACTGTCCCCCAGCTGGAAAACCCTGGACCCTAAAGCCTGCGCACAGCGGGGCCCGGGGGGTCTGGGAACCCTGGCCTGGAACAAAACCAAAGCAAAGAAATCCCCTCCCCTGGAAATTCACTCCTGGGGAAGTACTGTTGCATTTCCTCATAGGGTGCATTGTGCTCTCAGCCGACGCGAACCAGCAAAGAGAGAGAAAGCGGCTGTGTTTGGGATGCAAAACAAAACCAATCTTAATTGAAGTGCATTCGAAGCCACAAATATTCCTGTTAGAGCTCAGCTGGCACAATTCTGCAAAAACAGAAGTCAGGCACCTGAGCACGGCCTTGTGACACCCAAAAAGAAGCTGGCAAAACCAGTCTGTGCTGGGAGAAGTCCCCGGGTGCTCAATGCTGCATTGTAACAGGCAGGCAGACATATAAACACTGCTAAACCATTGCTTGGGTTTGAGTCTTTAAAACGCCTTTCATAGCGAAAGCGAAGCCAAACTATAAAACTGCACTATACCCTCACCCGCAAACAAGGAGGAAAGCTTGAGACATAAATATATAAAATCCATTGCTGTTACTTCATTGCTGTTTCCTTTCCAGCTGACTGCTGTGTCCCTGAATAGAAGCGTTTGCTGGAGCCAAGAACACTGGATATTCGCTGGCGCTTCGCCCTGAGGCCTAAGGGCAATGCTAAGGAGATACCACAAGCAGTGGAGTAATGCATGTGACATCAGCACAAACAAGGACATGTGATGTTTCTTTTAAGCCATTCCAGATTTAAAAACCCTACAGAGTTCCCATAAAAGGATTTTTTTTTTTTTTTTAACTCTGTGGGTTCAAAGACTTTGCTTACACTATCTTAAACAAAAAAAAAAAAAAAAAACCAAACCACCCAACCCTTTCCAGTAGACAATGGGAGAATTTAGAGGCTGTTAATACAACCTGAGCACTTTTACAAAAGTATGTTTCTGACTGGTGGCAAATGAGCTGGAGGAAGATGGGGGCATCGTCATGAGACAGAGGAATAGCCGGTGTCTTTCCTGGGCACCTTTTGCTCAAAGAACTGAGCAGAAACCGAGTTACTTTCTGCACTGAGACAGTAAAAACAAAAAAACAGAAAATGGAAATTTACTATAGAAGCTGCATTCCATTGGAGTTTGTGCTTTGCATCAGACTTGATTTGGGGCGGGGGGAGAGAAAAGCCCTTTCTCCTGTTCTGCTGCTGCTGCCACGTGCTGACATTGCCTCTGCATGGCAGACCCTGCTTTCTAACCGAGCGCTCGCCAGGAACAAAGGGAAAAATCAGCAATGCGTAAATAGTCTAGTCATCTACAATACATGTGGGGGAAGCAATTTTGCTTCAAAAACAGAGTGGAATTCCAGCCTCCACAACTTTTAAAAGCCCCATGGGAACACACTGTCTGAGAGCTTCAGCTGTAACAAACCTTCTTGCCACGCAGCCATCACCTGACGAACGCTGCCGTAACAATGGTAGTACATAAAAACAGGGCTTATTACACAGGAAGAGGAGAAAAACAGCAAAGCTCCTCCTGGCACCATCTTATTGAACCATCTGTCTTATTGCATGGTTCTGTCTGTAAAACCATGCAAACTATGCCAAGAGGGTGTAGCATAAACAGAGCTGAGTCTTGTTTCGCCCTGCGTAAGAGTAAAAAGCCTCTAGAAATACCGTCCCCTTTGTGCTTAGCCCTTTCCCGGGGATTTACCACCTCTCCGAACCACGAGACGACCACGACGTAAAATCCCCCTTTGCACAAGCATCTGATACAACCAAGCTGCGGAACAGAACCTCTTCCAGTTCTTCGAGTGTCCTTGGTCTCTGATCCATCTAAAACCTACTGACTCGCAGCTACCAGGGGTGAGCAAAGCACCGCCACTAACAAGCATAACTGGTGGTCTCAGGAGAGATGGAGCATCCAAGGCCACTTGCACCACGTAGATTCATGCAGGGGGGACAACAAGAGGCCCTTGGGAAAACCACTGCACCGTGGCGGGAACGCGCACGGCTGTGTCAACACTCACATAATCTGCCGGGTTAAAAATAGTAGAATTCGGTGACAGTTGCAGCAAGATTCTTCTCTCTATTCTCATCTACGCTTGCCCGCAGCAGTCCACCTCCTCCACCTGTTCTGGAGGTTTTTTGTTTCTCAGTATACTCCCTTCTCTGGGCAGAAAGGTACATTTGTGTTCTGCCCATAATTAAGTTGTTTCAAAGTCAAACTAATTTAAAGAAAAACTTATCTCTGCATTTGTAGCCTACCGCATGAGATATATAGAAGTGCAGCTCCTGGCTCCCCTTCTCGTTTGCTTTCACACAGGGTAGAGCACAAGAAGTACATTGACTTCCCTGCAGTAGGTGAACTTTGCTTTCTGGACATCTTGAGTTAATACAGCGAGTTAATATTAAAGTATCACAGACCAGACAGTCTCCACCAGTAAGAACTTGTGCTGTCTAAAAAAATACCTTCCACTGGCACGGACATGCCCAGAAACCTGTCTTTACACAGAATCTTTAGCAACCTCCACAGAAAAAGAGGAGCCACTATTTCACAAAGGGTTTCATAAAGTGCTTGAGAGAGCAGTTGGAACTGTTCTACTGGAACACGCTGGGGATGTGACAAGATCCCATATGCAACTTCAGGGCTCTCTGCAACTCTGTCACAAGCACCTTTCTGTCCATTGTGTAATTGTCTCGTTAGGTTGGGTGCTGAGCAGTAGCTCATCGGGCAGCTGGCGAGGGCAGAGGAACTCTGCCCACAGCCCAGGTTACCGCGTGATGCACAGCATCTTTACAGCATCTTGGGCAAATGGGATGGAAGACGGGGAAAGAAACAAAAACATGCAAAGGAAAAAAAAAAGCACCATAGTAACGCAGAATAGGTTCTTTGAATGCCAAACGCATGAGCATGGAACAAAGGTGAAGATTATTCCTGGAGCTCCCTACTGTTATTCCCACAACAGCCTATTTGAATTTCAGCAGACTAGGGTGTCTGTCCCAATACAAAGACAAAACAAGCTGAAAGAGAACTAAAGCAAGTCACAAGAAGTTCATACGGTCAATTACATTCAATTATTTTTGGGGTTTTTTTTGCAGTTTGGACAGAATCAGGATGTTTTATACACAACCGCACCACCGAAAACAATACACCACTAAACAGGATGTGCCTTAGTTCTGATTTCACCCCTGCTCCTTGTTCTGATGGAGAGATGCGGCAAAATTCAAAGGAAGATTTTTTATTTTTTTTTTTAATTCTGTACTTCTGCAACATCAGGCTGAAGTCTTGGAGGCCACAACTAACGTGTGAACAGCTTCTTCATTAAAATCAGCACAGAAAAGGCCTTTGCTGTTACACACTGGTGCAAAGATTTGCTCTGCCAGACGTAAACCCAGTTCTTCCAGCTCACAAGCCAGTTACCCTGAAAACGGATTCACCCAGTAGCAACACCCAGCAAGCAGAAGATTATCTCTGAGGAGGAGGAGGGAGGAGGAAGGAGAAGGGGCCGGGTGGGCTGCAGCAAAGAGACCTTCTTGCTGTGACTCCTCTCCCGTCCCCCTGTTCATACCACACATGCCCCAGGTTAATGAGGAATTTCTAATAATTTCTTACCAATTTTGTTTGCGCTGCAGAGGTTTTTTTTTTTTCCTATGGACTCTGGGAGCAGATCCCCTCACACACCCTGTTCTTCCCCCATTTCTGCCTACTCCCCCCCTCCGTTACGCAGCTCTGACCGTGTTAAACAATCTCCAGTCAATCCGACTGCCAGGAATTCTCCACAGCATTGCGGAAGGGAAAGAATGCGAAACTGAGGAATCACATGGCAGCTACACCTCCCCCTGCATATACCACCCAGCCCCCTCAAACAACAAAACAACGCTGCCTGTCATCTGAAACCAAAGCCAGCGATCCAGCCAAAAAAGCTCTTTTCCTAAGAATCCCAAGCAGCTGAGGCCCTTAAGTGATTGTATCCCTTCTGTGGGCCTCCAACAAATTTCAATAACTGCAAGACGCAGTATTTCCTTCCCAAAAGCCAGTTTGGGAAGTATATCAAAGTAATGAAGTCTGAACAACTGAAACTGCTGTACACAAAAGCCAGCAGAAGTATTTCAACAATGTAAAGCTCTAAACCGAAGCCCGCTGCACCGCACACCCTCCTCTGCTGCCAGGCTCTGTGGGGATTCCAGGGGTGGGCAAAGGTTCTCCTGCCCACTTCTTTCTGCCCTCACAGGAAAGGAAACCTGCTAGCAGGGGAGATCTGTATATCTCAACGTGATGAACGCTGTGACTGGAATAGCAGACCCAAGGCTGCTCCAGACAAAGGGACGATACGTTCATCTTTCTCCGTGCTGAACCAGAAAGCTGAATTCTGCGCAGTTTATGCCCGATACATTTCAGCTCGTCCTATGCCCTTTTTTCTCTTCATGCTCAACAGAATTACTTTAAGCAGAAGAGACAAGATTCAAGCACCAAGTCTTCTGCTGGAGCAAATGTCACTTACGAGCTTTTATTAAGTCTAATTTTATTTCAGGAACACAAAGATTGGGTTTTGTTTCCTTATCAGGGGAGAGAGCCCAAAGTGAGATTCTGGCTGCAAGCAAAGTTGTCTTCTGGTACGTCTAACCAGTATAACATACGAGATTGACACAGACTGTTCAAGCGGCACCTCACATCGCTATCGCTCTTAAAAGCCCCTCCTGTGGTAGATAGAGCAGAAACGGACACTGAAGGGATCAGGAAGAATGAGGTGTGCACTGAGAACAGTGGGAACCGTTGTCACTTACAGCATGTCAGGACAATTATCTGGTTTTTCCAGCAGACCTCCTTCCATCACAAACCGTAGCACTTGTTCATTGGTCATGCCTTGGTACGGCTGCTCCGCTAACGTTGCGATCTCCCAAAGCACAACACCGAAAGACCTGGAAAACAAATCAGAACTTTAGAAAGCTGAGCACCATTTACAAGGACATTTTTCCTGAATGATGCTGAGCAGGCAGGTGTCCATGGGCACTTTTGTTTACCAAAAAATTCCGATTGCTCAAAAAGTATGCAGCTACGATGCCAGCTACATCACCTAGCACGAGGGACTGTTGACGTCAAATACTTCTAGTCAATGGTGAGGAACACACTCCTGGTTCTGAGTGACTCTTCAGAATGACTCTATAAGAAAAGACGGGTAACATCCATCTCCATTTTTCACACCGTTATCTACAGCTCAGAGCTGGTCACGATTAGGACCATTCAGTGGTCCAGTATTACTCGGTTACCCTGGGTCTGTGCAGGTCAACAATTAAAAAAGCCACCACGAGGTCACTGCATTGACCAGATGCCTCCTAACTCAGAGGAGATTTAAGCTGTGAGCTTGCCTGGAGGATCAGCCCCCATCTCATCTCCCCTTCCCATGTCCTTGAGTTCAGACTTTAGGTGCACTGTGAGGTGGGAAGAACAGTGGAGAGGGGAAAAGGAAAGATGCAGGGAAGAGGAAAAAAAGAAATTAAAAAAATTCTGTTCCTATCTCTGCACTTCCTGTACAGAGGACCTCAAGCTGGAGACACCTGATCATTAAAGTCTGCAAAAAGATCCATGCGTGGCTGGGTGCAAGGAATCAAGCCTTCTAAACAGGTGAAGAAGTTGCAGAGACCGGTTATTTAGAGCGAGATAGACAAGTCGTCCCCCAAGCAGGAAAAAAAAAAAAAAAAGTATATTTTAAAATTAAACTCAAAATCTTCATGTAACATATCTCAGGTACTCCTGGTAGCAGCTGAGAAGGCAATAACGCAGAACGGCAAGCTCTCATTCCAGTGCAAGCTGCTTTTCATCAGAAATACTTGAGTCACACAAATCTGATTTAAAAGCTGCATTTTCCCCTTCCCTCTCTAGCAAAAGCCAGAGAGCAAACGCACACCACCACTCCTGTGCATCTCATCTGCCTCACCACTGAAAGCAAGCAAACCAACCAGCCTCTGTTCCCCAGGCACAAAACCACTTCTTGGACAATACTTTCCATTTATCACTCTGATTTGGTTTCATCCACATTCTAAGTCAAAGGTGCAAAGTGAGGATCAAGGCATTTGACTTACAGCAGCAACCAACACAATCGATTTTTGAAAACAACATGGAAGAAAGGTGAATGTTCCCCAGCTTCTTGTACCAAGACCCTGAGATTTGCTGCTTCAGCAGGAAAACATTTAAGCCCCCAGGAGAAACTCAGTTACCCCTTTTTGCAACATGTGTGTAGCTATGTTCTTGAAACAGAGCTTCCAGCTCCTTCCAATACCTACAAAGGACAGCAGAAGTGCAAAAAAGAAGTCTGTCTAATAATAGGAATTGATTACTGGCAAAGAAAGATAAGCATAGTTATGTAATTGGGTAGTTTGGACGTAAGTATTGACACTTTCTAAAAATATCTCCGTTTAAAATTAGTTTATTGAGCAGACGTGGCTCAAATTGTCCGTCCTGCACTGAAGAGTCATCTACTTTTAGAGCTGCTGTGCAAAGAAAGAAAATCTAGATGCTGTCTTGCCTTCTGTGGCTAAAACGCTGAGTCAAGCTTAGAGGAAAAAAAGCATAGTTTCAATAGGGTATTGTTGTGAAAACAGGAGGCCAGTATTATTAGCTGGTTATGGTAGAGTGGTTTTATCTTTCAGTTATCCACTGTATCTAAAATGGTTTGCATCTGGAGCCAGAAGCCACAAACAGACTTGCAATTGTTTGCCTTTCAGGGCAGGCAGGGACAGAGGGTCAACTCAACATTTTGGTGCCTTTGAAGCTACTTTGATCACTGCAGGAATAATGAGAACAAGTCTTGTGCACCTACTAGTCATATTATCATAACAAATAAACTTACATTGCTCCTTCAAGGCAACTACCAGCTCCGAGAGAATGCAAGATGCAGAGGACTTATTTATAGAAATACACTCTCACCCTGAACAGCATTACATGAATTTTAAAATGTTCTCCTTCCCCAACTACAACAAAAACAGTCTTGTCTAATTACCTCATTCTTCAGTCTGAAAAGCAATAAAAGAATGAATTGCTAAAATAAAGCTCCACCCTTCAAAACCTCCAGACACTCTTTTTGCAGTTTGCCATTTCACCTTACAGCTTATAAATCTTGGACTCCGACCACTCACACAGTTTTGTCTTTTTGACATTTTGGCTTCAAAAACTTATCTCGAAGAACACGGAACCAGATGTCACAATATCCTACCGAAAAGGCAGGAAAACCAATCTCAACTTTTTTTTTTTTTTTTTTTTTTTTTTTTTACTGTTTGATGAAAATAAATGCCCCCCAAAACAGCCAAGCTACACAGCTTACAAGGATACACGGAGTCAGGTAATTTTTCCTGGCATGAAGAGACCTTCGGTGTATTGTGTTTTGTCTAAAAGTTATTAAGTAGCGAACTGGAGTGATCCTTTTAGCCATAAGCAGATTAAGTAAATAGCCACTATTTCATGACAGTGGGAAGTCAAGCTCCACTACATTGGGAATTCCAATTGAAATTTCTGCATCTACAGCTGTGGATACACGTGGCAAATGCAAATGTACAGCGTTCTAACCAAACACAATATTCCTGGTTTTGGTACCTCGGGATAGTATACCTACGTGATCCAAATTTCAGAATAAGTGACTTCTAACAATTAAGATGACAAACCATCCCCAAGGAGGAACCATCTGAAATACTGGCGAGAGCTGTGGACCCTCCTTCTCCACAGAGCAATTTCTTCCTCTCTACGCTTTCCAAGTAAAAATCTGTCAGATTTTACTCCTCCTCCTCCTCCTAAGTTTTCCACCCTTGTATCAGTAAGCTACTTTCCTTGACGTGACTTGTGGCTAAAATATTTCCCTCAGACTGTCCCTGCTGATAAACTGCAATATTGTTTGCTCGACCTTGGTTGGGACTGAATGACGGACGAAGGCCAAATCTTGTTAACGCTGCCGGGAGAACTCGCGTACTTCCTGCGACAACCGAAGTAGCAAGTTCACTTCTGACGCTTGCTTTGGCGTCACATCTGTAGGGTTTGTTTGTTTGGAATTTGAGTTATGTTTAAACAGCCACGTCACTTAACAGTTATAGGTTAAGAGGAACGTGTGTAGGGAACAAGCGCGGTACGTCAGCGAAGCCGAGCACCTGATGGGCTGCAGCCACTGCCGGTACAACGGCTGGAACTGATGGATGGACTTCAAAGTTACTGTTGTGTGGCAAGAACGGGCAGGTCTGCCAGCTCTTCACTCCAGGCTCGCTCCGTTCTACATCTGGGGATTTTCTAGCGATACATTCCAAATTTCTGTCTGCTTTGTGAAGCCATTACAAGTCCCAAAATTCTTTTACTGCAGGGACACTGCCAAAAGCACGCCTGTGCTGTTCCATTAGATGAATGGCTGATACAGGGCTTCCCCTTCAACTCAAAGTGGTTATTTTCATCTCTTTCCAAGTTTGAGGGTTACTGGGTTCATAAATAAGTTACTAGCCATACACACAAAAAAAATTAAGCAACGTTCTGGTGCTTTTCTCTTTCCCTTGCTCCATAATTCCTCTTATGAACCTTTCACTCAAAGCTGGTGCTCTGGACTACAGTCCACCGACTCCAAAATCCTCAAGCTGTTTAAAGAAAATGCAGTTTACTACTAAAATACCATTCTACTGGCTTCTAGACATTTGGAGGCAATCAGCTGCCAATTCTGTAACAGATCAGCAGTAAAAACATCTTGTTAGGAAGGCAGAGAAACCATAAAAGACAGAGTAGAGGTTTTGCCAGTACAAGTTCATCTCCTGCCAAGTCCTCCCTACCTATCTGCAAAAGTTTGGGGGGGGGGGTGTGTGGGGGGAATTGTTCCAGAGTATTACTACTTTTAAGAAGTGTATTTTGAAATTTCCTGAATGCCTCTATTAATAACTTCACAGATAGAGCAACTAGGCAATGCGCTTTTAAAGAAAAACCTATTTCTGCATCTTGCGGTATATAAAACAAGCAAACAAAGCTCCAAATGGAGAAGGATATCCACAAGGGAGAACTCCCAAGAAAAAACCTGCCGGTGTACACAAACCGTCTGCGGGAAAGCAGGAGTTATTTACACAGAAGGTTTTGATAGAAAAGCAGGTCAGCACTGTGAACCTTTCTATATTCTTGGCAACTTTTAATGCTTTTCTTGAAGGAGGGCAATTTGAAAAATGACAACTTGCTCTTCCAGGTGAAAGTAATGTTTTTCGCTGCACAACTGATTTTACAACTCACAGCAGGAAACATGCTGCCACCTCCAGTTTTGGAAATCCATTTAATTCTGCTCTGAGAGCAGAATTTAACCTCACGAGTGCTTGATTTTGCAATGGAAATATGAAATATAAAGCAGACTGCTTCACAGTGGAAAAAGAGTTACCTTTGAAGAGCGAGGAGCAGCAGCATACTTAGTTAAGTCTACTAAAAGAAGAAAAGCGGCTACAAAGAAGAGAGGCTAAAACAGATTTTCAGAACCCCTTTTTTGTTACCAGACATCGGAGTGCGTTGTGAAGACTCCATCTTTTAGCGATTCTGGGGACATCCAGCGAACGGGCAGCAAACCTTTCCCTCCTTTCCGATAATAATCTGTCTCGTAGATGTCTCTTGTCATGCCAAAATCTAGAAGGTATAAATGTTTTGAGTGTACATGATAAAATGATGAACAACTTCCCCTTACTACAAACCATTGTAGCCAGCAGAGAATGACAGTTTGGTGCAAAGAATCCACAGTCTGTTACCACGACACTTTGCAGGCACTTTACCTGCTGCCTTAGGGCTGGTTTAGCTTCCCTCCCACCAAAACCGAGACATTTTTACCATTGACTTCAGTGGGTGAGGAATCTGAATGATTTAAATACATTAATACTAAAAGTTCCAGGATTTATGCACAAGCCTTGCAGTAAAAGCTATGTCATCTGAAGGTCATACAATTCACTAATCTGTTCTCTAAATTCAGTGCTTTTCCTTTCTTTTTAAAGAGTGTCAAGAGCTCCTTTAGTACTTAATACTATTGTCTTTAATTAAAGAATCTCACATGTTGAGGGAAATGCTTCTCTTTTTTTTTTTTCCCTCTTTCCTAAGGTAATTTCCAGTTCCTGTACAATATTCCATCTCAAACACTACAGAGGATTAGGCTAATCATTTATGACTAACACAGACCGATATTAAAGACATACTTCGGGTTATATGCATGCCTTCAGCTGTAAATACATAAACACTTTCAAGACCTGGATCTAACAATGCTCATCTCCTGACTGTAACTCAGACTTATTCCAGATTTTCTTCTGAACAATAAGCCCGATGCACACAAAACTGCTGGGTCTTGGACTAGCCTATTTAAACCAGATACTGTGTTTTCAGACACTACCTAAAAAGTGAATACATCAGGCGGCACCAAATTCTCTAACGTAAACGCTGTCTGCTGACACAGCAGAGCTAGGGCAAAATCCATTTCATCAATACAGACCTGTAGTTGCCCCTTTTTGGGGGAAGGAAAGTGGAGTGAAAAGAGGACAGAATTCCTCCAGTTCTCACAGTCATTATTACCAGTCTACGACTTGGATGAGTGACCAAGCACTGGTCCTTCTCGTTCCTTGCCTGCTATGGACACCAGTACCCTCAGAGATTATGACTAAAAAGCCCATCTGTGCAGCTATTCCATCACTCCCACACACCAGGGTGAGTTTATCAGGGCTGAATAAGAAATTCTTTAAAAATGTAATGCAAATAAGAAACAGATACGCAAGGAGCACAGGACAGTGGAGCATAAAGCTCTTCCTCTGAGATCTAAACCATCTGAGCTGGCGTGTTCCAGTCAAGATGCTCCTAAACTGTTTCTACATGAAGGGATTTTCAACACTGGTAACTAAAGGAGAGCAGAGCAGCACATTTCATGAAATGCTTTCGGGTGACCATGTACCACGTTAAAGGGAAGAAATGCACTTTGAAATGCACCATTTCAAAGAATTGTAAAATGTGCTGGTGGCGGAGAGAAGAGTGCGAAAACTGGAACTGGAAGGATTCAAGGCTGACTTCCCCCGAACCTGCAGAAAATGCACAAAATCCCCCAAAGATCTTATTTCCTAATTAACTGACTCAAAATGAAATCATTTTTTCTTTCTCCCAAATGACAGGATTACTTACACAAATTATCAAAATAGCTGAGTTAAGCTCAGAGAAAAAGAATTAGTTTCCTACAGCAGAAGGCTGTTGCTATACATGTTATTTTAATATGCACAACTCAAAAACAGCCAAAAGCTTAAAATCACCCTCTCTGGAGAGAAGCCTGAAAAAACTCATCTAGCACTATTTTGGAGGGATGGTGAAGGGAAAAAAAGAAATTAAAAAAAAAAAAAGTGGTGTTCTAACAGCAGAGCAGAGGAAAAGCCATTCTGCTGTCTGGAAAGCAGAACTCCAGTTCAGACTGGAAAGCATCCAGCTGAAGTCAAGCCTTACATTCCATTTCCAAATCAGATATGCTTTAAAATAATCTTATAATTCTTATTCTTGAACCAATAACCAGGAGGTGGAATTATTTTTGTGCATTAACAGAAAAGCAAATGACACACCAGTGGTAACTACACCATCCACCCAGATGTCTGCAGCATCTGCACCTCAAATCACTGCTTCACTACCTCTTTTTAAACCCACACGCTATACAATTTCCTTACTGGAACAACAGCAAGTAGAGGTATTCCAAGAGTTTCAACTCAATGTTGACTGCTCACAGGTCTTAAATCATGACAAGCCTTCATAAGGAACACATTTCATCCTGCAGAAATCTAAACTAGAGCTAAGTTTCAAAAAGGTCTTTCAAAAAAATTAAAATGCCTTCCAAGATGCCAGTTTCTCAGGATGATGGGTTTTGTTTGTGTAAAAGTCAAAATAGCGCACCTCCAATTTTCACTGTGAAGTCTTCTGCCACCATGCAGTTTCTCGCAGCAAGGTCTCTGTGAACAAATTTGTTGGCGTTGAGGTATGCCATCCCATCAGCAATCTCTCCCGCCATCTGAATCATCTTCTTCAGAGTTGGAGGTGCCTGGCCTGGATTACTCTGAGCAAGATTAAGATGATAAAACAGATAAGGGGGAAAGAAAAAGTAACTACTTCTACATCAAACTATAGAATACGATTTTTAGATTTTTTTTTTTTATAAATCATATTATCACAATTCAGTTTGACATGAGCCAGGCTGAACAGAAACCCATGATTATGTACACCATAGCATCTGCTTAGTGGGAAAACTGGCCATATCAAGCTGGGTCACAAACAGAACTCCCAAATGGCTCTTTTGTAACAGGTCATTCTATTTTAGGGAATAGAAGCAAGAAAGACTTTTTGGTATGTTATCTTACACCTATGGACTTTAAATGTCTATCCTTCTGCCACACAAGCTCTGAGATACAAAGCAGAGGGCTTACTTTAGAGATTTCTACTGTTTTATCATTTTGACAAACAACCAGAAGATGCTAAATGATTTCATTTCCTGTTCCCCAGTTCTCCATAGCCAGATGTCTCCTAAATTACTTCTGTTTGTAAATAGCAAAAAAGGTTATGGGACAATTTCTTCTGAAGCTAATCCACTCCTTAGCATCCACGGATATATGGCTTCTGCCATTCTCAATCTCATGGATAAAGGAGTTCAGGTATTTACAGACAATCAGTTAAGTCCCACCATCCCTTACCAGTATGGATTTGCTTAAGCTTTACACTCCTTGGATAATCATCACTGACAGAGTAACCAACACCACAGCCTCATGTACTGCCTTCTACTGATGACAAAGATCCCAAAGCACATAGACCAACTCACTGAACTCTATCACAGCCCCATCCAGAGATTAAACCGTCCCTCACCCACCTTCCATGGAAAGCATTCATCTCCAGTCCCATCATCACTTTCAAACTGTGCTACTTTGTGTTGAGATAATGAGCCATACCCACTACTCCAAGGCTTCCAAGAGCCGTATTCAACATCCCTTATCAGAGCCAAGAAGATACAACCAAGAAAGCCCAGAAGGACCAACGCAAGTTGAATCCCCAGGAGGAAGAGATAGGTATGGGAGCTGCATGGTTAAATTATTGGTAAAGCCAGTGATCAGGCAAGCCCTCCATCCACACCTTATTGAAGTATCCTGCCTGCCTCCTCTACAGGTCATCAGAAGACTTTGCTCAACTCTGTACATTGCAAACCAAGGACAACAGGAAATTTAGGCACAGGCCAATCACAGACTTCTCTGGAGAGCACCAGTGTGCAACAGAGAAAAGCCAAATACAGAGCTCATCATTTTGGTAAGTTCTATATAATGTCATTGTCCCTTTTAATGAAGTTTGTTGAATTAAACCCAAACTATTTCCTATAAACCAAAACATTATTAATCGTAAATGCTCGTCAAGCCCTTAGTCAATAGTTTTACTGGGCTTTTTTTCCTGATTCCTTTATTCCTTATTATTTATAAAATGATTATTTTCTGTACCCAATCGCTTAAGCAATCTGCTCTTGCTATGTGCAATGCCCTCCATTTATACCATAATCATTCTCTTGTGCACATCTTGTGCTCATGTTCTGTTCCTTTCACATGAGAATTTTTAGATCAAGGGCAAAAGCTGCTGAGCTCATTTTCTACATAGTCTACTATGATTTCAGTGGCAAGTGACCTACGTGTCATCTTCATCCTTCAGACTCTGTATCACATGTGGCAATTTTAGCTGCTAGACTGATGGCCTACATATTAGCGTATGCGGATTAGCTAAGATATTAGATTTTTACTTTCCAGCAGAGGCAACATGCAGGATATAAAACATGAAACAATTATCCTAACACGCATGCTTCAACCAGCCAAATTTTTGTTTAACGTCTTGATAAGTCATTAGATTAGATAAGAGACTTAATTCAAATTCAAATCTCGGAAACAGGACCCAGTAACACAAGAAGGGACCTATTCCATGCAGTGCACTGGGCTATTTGCAATAGCTACCTCATGAAGAAAGGTGTTGCAGATCACAGAGCAGCTCATGTTTTGTTCTTAGAGCTTAAGGAGAAGGGCAAGAAAGGCTAATTGCCTGCTGCTTCCAACGTGATGCTGTTTCGTTCAAGACGATTCTGACTGAAGAAATAAAAAAAACATCCAGCAACTTGTGACTCACCTCTGTGTCTGGCCTCAATGATCTCAGGTAACTTTTGAGGTCCCCACGTGTCATCAGCTCCATGATAACCAGCGTAGGCTGGCCCTGAGAAACAACACCAAGCAGCCGAACCTGGAAGAGGAAAAACAAGCATTCAGTTCTGAATTCAGCTGATTGAACTATAGTAATTATTGATGTTGACATGTAGCCCCAAACACCTGTGAATCTGCGGGAAAGGCCTGAAAGTAGATTAGGTTCAGCTCTCTGACTCCTGTTTCACACTAATGTTATAAAGCTGCGCCGAGTTGAAGCTAAAATCCCAAGTTCCCACTTCAAGTCAGTGAAGTTGTGCCCTGTGTGAATCACAGCCTCGTCACATTTTCATGACTTACCACATGGTGACAATTAAACTCCTTCATCACCGAGGCCTCGTTTAAGAACTCTATCCTCTCGCGCATGCTTGCAGACTCATTGACAGTCTTGATGGCCACCCTGGTCTCCGGCTCATCCTTCACCACTCCCTTGGCTATTCCCTCATACACCATCCCAAAGGAGCCTTGCCCGAGCTCCCGACACATGGTGATCTTCTCACGGGGCACCTCCCATTCATCTGGAACATACACTAAGGAGAGAAAGAACAGGCCATGATGTTCCACTTCTGCAAGTGGTGCGATCACTCACCGTTTTATGATACCGACTGCCCAAACAGCTTACTGTAAAGAACACTAGACACAATGCTGAGACCTTGCACGACATATGCAAATAGTTCATGGTCTTTCCCATACAGAGACAGGCAGATGCTTGGCATACAAATAAACCTTAAAAGAAATATATAAATGGACTTGAAGTGGCCTCACTATGGTACTGACACAATGGGATTGATATAAGGAACCTCAAAGCACAAAACCTGGGTGGGAAGAGGCTTGAATCAATACTTTAGGCTTGAGCTTTTCTTGGGATCCTTGGTCTTCTAATTCTTCCAGACAGCATCAAACATACTTGATCATCTGTATCAGTTTAGCGTCTGCTGTATTCTCTATTAACAGATTGATTTTATGACCAGAGGGAAAAAGACTCTCTGATCTAGTGGGCTCTTTGCATGAAACTATTCTGATCACTTGCACACACACTGTTGCACCAGTAAAAGCAGAACTTGCTGCTGCTGCTGCAAGTCTTTGATCTGAGGCAGAAGAGAGATCTCAGAAGGTGACTGCCAGGAGGGAGAACTGCCTCGGGCAAGAAGACATCTGAGCAGCCACTGATGCTGCTGCCTATCAGTCACCAAAGGAGGGGACGGTCGTGTCACATGCTCTGGATGGGTGAAGTGACAGGATGCAAAAATAGAGGATTATAGCATGAACGTTGACAGACCTTTAACCCTAATGGTGCTGCTATTAAAAATAACAGTAAGAGAGTCTGCTGCCGCTCTGGTTAAACCCATTAGCCTCCTGGGGCCTTTCGGAAACACTGTTTCGACAAGAACTCTACAGCAGTAGCAGCAAACTAAACCTTAAACAGAAGAACCGATGCCTCAAAGAAATTCACCTGATTTCCTCCTGCACTTGAAGTGCTCCACACATACATAATCCATACAGTATGGGCACATGCTCATTACAGACAACCACACCTTTATTGGGGGGGAGGAAATTAATTCATTATCTAGCAAGTAGGGTTCCAGCAGTAACCTAGTTGCTTTTTGTATTTTATTAATTTTTTTTTTTTTAAACAATTCATTTAGCCAGAAAGCTGAATTTCCAGGGTTCTGCATTCCACAGCAACCCCAGCACACGGGCGACATTTATGTATTATCAATGATGGACTCCATGGCTGAGCTAATAAAATGAAAAAAGAAAGCTGTTTTACAACAACCTTTTATAGAGTTTCATACCTTTCAAAGTCAGCCACAAACAGAATATATGAAAGTAAAAGCACGAGAAGTGTAAGGCCACACTTACCGTCTGAAGCACTGAAGTACTCGGGGTTCACAGAAGCATAAAGTACTCCATTGCCAAGTCTGTCACTGTTCCTGTTGAAACAGGTTTAAAGATTAAAAAAGGAAATAAAAATGTAAGTAAATTTCAGACCACCTCTTCTACAGTTTTTTCCATTTGCTCAACCAGAGAGTATTACTTACTGTACCTAGAGAGCTTTTCAGACAAAGGGGACAAACCACGTTCTTATTCTACTTCACATAATCAATGGGAAAACAGCCCAGAACAGCTTTCCCAGGAAACCTGCAGTCTTCATTATACCAAATCAGCACCAGAAAAGCATAAACACAAGGTACTTTTAGCTGCTGGGTAAACTTCCTCCAAGGCAAGCAGCTGTACGGCCATACACCCAGGAGACCTGTGGCTGAGAACATGCTTTAACATCACCTGCTCTGCTGTGGGAGAGAAGCAGTCTAGCAAAGGACAAGATTGTTTTTAATGGGGAATTCCACTCAAGTATTTTATAAGGGTTTCTATTATTTTATCTTAAAAACACACACACACTGCCTCCTCTTCCCCCCTGTTTTACTGGAGTGATTTTCAGAATAAGACGTATTTATTCCGCACTGTGAGAGCTCCTGCAGGAGACAGGCTGTAGAAATAAAATTATCAATCAGACCTCAGAAAAATCAAAGACAAAAAATTCTTGTGGGCTAGAACAACAATTTAAAGAAGGATGAGTTATCAGGCACTTCACCAAGGAGAGCCCAAGGGAAGGCCAGGCAGGTATTGTACTTCACTAGTACTTCACTTTCTGGAGTGCTTGAGGAGAAATGGTACTACTGTCTGCACACAAATGAATTAGAGCTGGAAATAATGGGATACTCAATGAGCATAATTTGTATGAGTGTAATAAAAAACCTCCATATCTAGAAAGTTGCAAGGCTGAACATTTGCACTGACTTCTATTACGTTTTCATTATGTATTTTGATTAAATAAAAAAAAAAAAAATCACTGGTTACAAAAAACAAAAGAGCAAAACTAAGCAATAAAACAGTCCCTCAGACTGCTCTATCTGGGATGTAGTCTTTTAAGTGGATGTAAAGACTTAAAAAAAAAAAAAAGTCTAGAATTTGCCAGAAATCAAATTAACCTAAATTGAACTAAGGTTTCATGATTTATACTGACCCATATGTCAGTCAAAGCTTCTGATTACATAGGTTCAGTGTCTGCCATCATTGTCCCACTGGATATGTCCCTGACAACCCTTCCACTGGATATGTTCCTGACAACCCTTCCCTCTTCCCTCCCAAACATGATACTGTAATAAAAAGCCTCTTCATATCTCAAGCGGCAGCCAGATGCTCGCTGGTAACTCTAAACCACCTCCTTTTACACACCAACAAGACAGAATCGACTTTAGCTTCTTGAATCCTCTGAACGCCATTTCCCTTTTTAATTTCAAACTTGCTCCATGAGCATGGATTTGAAAATAAACATTCCCCTCCTGCAGTTTTAACCACAAGCACATACAACTCACCTCTTTTTGTTAAAGACATACAGCATTATCAATAATCCCCCGATGATGAGCAGGAAAGCAATAGGGAGCACAATTATCAAGTGCAGGAAGTTTCCATAGTTTGCTGCTGCAACCAACAAGAAAACAACTGTATCAGGCTTTCTATAGAATCTCCCTTAACAAAGAAACATTCAAAACCCACTCAGTATATTTCCATACAGGGAAGAAATCAAAGTACTCATTTTCTTGTCTGATGTGGAAAAAATGTACTCAGAAACACTCCCTGACTGCAGATGAGGGGAACAAGAAAACAGACAGTGAAAAGTATTAATTTTGTACAGAACAGTGTCTGTCTGGGGTTTGTTTTCACAAGTTATGCTTAAGAACTTACATTCCTCAGTGAACAATATGTAATTGTACACTTGCAGTGTCACCTTTTTTCCACCTTTTGATCACCTCCCAATTGCTTGTACTTATATTCAGAATATGCACACACTGCTCTTTACTTCAAGTTCTTCAAAGTCCAGCCATTAGACAACCAAAAAGGAAAAAAAGCTGGGAGTTCCAGTTTTCTGTGGGTACATCTGCTCTACAACTAAATACAGAAGTTCTTGAGAGGGTCTTTGTGGACACTGTGGTGGTGTTCTTCCAAAATATAAATTACTTCCATTGTCAGGACCAGCATCATCCTTTCATCAGGATGTTATCTTTATCGAACGTCACTTGGAACAGGCCACGTGGCAAAACATCTTGATATTTAAAAAAACCCGCCAGCCTCTAAACAAATGTTTTGTTTCTTGTATTATTTTGCAAATCATTTTTCAGGTTTGCCTTATTGTCACAGGTTTTGTACAATCCAACTCTGTGTCGTTATGGCTAAAATGACATTCCTCAACCGAGCTGTACATCACAGGAAGCCACAGTAGGGTGTTCTACACACCCACCACCTGTGTGCACCTCTCATATATACAGAACGTATGCAATAAAAGGACCACACCTCAGATACACTTCCTGATTGTCAACAACTGCCAAAAAATGGAACAGAGTTCCCAAAGAAGCATCAGCAAATAAGAGCAGTATTCAGGGTATAGGCAAGAGGCTCATATGCCCAGTTACATACGTAAACATCAGGAATTATTAAAAAAGACGACAGTCCCCCAGCTTGACACACCAACAAACATTTATCTTACATTTGGGTTGCACATAGAACGAGACTGGCTCAGTCCATGACCCATTTCCAGCTAACGAAGTGGCCTGAACTCTAGCAGAATAGTTTCCGGGGTTCAGATGAGTTAGTTTAGCTCCTCCAAGCTTCTTGTATTCCTGTCTGGAAATACATTCCCGCTTCTCCTAAAAGAAAAAAGTAATTTACAGTTCATGTTAATATCCTCACATTCCTTCAATCTTGAGAAAACAACACGGCTGCAGGATAAGCTAATTTAACTAAAAGCCCCATCTGATCACTTTTTCTTCGAACACCTTAAGGAGATATGTGGAATTCGAAACTGTCAAACGAAACAAAAGAAGGGCATGGTGGTTGCTGCTGGGTGTTTGAAATCACAATTTCTATCTTTGGTTTGCAGCACTGCGCAAAGCATGTTAAGAAATACCCCATTTTGTGTATAAATTAGAGTTAGAAGCAGTAACTCTTACAAAGAAATGTCAAATCCTCACCTCTCCATGCTGCCCGTATTTGATTTCATACATTAGTATCAGCCCATTTGGATTTGTAGGCTCTAACCACTTCAAGTAGACGGTATTTTCCTCTTTTGCTTCCCATGCTACCGTTCCTGGAATGTTATCTGCTCCCTCTGTAAAATATTTACAAGTGATGTGAGAAGAACAACTATTACTGAAACAGGAACTTAGGCAACCACCGAGGAAAACAAAAGGTTCATACTATTCTTTAGGTATCAAAGCATTGCACTAAGTGCTACCGAAAGAGAGAACAAAATGCACTGGCCAGGGGCCTGTTGGAGAGATCAGCAAAGTCTGAACTACTAATTGCCAGGAAAACAGTACGGCGTATACATCTTCACCAGTTACAGGCTCTGGGGTAGTCACTGCGCTCTATCTGTGTCTCAGAACCTGTTTATCAGCACCTGGTTCCTCCTTCCAAACCTTCCACTGCAGCAGAACGAACGGTGCAGACGCAGCTGTTGCCACCGAACGGCTGCGAACAGCAACCTGCCCGCGACGCCTGCGAACGCCTAAGATCTGACCCACCGACATCCCTTTCCTAAAACATCCAGTCTTAGGAAACCTGTCACAGTTTAAAATGGAGTCTCACCAGCAATTCAGAAATTGCTTTCCCTCTATTTCATCCTTGATAATTTCACAGGTTTTACTCAAACCTCAACAGGAATATGAAGACCATTTCAGTCAAAGAAAAAAAGGCCACTTCTTCAAAAATACAGTTGTTAGGTTTAGAAGAAAGCGGAATCGTTTAACCTTTTATTTTCAGGGCCACGCGCTAAAAATCTGGGAACACATTTCTTTTTCCCTGATCTCAGAGTTTTCCTTATTTCCTTGAAATAAGCAATACTTTTTGCCTTTTTTTTTTTTTTTTTTTTAACTGGCACAGCTGGATCTGGATTATGATAAGTCTTTCCTTCCAGAAACAAAACAAAATTGCTACCATTCTGCATCAAATATTCCCAGACATCTGCTGGAGTCAGAAGCTCTTTGCTGGATGCATATGAGCTTACACTAAAATCATCTCTATTCTTCTCAGGAGAAGTACAATCTGTAAAAGTCCCAAACATGAGTAGAGCATTCAATGCTTCCTATTTGAAGGACTCTAGACGCCGGGGATCGGGCACAAAGCAACACAGTGGTCCTCCTGTTTCCAGGCTGGACAAATGCATGGTCATTCTGTGACAGAAGAAACATTTGGCAAACGTTCCCACCAGCAAAAACTCTTAACATCTGCAAACAGTTCAGAGCGAGCACAGCAAAATTAAACATTAGCAGAGAAACGTTCCCCTGTCTCCAGTCAGCACACAGGGAACCAAAGAATAAAACCTTTTAACCCACCACCTCTGTGGGTCTCACCTAAATGGCTAGGAAACAGATTCTCTCACAATTATCTGGGTACTCCGTGCACACACTCCTGCCTTTCTCCAGGTCACAGGACAGACTCAATACCTATCACTCACAGAATCACAGAACGATACAGGGTTGGAGGGGACCCTCTGGAGATCACCTAGTACAACCCCCCTGCCAAAGCAGGTCCACCTAGAGTAGGTTGCAGAGGAACATGTCCAGGTGGGTTTTGAATGTCTCCAGAGATGGAGACTCCACCACCTCTCTGGGCAGCCTGTTCCAGGGCTCTGCCACCCTCAGAGTAAAGAAGTTCCTCCTCATGTTTAGATGGAACTTTTTATGTTCAAGTTTATGCCCATTTCCTCTTGTCCTGTCACTGGACACCACTGAAAAAAGACTGGCCCCATCCCCTTGACACCCACCCTTTAAGTATTTATAGGTGTTGATCAGATCCCCCCTCAGACTTCTCTTCTCAAGACCCAAGTCCCTCAGCCTTTCCTCATCAGAGAGATGCTCCAGGCCCCCTCTCAGTACACACGAGAGACCAGTCAAGGACATTAAACTACTGTAACAAAATTTTATATCGTTCCAATTAATTTTCTTGCATCCAATCTTTTTATTACATACCCATGTTTTTCTAACTGGTTTTGGAGGGTTTGTCCTGCCTGAGATTGCTCTCTCTGCAGGAGATAAAGCTTTATACTTGGGAGAGCGTACCTGAAGGCATGGTTCTTGCAAAGACAAAGTTGGAAGCGCTACAACCAAGTGTGTCAGCTTCGTGGTTGCAGCTGTGAATATCGATGCGGTAAAGAGTAAAAGGCTGGAGATGGGAGATGACAGTTCTCTCCTTGCCATCCACTTTGGTCTCAAAGAATGGGTATTCCACCTCACTCTCCTCTGTGTCAGAAACGTTGGTGAAGTGATCTGTCCCAGTCGCGTTCCTGTTTCGAGTGGCCAAAGTGGCATTTGCGATCCGGAACACGTCCCTCCGCTTCCTATCGGGTCTGTGGAACAAACAGACAAGTATAGAAAAGGTCTCTTTAGAGAAACGCCACTTTTCCTCCAGTTCTGTGGAAAAAAAAACCAAAACCAACAGTAAAATACGTAACTCTACTATTAAAAAGGCTAAATAAAGGAAACTGCAAAACAAGACGAAAGCTTTCTCCTAATCTGAACCTGCAACATGTCAGCACATCCTATTACTCTCTCTTTTGGTCAGATACCAATCAAAACTCTGAAGCTCACCCTGTGCCCCAAGATAAACATCCAAACTTCTGACTTCACACAAATAAACTCAATAGCAAAAATGGCTTCACTGTTATTCAATAAACAACCTAGATTTGTATTTAACGACGCTGATGATGCTTAAAATAAAAATCAGATGTTAAAGGTTGAAAAGGTTGGGGAAAACACTGTTTTGAAGTTTGCTGGATTAGCAAAGCTGCCTCTCAGTAGGCTTAACTTCCTTCCCAGTTGCAATGAAATTACAGAACTTTGGATGTATTGCACTGAGAAAAGAAACCTTGGAAGGCAGCTGAAACCCATGAACGTTAACCACCACTACTGTGTGGTAATTTGTGTGTCTCTACTTCTCTCACCCAAACAAAAGCTCTGCAAAGGAACAATTCTCTTATGGGAGAAAGCACAGCGCTAATCTTGTGTACGGCAAAGAGTTCACTGAGCAACTTTGCTTTGCAGGCATCTGTATGAAATTTATGCAGAGTTAAAAACTTGAGGATTTTCAGCAACACCACTACTTTCTCATGCCTAAGAATCTGTTGTAGCGAACAGGCCCCAGTATTGGTACAAGAGTCAATATGAAAATACTCTCACAGACATTCGGATTGTATTAGCTAACCAACACCTGATGCTACACATGAGACTTGTCACTTGGTCTTGTGTCAGATCCAAGGCTGTTTCGGACAGAAGCACTAACTACGGTGGGCAAGCTGGCTTTTCCAGCTCCTGCTCGTCTCCGACGGTCCAGGTGTGAGGCTTGGAGAGCAATGCACCAGGGGAGTTGAAGAAGAACCTAAGAAGAGTCACACTACAAAACCAGTTTTGGCTTGAATCCTATCCTGCCTGAAAACCCTTGGCCAGGGCCCACTTAGCACCTGGCCAGTGCAAGGGTTATCAAGGACAAAGATAAAGTCTAATACATTTCTATCAGAGAGTGAGTTACTAATCATGCAAATAAGGCCTCCCTCAAACACACAACAGGAAGAAAGATAACTCAACAGAAGTTAATTCACTGTCAAATATACTGTGTTAGTACATTCAGCCACAAAACAGCATGATGCAGAGAGAGCCAAAACCAGGCTGACTTGGTTTTGAAATCATCTGGCAGAGGATGGATGAAATTAGTGTATTTTTTTTTTTAGGAGTTCATTACAAAATTTTCCAAAATCCTTTTACTATGTCTTGAGTAGTTGTTTTGAAGCTCTCAGATGCCATGTAATCCCCACCACAGAAATAAACGAAGACAAGCAAGAAGCTTCCTAAGTTACCAAGAAATTGTTTTAAGCAACATATAAGCAAATGTCTTATCAGTGGGGTATGAGGGAATTTCATAGGAGATGTAAGCATTTATTTATCAAGTTACTAAAGATGTGAGCAAGTATTAATGAAGTTACTAAACCTACTCACCTTGCTTAGGATTCATCTACTGCTTTAACTCAGTAGAAAGAACAAACTTTTGAACCACTAAAAGCACACGGGGTGCCCAGCACTGAACTGATGAACATTTGTACAGATTTTGTGACAAAAGCAGTGAAAATAAAAAGTCCACTTTCAGTCAACCACAAAAGCATGTGCCAATGCCAAGAACCCAAATGCATGACACTATCTATCACTGCTTTTAAGGGATGCATGAAGTTTCAACTCTTTGGTGGTATCTGGAGGGATGGAGGGGACGACTACAGCGCTTACGTTGCCCTTGGGGAAATGGGTAAAGAGAACGCAACATAAAACTTGTTGGTGAAAACTACAGTCATATGAGAAAGAGAAACAGACCTGCAGGACAGCAAACATGATTAAAACATCAACAGATTTGAGACCATTGCTTTTTAGTCAAGCATCTTCCTGCTTTTGTGAAAGGCACAGATAAAGGCAAAAAACAAGCATCCAAGGAAGTAAGTCTAGAGATAAAAATATGAAAATTCATCTGTTCTGTTAAAGGAGAGGAAAGAAGGAAAATGTAAGAGAAAAATTAAAAATAACGCTATAAAAAAATTAAATCAAATTGAAACTAAAAAGAAGAAAAAAACGTAGGTCATTTAACACAAAAGCTAACTGTTCTCATACTTAATGACAATTTTAATGTTATTTCTCAGATATCTTCTACTACACACAGAGCCCGCCTCATCCTGCTCATTGGAGAACCAAAAAACTTGAAGAAGAACTCATCCTCCTGTGGCGGTCAACGTCTCTTCATGACTAACCAGAGTCCTAATGTTTGAAGTCTACCTCACCACTGCCAGTAACACACATGGGGTCACCCAGAAGTTGCACAGAAGATTAGATCAACAGGCTTTTTAAACAACCTTAAAACCAGCCAGTCCAATATTTTCACACTGTATTACGTGCTGCCTCTCCTTCATAATATCCTGGAGACAGGTAGAACACTGGAAACACTACTATTGAGCTTGCATTAACACATTAATTAACTTCTCCCATGGGAAAAAGGGGAAAAAAAAAAAAAAAGAGACAGCAGTAACGAGCTGCTTAGATTTGTCCCATGTAATGTCTCACTAGCTCATAATCTTTAATTTCTCTGACACGCAGTTTCTTTAAAGTTGCTTAGCTATGCAGCTATTTCTGAGCATTGTACCTTATCTGCCCTTGCTGTTACAAAACACACCCTTGTAACAGTTTAGTTAAGAAAAATGGGAAAAGGAGAAGCTTTCAGGAAATTCTTTGTGAACTGGTCAGTTCGTTACTGTTGAGTTCAAGGTTCGAGAGTTTCCTTTGGGGGGTGGAATGCAAGAAAGTTTGGGAGAAGATAACACATTTTAATTGACAGAGCTTTGGTGAAATAAAAAATTAAAATTAATTAAAAACAAAAAATTAAAATAATAATTTTTTTTTTAAAACCCTGTCAGAACTCCTTGCTGTGCTATTTCATAAAGTCCAAAAATCAGATCACATTTACAAGGTTTCACATTGCTCAGGAATTACATCCCGGCCACTCACAGTGGCTGTTAATTCTCTGTACCTCATCTTTGCTGCTGGTTCTCATCATCAGTACGGAAACACAGCACAAGTTCAACCACGAATGCTAAATGCTACTCAAACACAGCTCAGATACAATACTTAGCATTTCCAAAGAGAGGCAGTATTTAGTTCTTCATTTTTTGGATGAAGCGAAGAAGCTCCGCACACATCACAGTCCCAACCCCAACGAACTCAATTCAACAGATCCTTGAATAAAGGTCCAAAAATCAGAATGGAGAGTGAAATTAACCAGTTTTAATGAGCAGCAAAGCCACATTTTTGAGTTCTCAAGCACAGGACTTCACCATAAATTTCACCCGCCAAAGACAATGAGATAACACGCATGATTGAAATCTGACTGCTTATAGACCGTAGGGTAACAGCTATACACTGTGTGCTAGACCCCAGGATCCAATTATCTAAAGCAAGAACAGCTTACACGAAGGATAAATTGGAAACTCAAGGATCAAAATCACCAACTAATTCAGCAGTATCTACTCTATGTTGCAGCATAAAATCGTTACTATTCCACTTAATGTGTAAGCACTAGCGTTTATCATGGAAGCGTGGGCATATTTAATACTTCTCGGCAGCACAGACCCAGGAAACCAATACACCCTTTGCAATTAGTGCAGTGAGAAAGGAAGACCAGTTTCAATTCTGTGAGGTGACTATGCCCTCAATTTCAAAGGCAAATAAATCTTCAGATTAGGAACATAAGCACTTAAATGGCTATTTAGAGAAAGATCACATGTGAAACCCTTTGTCTGCCACATGTTGCTCATCCCCGAAACCCTTGTAGACAAAGAGCTCGTCAAGTGACTCTTGACTCTGAAAAGAAACCATCACTGAAGTCCTTGAACTATACAGGTAAGAACCCTTACTATTAGATAAAATAGAGAGAAAGAGACAAAAATTAGCGAATAAGAGATACTGCAAAGTAAGGCTGCAGATTGTCTCACAAAAGGAAGGGCAATGTTTATGTGTTTCAGGTGTTACCTACATATGCTTTCATGTCCAGGAAGTGTGTGTTCTAGGAAGTGTTAAGAAATTAAATTATTAGCCCCACTTGCAAAGAGAAAGCGTCCGAAATCCATTACCTGGGGACAAAGATGGAGTTGTGAAGGAAGTTCTCAAAGACTTTCCGGTACTCTGCTTCCTCCTTCTCAGCTTGCTTTTCTGCCTCTGTCTTGGGACAAGCACAACAAGGTCCTTTTTCTCCCCCACAGCCCTCTGGCTTGGTGGGTTCAGTAGCTTCTTCTGTATCAATGGTCCCATCAGCATACCTTCGAATCGGGACTTTATCTTAAAAGAAAAGAACAGAGGGGGCGCGTTTCTTTTCTCTCCGTATCATGAATCCAGCAACAGTGTTTACCCCCTCCCTTCTACCTGCTGTAATTCACAAAAGAGTTGTGAAGCAGGGCATAGGTTTTAGCTCTTGTAAATAGATGCATTGGCAGGTAAGAATCACAGTCATTTCAATACAACCATGTTTAGTATTCCTACCTTTGGAGCAGTAATTGTGTCTATAAAGGTAACTGTCCTGAGGTTGCTGCTGCCACCGTACGATGTAGTATGAGAGGTTGCCATTGGGAAGAGAGGGAGGATTCCATTTCACAATCAGTTGGGATGAGGAGTTGGACGCTGAAATAACATCCAAGGGAATGGATGGCACTGGAAGAGGAAAAAATAAAAGGCAGCATTTAAATCTAGAGCATTCTAGAGCCCATTTCAATGAAAGCTTTCAAAGTGAATCCCAACCCATTTCTATACTGGAAGAAAAAACAGCGTCCTATTTCAGAGAAAAGATTTCCTACTTATGCCCCACTAACACTTATTAAGGGTTCCAATGTAACCACCTACAGTCCCAACCCGAAGTTGTACTTAAATTGACCTTCACCAATGGAACAAAGTCTGAAATCCTAACTCCAAAAAACTCCCATAGTTCTCAATGAAAACAATGTCTGAACAACCAGAGTTTTAATTCAAACGTTAATGCTGCTTTCAAAGTTACTGAAACTTTTTAGCATTATCCACATCATCTGCACATAAATTCAATTTCTGTATTAACAATAGGAACTTGCATAATAATATAACAAGCGTAACTGCAGCGTTATCAACCTCTTACCCAAGAGCCCTTGTCTCACCTGCAGCATTGGTTCGTATATATACAATTTCACTTTTTGCTCCATGAATATGATGGTTTTCCATCATTGTGAGGGTAACAGCTTTGACATAAATGGCGTATTGAGTCCAAGGTTTCAATCCCTGCAGTAAAATTCCAGGATTGTTCTCTTTGTTCGGTGGCAGGTCAACATCGACCATGTTCCAGCTATTGGAGCCACATGCGTCTTGCCCATCGTACTCTGTCACGTTTTTGAATGGCCTGAAATAGTAAAATGAAAAATCAGTATAAAATATTTATTTTCTCCTAAAAATTGTCATATATTCATGAGTGCCTCACTTCAGTGTTGCTCAATGAAACAAACAGAGCTTAATTTGTTTTCCATAGCAGAATAAAACAGCATAAAATTTGTTATTTATTTCCAAGCACTACAAAATTCAGAGTTCAGCTTTAGCTGCAGGTCTTATCTTCAGTCACCAGCAATAAGGTGACACTTATCCAAGAAAACACTAAATTTATAGGGTCTTTTTATCCGAAAGAGACAGTGAAATGCTTCAGACATATTCACATTTTAGCTAGCCATATATGAAACAGAAGCAACTCAAAATTGTTATTGATAGTGGCTGACCTTTTTACCACAAAGAACCTAAACTTTCATGACTGGCCTTGGCCAGCCCAACAGGCTTTCCCTCCTTTACTTCCACACAATACAAACACACTTATATAGTCATATAGTTCTACTTTTCCTAAGTTGCAATGCTGGCGCAAGAGCATAGAGTACTATTCTTGTTATTAATTCCTATGGACTCATCAGCACTACGTTTATTGCATCACAGTACACTGTCACAGTGATATTCTTTTTTAAGCGATGCTGGAAATCAACAGTTTGTGCTGTGTGTCTCACAGCCCTGCTCCATATGTCATTAGCAGCATTCTGAATCTCCTTTTCACCCCTCCAAACTGCTTGGAGAGTTGTTAGTGTACTCATTTGCATTTCTATTTTAAATTTGAGACACTGCAAGGATGTACAACAGCAAAGACACCTCCCAAGAAATTAGGATCTCTCCAGCAATCGCCCCACTCCTTCAGTATCAAGAGATACTGATGCTGACTAAGGACTAAGGACTTTGCTGACTAACTTGTCTCGCCAGTAAACCGAAAGTCAGAACAGAATTGCCTACTAGCTCTCGGACTGCCCCCATTAGTCTCCGATGACATCTACTTACGCTTCTTTGTAGTAAACAGTGAAGCTAATGAGATCTCTGTAATCTGGAGGGCGATACCGTTCCCATGTTAGCTTAATCCGATTCTTGAGCGTAGTGTTGGAAACAAAACGCAGAATGTGGCTTTCGCCTGCAATACAGAAAGACAAGACATGACAGAGTTAGCATCACATCATCGGTTAGTTTTTGCTTTTTCTTAGGTATCAGTTTTAGCTAATTAGCCTTTCCAGTAATGCCTATGATGCCACAGTATAGAAACAGCCTTTGTCTTCACAGACCTTCCTATTTCATCCTAATACATCTGGGTGCTTAAGGGTAAGCAGTGACCTTGGCAATCATTCTAGAATATGTTGGAGCTACTTGTTACCATCTTTTCTGAAGCAGATATTCTTCTACTGAATCATCAGAAAGCTCTTGAAAACTACTTCAGACTGTCCCTAAGCAAGGAATGGAAATCCTGTTTATTCACAAGACTGGTTTAGAAGCACTAAATTCATCATCCAACTCGAACGGACACACAGAGCAGTAACCAGCCTCTGTGTTCCCACTTTCCAGGACAACTTTCGACAACTACAATTTGTTTTTCTGGGGAATGGACATGGAAAGGACAAAAGAGTTTACATTCCTGTTCATGAGAGGCTGGACCAAGAACTCCAAAACTCAGTTCATATACGGCACAACCATTTGATGGCAGCAGCTTCCAGCTACTCTTCTGAACAGAGCTGGATGGAAGCCGGCAGCTTTCAAATGAATGGCTTCCCACTACCAATTCACTGAGCTTTCCAATCCAAAACAAAATAGCATTTTAAAAACTTAATTCTTGGATGGAGAAATTGCATTCTAAGTGTCAACTGTGAGTTAGTTTCTAATGTTCCATAGAAGTCTCTGAGAATAAAAGGGGTTTCACCCTCATGTACACTGGCACTATTGGTGCTATCTTTTCAAAGGCAGTTGAGCTTCTGTTGATTCTTTTCCCCTTCTCAGAGTCAGAAAGCTTTCTGTACTGGTTTTTTTAAAAAAACAGGCAGCGGCTGGCACTAGCCTCAGTAGTAGTAAGGACTGGCTGTGTGTCTGTAACTCCTCCAGGACTGCAAGCCTTTGCTCTATTGAATGTGCAAAGAATGGAGTGTGCTTACAACAAGGATCTATGCCATCTGCGTTTATGCATCACGCCTAAAGAGACATTCAGCAGAGTACGTGTCCTAGTTTTGTAAACACCATCCAGAACAAGGGGACTCGACTTATACACAAGATCCATTTTAATTTACTCAGCTCCAAGAACACCACAAAAAGACCAAAGAAAAGTGCGTTGTCAGTTCTAAGAGTTTGAGTACGAGGTCAAATTCGTAAGCGTTCTGTCATCTTAATCCTAGATGAGAGATTGCTTTTAGATGTGTTGGTTACACCTGGAGACCTGATGTGAAGATCACTGAAGCCAAAAAAGGACCTTCCAATAACTTTGACCATTGCAGAATCCAAAATAAAATGTAGAGACATCGAAGTTTAGGAATACTCTAGCACACTAAAAACTGTTCTCAACTCAAAAGGAAATAATTTGAAAATAAAGCACAGATAATTGAGTCTACAGCAAGCATTTCTAGCAACAAGGTTCAATATTCAGCAGGAGGCGAAAAGAAACTTGAACATAAACTGTTTTGGTGTTTATGGAATTGTTATTCAGCAGCTTCCTTATTATAAAGAAAGAGCAGATATCCGAGAGAGGAAAATACCTATAATGACGCACATTTGCAAAGGAAACGGAGAGACTGCTCCTCTTTGGATATACCAAAACGCTAGTTTATTTCTCATTTCCCAGGTTTGCTCCTACTGTTACATGATGCTGCTGTCACAAAAAAAGGGTATTTGGAAAGCAGACGTCTTCATGAAATGGTTTTTACAGGTGAGATAGTGACTATGTGACCACATAATTTTCCACGCATGTGAACATACTTTCACAGCTACGTTTAAAATCTGAACAAGTGGAACAACTGTAAGCTTCCTGTAATTTCTAAACCCCAAATATTGTAATGGTCAACAACGTAGCAGTGTGTTGGAGGTTTTTTTGGTGACATCCTCCTACGCGCTTTGCCTCAGGATATTTTTTGTTTGTTCGTATACTTACAAGAGGCTCTCTCCCCGTTGTTCCTTGGATTTATATCTCCTTTGCTCTGTCGTCCCTTGGTTCCTGAAACTTCCTCCATTCGGTAAATCTCAGAAACGCACAGTTTAGGGTTAAATGCAAAATACATTTTTCCCTCCTTGATCGTCAAGTTGTGATGGTTCCAGTCCCACAGCTGCTGAAGATTGTGGTTGTCAAGCACGTAGAAGGAATAATTCCTAGAAAGAAATTTTTGAAGGAAAAATATTAGTTTTAATTCATAGCCAATTCCAACCAAGAATACCTTAACATAAGCAAACTTTAAAACACTATGTTTCCTCTTATTACTTTAAATTAGTCTTCAGCAGAGAAAAGGATTTCCCTCTCTTGCACGGAGCAAGTTTTCCCTGAATGCTCACTTCAGTCAGAGGGCAGGGAAATGACTGTAACACAGGACTCCAAAGCTGACACCACACCATGCAAAGCCCACTCCAACATGTGTTTTAATAATTGTATAGAAGCTGCTATGAGGAATATAAATCCGTGTCCTCTGAACAGCAGGTCTCTACACCGGATTTTCCATTTTGTGGCAAACGGGAAGCAATAACCTCACATACCTTATGGCAGGGAAAGCATGGTGCAGTTCTGACAAGAAAACAAAATCATGAACGCAGACGTCTTGCTTATGCGTACAAAAGCAACTGTAGGAGTTTGCATAGTGAGGTTTCCTTGCCTCTGTCTTAAGTTTACCTCTTGGCCCAATAAAGATTTCCCGCGTTGTGCCAAATAGAGTCGAGCCTATGCATCAAAACCTGACAGTAAACAGTTGCACTGACTGCACAGCACAGGACCCACACTTCGAAGTGCAGAACTAACAACACAGGCAGCTGGATGTGCTGAGCCCATTCCCTAAGCACAGCAGTGGAATAAGATGAACACCCTTTATTTCCACAGATACTACATGCAAAATTGTGTGTGTAAATCCTATTATATATTAAGAAATTCCTGGTATCACTCGATTGTGCTGATTTGGAAAAAAACACCCAGGTGCAGCAAAAGCAAGATTATAGGCTCTGCTTCAGCAGCAAGACAGCACCTGCAAAGACATCTATATTTTGGGATCGTAGGGATAAGAATGGACAATTGGGAAATGAGTAAGAGGTCTGTGTAGCTGATGAGCCTAAATCAAACCAACCCATCATGGCAGCATGCATTATACTCCTCCGTGCAAAGTCCCACCAACATCATCATCTACATCAATGTAAATCCATTATTAACACAACGAAGCCTTGAAACCTCTGCAGGCCATTTAGCATCGGTTAGCCCACGGCAACTCAGATAAAATAGGCTTTCTACAAATCCTTTAACCACTGTCAGAATTTCTGGAGGGTAACATGGCAGACAAACCATGGGGCTCATAAAAAGCTGACATCAACTACTTCATTTAAAATTTAGCATTAATTCCTCCCTTACCCAACCTGAAGTGAAAACTGCATTCTGGTTGCAATCTGCACAGACCACGGTTGCAGTTTCTTTTAACATACCAAAATGCCGAGTGTATTTTCAGAACGATGTGAAAAAGAAGTGGTTTCTCCTATTCCCCACTGTCTCCTAATTATCCAGGACTCGATTGCTAATGAAGTCGATATACCTGGTACCACTTCAGACGGATGTTGACAAGAATGTGCTTGTTTGATGAGGGAGAACATAGGTGTTTGTGCTTTAAATGCGTCTTGCCAGGACAGAACAAGGATGCTAAATTGCATGTGGGATTTGACAGACCACCAAAAATCTGTGTTTCTTTGAGACATCTATTACTCTGTTACAGATGACTAAAATCCCTGCAGCTCCCTGTGCACTGCTGAAAAGATGACACTTCACCATAATTAGCCACGTGATTAAGTGATGGCAACTAAGCTTTTCAGGAAAGAACCAAAAACCTGGACTCAGATTGAACACAATAAACAGAGGTGTGGCTCCACGACTACAGAAACCACGACTACAGAAATATTTAATAACAGCCTAGCCTGTCTCCTGCTCACAACTCTGGCAATTATGTTTTAGACACTAGAGATAATTCTTGCATGAAAGCAACGTGGCTGAGCTTTCAAGAGCGTGAATAAATGAGGCAAATCAAGCACACACTGGTGCTTTCCACAACTGCACAGCGCCTGGGCCAGAGCTGGGAGTTACCGTGACTCATATGTTAAAGCCACCTGCACAAGTCGGAGCAGCCATCTGAGACAAGGCAAACAGGTCCTAAGGGTTCCTATATACACTGAAAGCATAAATTAGTGGAAGTTATTCTAGCAACATTCAAAGCACCAGGGAAACCACGTTTGGAGGGCTATATACAGCCGCGGTCACAGGAGAGGTGCAGAGCTGCATGGCTTGAAAGGTGGCGCGAAGGGCAACTGGAGTGCAATAAGGCTTATGTTAAAAATAAAGTTGTAAAAGATTATATCAGACTTTGGCTCTAACAGCCATGGGAAAAAAAAATCAGGATGCCAAGGAAGACAGCACATAAAGAATAAAAGATTCACTGTAGGAAAACAAAGCACTGCCAATCAAACCTTCGACACAGTAACTGCAGGAACGACTGGAGATTATGGCCTGAAGGATGGGCTAAACCTCTGAACAGGAGTAGGGGGCACATCTGGTCCCAGGCTTGCCATAAAAAGCCTTAAGGGGACCTGCAGAACCCATGCACACCCACAGGACAGAATTCCCACAACGTGATGTGCATCCCCAACTGCAGAGCACCCACAGCCACTTAATTATTGACTGCATACATTAAAACTGTGCTTCACGCTGTTATCTGCACGCAATGCTACATCTGTGCTCATTCACCCTTCGTAAAGCCAAGAGGCAGAACACGAGATCCAAACCAAAAGGAGATGGGTGTGATGAAAACGTTTCAACAAGCTTTCAATCATCCTTTATTCCCCTCCATAGCATACAGGACCCAAAAACCTCCTGAAAGGGGTAATGACCAGATAAGTACACTGTTAGTAAGAGAGCAACGCGTGATGTCTGAAGGCAAGTGACTTGCACCAAAAAAGGAATGAGAACTGGCAGAGGACTGTGAATGAGAGCAGTGGATGAGCTGGCTACAGAAGACCACCAGCAGAGGTGTATGGCAGACTGACTACCGTGAGACAAGAGGAGCAACCCTGCAGGACATACAGAAGATGAGGGATGACAACAGTCTAACATATACAACCCAACACTATAACAGAGAACAAACCATAAGTCTTCAGTGAGGAGCCACACGACAGCCAGAGATCCCGTTCACACCTTCCAACAAGCCTGACAGCTACTGATGCCTCTGCTTCGAAATGATGGAGTAAACGGGGAGGTTGTTTTGCTTTTATAGAGACTGTCCCCAATTTGCCACGGAAGTTGACGCACAAGGTCAGCAGCTGGTCAGTGCCACAAGAGGAACTCCGCCTCAGCCACCGTCTCCTCACTTGGCTCCTGAAGGCCACAAACTGCTCATTTTCCAAGTCCCCAACCTGGAGACACTTTGAGAAGTGCTGCCCACACGCCATCCATCAAGACGGCAGCTGCAGTCGATGACAGCAAACACACAGCGCCCCGGCAGAGGACAGAGGGCGCTGGCAGAGCCAGTGCCAGACTAAGAATCAAAACCCTGCCACAGACACCGAGACCCCTGCAGCACATCCCCATTTCAGTATCCCTATTTGCAAAGAGAAAAATTTTTTTTCTTGCCATGGGAGCACATTCACTATGGACACGGTGTTCAAAAGGGACAATGAATACTCTGAAAACAACTAAATTCCCTCTAACTTTCTATTTTCTGTGATAAGCAAGGCAGGCACCAGCAACTGAATAAGGAAGAAATACTGAAGTACTGTTTTGTTAGTCCCGTTCAATAAAAAAAAAAAAAAAAAAAAAAAAGAGGGGATGGTGGTGGTGGGGCCAGTTGTGTAATGAACAACCATCCTAATGGATCTCAAGTTAACCTCCCTCTCACCTCCCGAGGCAACGCTGGCATAAACAGCTATTGTTCCAGCAGCTCGGTACTTCCCAGGTTAAGACCCCGCTCCCTGTTGTTCGTAACTGCCAAAGTTCAAGCTCAGTTCTTCCTTGCCAGGTGCCTACTTCCACCTTAGTATTTTTGGAAACATTATTTAATTCGGGCCTTGCCACAGTCTATGTTGGGCGTTTTCCAAGCAAAGAGATTGCCCCTGACCCAAGGTACTTTCCGTGCGGTAATTTCCTAGCACGGGTGAATTTTAGCACAAGTAGCTCTTTACTATCTATCTGTTTTACCTCCCTCACTCAGCCCCATTTTCCTCTTCAAAGCTGCACCATTTACTTCTCTATTTGGGAAATCGATTTAAAAACCTGCCATTGCCCTTCATATCAGCTCTTCTTGCCGACACACAAACATAGTTACCACTCGAAACACAAAGCTGAACTCAAATTTAAAGAGAGCGAGGGAGAGAAGGGGAGAGAAGAAAAGACAAATTGATAATTGGAGTATCTGTGAGAGCACGCCACATCCTAAGTGGGCTGAATGAGCCTTGTGCTCGGCAAAGCGACAAGCCTCTAGGATTTGCAATTAGAAACAAGCTTTTCCGTAGAGCCAATGTTCTTACTGAAAAAGACAGTGTGCTTTTCAAGTGCGGGATGAAGAGCTGCCCTTTAACTCGCTCTGTCAGATGGTGGAATTTTAAGAATTTAAGGCTGACCAAAGACTAGCCTAAGAGAAAGAGGGAGGTTGTGAAGAATCCCTCATGCTGTAACTTTATCCTGTCGGGGCAGATAAATCAGACACAAGCAACCTTTCCCATGACCCTCCCACCACCTTTTCTTATACGATTTCCCAAAATTCTTCATTTAATAGTTCTATCATTACCGAGGAAAACTTATTTCTCCCAGGGAACACTGGTTTAGAACGCTAGTTGGACTAGATGATCTCCAGAGTTCCTTTTCCAACCCCAGATCATTCTGTGACTCTGTTTAAGCTTGGGATGGCTATTTGATTGAGGAAGAGAAAGAGCAAGGCAGTTTGCTGAAGGACCATCACCAGACCTCAGCACTGCAAGTTCTGTGGAGATAAAAACTTTTCTCTCAGCTGTCTCTTACCATCACAGGAAAACAGGATTTAAATACAGCAAAAAGTATGACACATTGTGTAATTATATACATTACAGAAGCCATACAACCTACAGCAAACATTTCAGGGGATCAGCTTTACTTTTCCTGATCAGTGTTTTTTCTGCTCAATAGATAATTCATTTAATGCATTTCAAGGAGTCACAAACAATTGCAACTTGAAAACAATTTAATACTAGTTGGGTCACTTCCAGTTTCACTCCCTGGTTAGCAAAGGTACAAGGTTTCCTTTCAGCTGACGTTCTCCATAAAACTCTGCTAAAAACCAACAGTAAAGAATTGCAAGGAAATCCAATTGTTTCTCAAGATGCTCTTCTCTCAATAAAATAGACCAAAAAGGACAAAGACACTTTACCAAAGTAAAGAATGTCCCTAGAAAAACCTGAAGTGAAAAGCAACGGCAAAGCTACCACAAAAATACTTTTAATATACCCACTTTAATATGCTGATTTGGAGAGTAACCCAAATGAGCGATGACTGTGCAATAGCGTTCATTAGGAGAAAAACGCTGCATATTAGTGGAAGAGAGGATTCTTTAAGTGCTACATGAATGCTTATCAGGAGACTTAATTCTCTGCGGCTTTCTATTAAAGTGCAGTTGTATCGACAAATATCTGAACACTTACCCGTCCACCTGTTCCTCTCCCAGAATATACCGCAGGTTCTTCAAGAAAGACAGGGAGACTAATGCATGGGAATGGCGAATCTTCACATACCCTGTTACTGTCTCGATCAGACCCATAAAATTCTCCAGTTCCGAGGCGATATTATCTACAGTAAGAAAAATGTAATTTTGTTATTGAAGAATTCATAGTTTTAACTGCTATTCTGCTTAATGCAGCATTAGCTTGTTAAAAAAAAAACGTTTGTATTTGTTGCTTTTGAACATGAGAGACAACGGTATTCCTCCCCCAGTAACAGTTGCCTGTGCGGACAGATGGTTGAAGGGCAAAATAAAGCCACAGAGCAACAGTGGAAAACCAGTCTTGCTTTTCCAAACTGGTATAACCTGCTTTTTCCATGGACATTGCACTCTGAAGCCAGCACCAAATGTCGAGCCAGCATTCTGGCAGGGATGAAAAGACCCTTGTGTAAATGTACACATCCATGAGACTGGAATTGCTCTTTGGTTACAGAGCAAAGCTCAGGCAGAAAGCTCCATTGGAAAACAGAGAATGAGGTTGAAGATGCAGAGGCGGAGGTAGTGCGCCATTTGTCTTCTCTGGGGCATAAAGCATTGCTTTCAGTGACCTAAAAAGATTTGGCTAAAAAACTGAGAACTCTTGATGAAACAGCAAAGATAAAACCATGAGGTTTTATGCCTCATGCCACGGAGCATGTTCCATACAGCTCGCTAAAGGTGATTTCCTATAATAAATTATTAAAACAACTGCAGAGCCAGCTCTACTCTTCCGTACTGCTCCCTCCATAGGAACTGCACTGTCCCTGACTAGGTCTGCAATGCCCCATCAAAGGGTACCAGGCTCAAGCTTTGAAGTCCTGGCCTCCAGTGATCCCTGGCCCATGCCCACTGCCTGGTGTCACCATGCTGTGAAGTTACACTGTGGTTGTGAGGGATCATTTTTAAGCATTCACGATGGGAGAAGCTGCTACAGGGTGTGTTTGCTGCCATAAAAGAAACCCAACAAAGTCCTAATAGATGGTTGGGAAGCCCAATTACCAAACACCAATGGTTGGTTCCTGTAGTGAGTAAGCCGGGGGGAAGCCGATGCTCTTCAGCAGTCTAAGGTAACACTCAAAAAATAAAAAAACCCCACACTTGCCCCAGGTAACTGGAACACCTCCCCATAAGGGAAGACTGTACCTGTAGCAGTGGGACCACAGGTGAAATAATCCACATGCTGCTGTTTCTAAACCCCAAAGTCTTCATTCAGCAGGAGAGAGGGAATCAAATATATCTCAATCTTTCAACCTTATTCATGAAACCAAAAGGGACCTTCCATAGGGAGATACATTTCCAATGAAAACTAATAGTGATTTTTACTCTGCTTTTAAGAGCTCATCATCTGTCAACACTTCCCTGGCTGATGAATCGCCGCTCTGACAAATTTAATCCAGGGCTTGTTCAAGACGTGACAAAGGTGGCCAGCCCACTAATGACGACCATCCAGCGGCACAGCACTAGGCTTTATATGAGCTCTCAGCACGCTGGATTCCATGTTTTAGCAAGACAACACACCTTGCCTTAAAAAGCGGGGATATGCAGTCTTATAGCACCATGCCTTGCTTGCAGACAAGTTATTTACCTACTCAGATTCAAGGATTTTCAGCTTTTCCACCTTCTTGGGCCTTTGTTATTCCTTTGGGGCTACTGCTCATCTCCCTGCCTAATCCTGGTTCCCTGTTCTGCCAATAAAGCCAACAAAAATACCAGCTTTCACTGCCTTGTAACTTGGTAGCTGACTACCCCATTCCATCTGTGCGTTGGGAGACTGGTGCTACAGTGGGCCAAATCAAACAGGAGCACTGCTACGGGACTGGAAAATAAACCGTTTGCTGAGTTTTTAATGTTCTTATCATTACGCTGACGGACAAAAAGTAAAAATATTAAAAGCAGCCTTATCAGAGGTTCATAAAGAGAGGGCAATCACTTACTTCCACGACGGATGTTAATCAGCAGATTTCCCTTGAGAATTGTGCATCCCTGCAACATTTGTGCTGACGTGACAGAGTCAATGGTCTTCGTTTTCCCGTCTTCACAAATTTTGGGGCAAGGCCCTTCGCAAGGGCTGCAGAACATGCTGTAAGGAAACAAAGGGAAAGAAAGGACACTTCATGTGTGCACAAAAATGCCATAGAACCATAGAATTGTCCAGGTTGGAAGGGACCTGTGATCACTCCTCCTGGTAAATAAGGCCTTCTCCATATCCTGGGTAACCAGGTCTCCCGTTTCCATCCAGAGAGGGCCCACATTTTCCCTACTCTTCCTTTTATCACTGACATACCTGTAGAAGCTTTTCTTGTTGCCCTTGACATTGCTGGGCAGATTCAACTCTGTCAGGGCTCTAGCTTTCCTAACCTGGTCCCTGGCTGCTCTGCCAATTTCTCTGTATTCCTCCCAGGCTACCTGTCCTTGCTTCCACCCTCTGTAGGCTTCCTTTTAGTGTTTGAGTTTGTCCAAGAGCTCCTTCTTCATGCGTGTAAGCCTCTAGAGTTTCTGCCTGACTTTGTTGGGATGCATCGCTCCTGAGCTTGGATGAGGTGATCCTTGAATATTAACCAGCTTTCCTGGGGCCCTTGTCCCTCCAGGGCTTTATCCATGGTACTCTACCAAGCAGATCCCTCAAGAGGTCAAAGTCTGCTCTCCTGAAGTCCATTGTAGTGAGCTTGCTGTGCGCCCTCCTCGTTGCCCTAAGGATCTTGAACTCCACCATTTCATGGTCACTGCAGCCAAGTCTGCCCTTGAGCTTCACATTCCCCATCAGCCCCTCCTCGTTGGTGAGAAAAAGATCCAGCATGGCACCTCTCCTCTATCACTTGGAGAAGGAAGTTATCATCAAGGCGTTCCAGGAACATCCTGGATTGCTTATGCCCTGCCGCATTGTCCCTGCAACAGATATCAGGGTGGCTGAAGTTCCCCATGAAGATGACCAGGTGAATGTGAGGCTGTTCCACTCTGTCTATAGAGGGCCTCATCCGCTCAGTCTTCCTGGTTGGGTGGCCTGTATCAGACCTCCACTATAATGTCACCTGTCCCTGCCCTCACTTTAACAATAAAAGAAAGAAGCTTCCTTTTTTTAGTAGGTAAGCTCTGATTTCAAAATCCTGCACTGTAACATGCCACAAACCACTAAAAGCTGCAGACACAAGCAAGAGACATTCAACTAAATGTACAAAGAATGCTGGAAATGCTTTCCATTTGCAACTATTTGTTAACACCACCTCTGGGGAACAAAACATTCGCTGGCCTTGAGTTACAGCTCCTTTCAATCTCCGCAGCAGAGCACAACAGCGAGATAAGATAGGATGGCCACACACTTCAGAGTAAGCAGTTCAAACAGCTGGTACTACAAGCTCAAGTAGGTAACAAAAGAAACATTTCTCAGGTGAATATCTGGATCCCAGCAAAGGCAGCGTTAAGTTGCTTACGTCCAAATGTCAACCAGAGACCACCTTACTATTTGATCAAACAGATGGATGACACACATGCACAGACACACAACTGGTGCAGGTATCACCACAACCACCTTTCCAAAAAACCCAGCATCTTTAACAGCCTACAAAAGCATCTTTTTAGCATAGTACTGAAGCACTGTGAATTTTAGCACACTGACTATCCTTTACTCAAAGTCTACAACTTCCAAGGGTCTGCAGGCAAGTAAGGCTGCTTGCTTAAACCACTGGCAAAACAAGAAAATCATAAGCATGCATCACTCCAACCGTTAGAATTAAATAAGAGCAAGTGAGTGACATTCTCGCAAGAAATTATTCTGTATAATATTGTCAGCTGCTGCATTATTTTTGTCACCATCTACATGATTGCTCTCTTCTGAAACACCACTGTTATCTTCTGGAAACAGCGAAAAAAGGGAAATAAAACTAAATACACCAAAGAACACATATGTCTAAAATGCAAGCACACATAAAGCAAATAATACGTGAAGCAAGATAATGCCTATGGTTTGTTTTGCGTGATAATGGTCATCAGCCAACCTCCAACGCTGTGTTCCTGGGCTTTCACTTTCATCTTGTTACTGTCCACCTGAAGACCTGCTTCTGCCTTGTACTGACCTCCTCAAGTCCTTCAGAAGAATCTGTGACACCTGACAATGCACAGGACCACACACAATCAGACAAACACAACAGTGAACTCACCGAAGCAAGCCTTTACCAGGAAGTCACGCAATTCCCCATCGTATGTTCTCATTTCTACCTATTGTAATTTGCATCACAAGCTGCCACAGAATACGGGGTGGAAAAAGACAAACATGACAACTCCAATGGACTTCCCAAAAGCTGCATTACCTTTGGCTCCCGTTGCGTATGAATCCGGAGGGGCATTCTGCCATGCACTCATCGTTGTGAATCACAAACCTCTCGTATTCACTCGTCTCGGTGGCAGGGACTTTGGAGCAAAACTCTTTCGTCACGCAGCGCCAGCCCTCGAACTTGTAGGTGTTGGGAGGGCAGGTGGGCATGCAGACCCCTTCGTAGTAGTAATTGCGACAGGCCACGCAGGCGGTGTTGTTGTCGGGTGCCGTGCAGCTCCCCAGGCACTCGGGATGGCAACACTCATTTTGGTCTGTACAGGCTCGCTTGCCACATGAGCTGGGGCACACTGCAAGACAGGAAGGAAGGCAGCGTGAACAAGAGCTATTAAACAAAGTGAATGGCATTAAAGGAAAAACCTGATCCATGCAACTCTATACTTTCATTCCCTGGGCTCTAGAGTATCTCTGCAGAAGAATCAGCTCCTGTAAAACTGAGAAATTAAATTCTGTTTTTCTCAGATTTTGTTGCTTGAAAATATCTTTTCCCTCAGATCAAATTTATAACATGAACCAATTAAATAATAAGGAAAACTGCTGAAAGCAAGATCAACATAAGGATAATGGAAACAGCCAAGAACTGGAACCTAGTCCACAGCCCTAGTATTATGGTTAATTTTTTTTGAGTGCTGACTTACTGTCTTTCTAAGCATTTCTTGTCGTTCCTATTTGTACTTCAAATTGGTCTTTAACTGGCAAGAAAACAAGCTTCCTTTAAACAACTTAATTACACTTGTACAATAAAGCAGTGCTATACTGCAGCACACATGGTTAGGTTGACCCCAATGTAGCATCCCAATGTTGCTTATGTATGCAAAACGAGGTTTAATAAAGTACAGATGGTACACATCAAACGCGGTGGATTCATGGAGCTACTATTTTCCCCTGAAGAGCATAACAGAATTCTGCCTTATCCCCAAATTCTGAGTTCAGAGAACAAAATATGAAAGGAAGGAAAAATAAAAACGGGGTGCAAATTTATGGAGACAATTCGTTTTACATGAAAGCATCTCAGCTTGGAAGACAGGAACAAAGAGCAGAATCGTCAGCAGACAAGCTCACCACTGCTACATCAAAAGAAGTGGCAGCATTATATTTATGTAACAACAACATTTTGATTACAGCCTTGTATGGCCTTTTAGCCATGTGAGCTGTGTGCCAGAGGCTCTGTAAACAAACACAGATAGGAACTCTGGTTTGCATTAAGTAACTGCCTTCCACTCTCTAACTTAGCAAAAACACAGGACCAATAATAACGGCATAAAACAAAATTTCAGTAGTACAACTACGGCAAGATCCAAGCAAAGCACCACAAGACATTCAAACTGAACAATTTGAGCAAAAAGCATAGAACCAGCAAAGAAGTCAATATCCCAAAATGAACACGGAAGCAGCAGAGCCCAGTCTGTAGAGAAAGACAACGTTTTAAGAAACCGTAACAATTCCACAGAAGTTCTGCATTGCAATTTCTCTTCCAGTTTGCAACTACAATGTTGTTTTAGTGCAGGACCAAACACTTTACACTTGTCCCCTACCTCTTCCCATGAGATCTAGGCTTTCCAGTGCATTTTTCCAATGCTATTGAGCAGAGCACCACAACCATGACACAGGACCAGAAGCATGACAGTGCTATTAAACAGAAATTAAAAACAAAACAAAACAAAAAAAACCCCCCAAAACCAAACAACGAAAAAAATCCCTGTTCATAGCTCTGCATCAGGACCTAGACATCTTATGTCAAGTCTTGATTTTAAGAAGCCTTTTTCTGCCAGCTTTAAGGTAGTGTCCACCTTGGTAAAGGCTTGTAAAACTGCTATCAGAGAATTCTGTATTTATTGTCAAAATGGTTCTGTAGTGATCTTGCTTAATTTTATGCACTTTTTCTTTAAGCCTTAACTGCCAACTTTGAAAGTTTAAGCATCTGGGTAAAAAGCTGGGTTCTCCTTATACAATCCAGGCTAAGAAAGATTTTGTGGAGGAAATTCAACCTGCAGGTACTCCTCAAGTACCCTGACAGCCTTAACAGTATCTCCTCTATATTAGCATGTAGCTATGAAGCATCACCAGCAGATCTGCCTACGGTATCTGACAGTGCTATTACTTGTACCACTGACACAACAAACTAGCATTGAAGATAGTCTGGATACACTGAACTGAACACAGCAGGTACTACTGAAGTTGCCCAAGAGTTCATCTGTCTTTTCCAATTACAGAAGAAACATTATTTAACCCCACAACCCTTTCCTTAGGCACCAACTGCTATTATAACCCAACAGCACTGCTCCATACCTGTATACCCATTTTTTCAGAGTGAAACCAGGCAGAAAAGTAGAAGACTATGAGAACTATGTGGAAGAGGGAGGTGGGAGCATGGGGATGGCCGATACCTGCCCAGGTAGCAAAAATACCACATGCAGGCCAAATTAAGAAAATTTTTACAGAGCCAGTTACTTGTAAGACTCCTGAGAGCAGGAATGCAGAGGAAATCACTGCTAAATAATGCATTGAGTAAAGATGCTGGATATTTTTTTTCTTGAAAAGGAAAAAAACCCTACACACCAAACCCTTACACAAAAATAAATAAGCACGCAGCTATATATTCTTTTTTTGACCGTAACCTGCACCAGTGTGAAAGGAATAAAGTCTGCCCAGATGCCACCTTAGTAAGGCATCACAAATTGCCTCTCACCTTAAGGTATACAGTACTGCTTGCATCTGCGACTACTAAGGGATTAAAAAAAATAAAATAAAAAAAAAAAAATCAGTGTGTCTTGCTAGCAGATGGACTGCTGTTCTGAGCGGGTGCCAGAACTCACATTTTGTGTGGTAGCTACATTTCCAGTTCAAAGCCCTGCTAAGAAAAAAACCCATGCACTCCCTGTGCCTCCATGAAGTTCATTACTAGATGTATTGATTAACTACATGATTTTTTTGTTTTCATCTAGACAATTTGGTAAAAACCAAACACTGCTACATTACGTATTCAGTTAAATATAGTAGAAAAAGATTGAGAGTATTTCATTCCCGGGAAAGACTTTTGTATTCCCTTAATGCCTCTGCCATTCATGAGCACTCTGCTATATAAATAGGATTCCCCACATCTCCTGGTAAATCTGCTGACTCTCGTCTACAGAAATATAAATTGAAGCACGGAAGGATACACAAGTTCACACGCAAAAGGCAATCAGTGAAAACAGGTTTTCAAAACTACAGTAATAATTTAATCACAACCATTTTAACAAGAACTCTTGAAAATTTTTTAAAGATAGTTTCTTAAAAGCTCAGCAACCCGGCTTTTCTCTCAGTCCTGTTTCTTTTCTTGTTCTTGCTAACGTTGGCATAGTTTTCAGCCTAGAGACAACGTGGGTATCCTGTTTCTTTGAAGAGACAGAACAAGAACTTTTGTGTGTATGTGTAGGATATATTATCAACAACAGTCCTATCTGCCTTACGTGACAGTTCCCTCAGATATCTCCCTCATAAAAATCTTACTGAACAACACTGGCTGGCCTTACAATCCAGCCCCATCTATCCTCCTAAACTGTGCTACCCGGGCTGCTAGATTTGTACCAAAACATTTAAAAAGCAGGTTCCAAAATACTTTTGCCAAAAAAAACCCTGAAATACACTCGATAACTTGTTGACTTTAGTCCACAAGAACATTAGAGAGACAAATAGAAGCAAATAGCGGGCTGATGTTTGGGGACAGATTTTATCAGCCAGGTACAACAGTGTCTTGGATCATGAAGGCTGATGACTGTATTAAAAAAAAAAACAACCTACCCCCCCACCCTCACCCTGAACAAATCCTTGCTGACAAGCAAAAGGGAAAAAAAAAAAAAAGCTTAATTGTCATCATGTGGAGCTACCAAGATAATGGAAAATTACAGAGACCTTGGAGGGCAGCCATGGAAGAAGGAGGTCAAAGCAAGACCTGGAAAAGGGCAGACCCTTAAGCAGCTTCATGACTTTTAATAAAGAGATGATGGAGGCTTGACTAGACCTGAGTGTCTATTTACATCTAGGAAGTGAAAGTACTGAATAATCAGCAGATCTTCAGAGAAGGACATCAGAAGAGTAACAGTAGCCACAAATCAAATTTACTGGAGCAAACCCAACAGCAGTAGTTTCTTTGACCATCCATGCTTCACCTTCCCTCCGATTTCTTCAAATGAGAAGTTCTCCTTGTCAACAAATCAGGAGATTTTCCAAATACTATTAAGATATGATAATCACTCGCAAAAAAAGGGCAAAATACTTCATTTCAAGATGCCCGCTTACTAAGCAAATCAGACTCAGACCTAACAAACAGAAAGGAGATCAAAACTAAATGCAAAGATCTTACAAACAAGAGGAGCTCCAAGAGAATCTGATTCAGAGACTCATTATTCTCAATTAAAATCCCCAAGATGCTAAACCAAAATTGCAAACACAAAGCAAGGCTGGGAAATCCTCAAACACAACTCTCCAAAAAAAAAAAAAAAAAAAAAAGGGCAAGAAACAAATCACCTCTCTGTATTTACGGCAGTTCCCTTTTCGACAGCCTCACGCTAAGGAGGTGGTAGTAAGTCTGTCTGTCCGACATCTCCTACCTCCTGCTATTTGAAGCACACGCAAAGCTAAAGCTCGCGGCAAACCCTGCGCCTTGACATCCCGGCTATCGGTACAGTTTGGACAGACAAAGCGTTCTTATCTCCAAGACGCCATGACTTCAGCATCGCTGAAACAGAAAAAAATCAGGTGAATAAACAATCAGTCACAGGGAAGCGAAAAACGCGGCCAGAAGAGGAAGGCTCCTGGCAAGCCGAGGCACCGGCCTCTGCCAAGGCTGGCACCCTGCCAGTCACATGCGGGCGAGCAAAAGGTTGCCAAGTGCGGGATAAATATTTTTTTAAAGATTCTTTCTCTCCTTATAAAATGATATTCGATCCTTCCTTTTTTTTTTTTTTTTTTTTTTTTTTTTTTACATACTGTTTCTGCTTTTTTAGAGCATCCTTCGCATAAAATAATGTTTCAGAAAGAAAAAGGGAAAAAAAAAAAAAAGCACCTAGTTTTGAAGAGAAAGCAGAGGAGGAAGGGAGCCTTTTCTCCCAGCCAACTACTGAAAAAATTAACTGTCTAAATTTATCCACAAAGACAGAAAAAAAGGGTCATTTTTGGAATGTTAATCCCTCTACATGACAAAATTTTTAAAATACTGCATTTTGATGGTCTAAACTTTGGTACGGTCTTTCAAACAGCTGACTTCAAATGCTCAAGCAGCCTATACAAGACCTGATTTCTTTTGCCCAGTATACTGTGAGAATAGAGAGACTGGAGAGACATTACTCAGAAAATCCTGTTCCAGTGATTCATAGCCAGAGCTGGAATCAAGGAACTACAGAATAAAGGCTGCAATAAGGAAATACACATATTAAATACATGCAGTAACGTGTTCCAATCACAGAAATATGGGTGCAAGTCATCTCCAAAGAACTGAAGAGGCCACTTAGAACATCTGTATAAAATCTTCATAGGGGTACAAACCCAGGTATTAGCAACGTATTAGCAATGGCGTATTTTTTGTCTTTTCAGTCTTTCCCCTGCACTCAGAAACCTGGTATTGGATGCTCAGTGAAAGTCTGGAAGGGAAAAACCGCTACCACGTCGAACAGCTTGCTTTCTAGTAGTTAAGGCATAAAGTCTGGCAAATTTTGAAATAAACAGCCAGATCTCATTTCAGAGTTCAGTTCAACCCAGCCCTGATGCTAGGACTTGAAAGTGATCATCTCCTTCCTCTTTAAGCCTCTAGCATGTATACAATCGTGCCCATCAGTAAAATATTTGGATAGGCCTACACAAATTTTAACCAAGAAGCAGGCATTAAGTCCGCGGCCTGCAAGCTACGTCTGACTCGAGATCATTTCACCAGTCATGTTTACATCCTAGTCATTACCAGCCCATTTCTATCTGGCAGACCTTTCCCTTAAGGATCTTGAAATTATTCGGAAGTTGTTCTGTGAATTATTTTCTTCCCACTACTCAAATCCCGCTGAAGTTCAACTACATCTGGTCGGCTTCCACACAAAGCTTTTCGGTCTCTTGTTCCCTGCTATTTCAGTTTCACTGAATTTCACCGAATTTTTTTTTTAGAGTTGGAAGGGACCATATAGATCATCTAGTTCAACTCCCCTGCTGAAGCAGGATTGCTTAGAGAATGCTACTCAGGACTGCATCCAGGCGGGTCTTGAAAATCTCCAAAGAAGGGGACTCCACAACCTCCCTGGGCAGCCTGTTCCAGGGCTCTGGCACCCTCACCGTGAAGAAATTCTTTCTCATATTCGAGTGGAACCTCCTATGTTCCAACTTGTGCCCGTTGCCCCTCGTCCTGTCACTGGGAACCACTGAAAAGAGTCTGGCTCCCTCCTCCTTCAACCCACCCTTCAGATACTTATAGGCATTAATAAGGTCTCCCCTCACCCTTCTCTTCTCCAGACTAAAGAATCCCAGCTCTCTTAGCCTTTCTTCATAAGGGAGATGCTCCAATCCCTTAATCATCTTTGTTGCCCTTCGCTGGACTCTTTCCAGTAGTTCCCTATCCCCCTTGAATTGGGGAGCCCAGAACTGGATGCAGTATTCCAGTTGTGGCCTCACCAGTGCAGAGTAGAGGGGGAGAATGACTTCCCTCGACCTACTAGCCACACTCTTCCCTATGCAGCCCAGGATTCCGTTGGCCTTCCTGGCCACAAGAGCACACTGCTTGCTCATTGTCATTTTGCTGTCTACCAGGACTCCCAGATCTTTCTCTTCGGAGCTTGGCTCCAGCAGGTCCACACCTAACCTGTATTGGTGCCTGGTTTGTCACAGATGTTGTATGCCATATCCCCTAAGTGAAGGAGTAGGTGTGACGAAGCATCCAGAACCTCAAAATGACCTCAAAGGATTTGCCCAACCTGACACCAGCCCACTAACTGCTCAGCCTTTAACCATATGAAAGATCGATCAAGAAATCTACTCTTGCATCCCCTTCCTTGGGATTTTATGGTTGAAAAACAATCCCATGCCAAACGTGTCTATAGCCAGTTGTTCAGCAGCTGGATCCAACTGCTCAGCTGGAAGCACCTGTAGATGATTCTAGAGCAAAGGAAGGGGAAGAAAGGAGCAGAGAAAGGTTAGGAGAAGAAAGCCCAGCATCACTCAGCACCTGGAGACTCCCAGACACCACCAGATGCAATAAGGGTCTGTCTATGAGACAGAGGAAACATTCATCATTCAGTAAATCGAACACTTTGCTGGAACATATTGTTGTGGGGAGGTACTCCATGCCTTCTAGTTTGACAATTTTTTTTTTTCTTCAACGTTAGTACTTCCCCTCCCCCTCAGAACGTTTTCAGTACCTGGAGTGTTTCAGAGGAGCACCCATACCAGCACGGCTCCAAGGAGCCCCAGGCCCATGGCGTGGTTTGTAGTCCCTCAAACAACACAAATGCCTCAGCGCAATGTACCTGTAGCTCTCCTTCCCAGCCAAAAAAAAAAACCCAAACCAACACAACAACAAAAAACCAGAGCAGCCTATTAAAAATGATGATGAAAACAACCCAAAGCATATTTCAGTTGGATACACTGGAGTTCAATGACCCCACCACCTCTTTTGGCCATCCATCACTCATTTTTTCCCTTATAAGTTATCTCAAAAAATGCTTCCAGGCCTCCCAGCTGTGATACATAACACCACATGTGCTAAACCCATTTTATTTAGAGCGACTAGAGGACTCGGGGACACTACTTGGCACTGTAAAAACCTCCCATCCCTTCAGGTTTTCTGCAAGCGAAGCAATCAACCCCGCTAAAAGCTCCAGCAGCGTTACAGCTACTCACACCGCACCAAAATTGGAGCAAATGGAAACCCGAGTGAAGAAAACAACTACCTTAAACCACAGTCAACAGGAACCGAGAGAGAGCACAGTTACTCCATTTGCTGCTAAGTGCGTAACACTAACGACCAGGAAGGCGCAAATAAACACGACTTATTGACAAACCCCGGCAGCAGCACGAATCGCCGCATTCTCTTTCAAAACAGTTTATGTTGCCCAGCACAACTCAGGCTGGCATCATTGCAGCTGGCACTGGAGAGGAGGAGGAGGAAAAAAAAAACAAGTCCATTTTGTCCCTTCCACGCCAGTATGAATTCAGTACATAAACAAACCCCACTGAGGCACATACACAAGCATCTATGAGGCGTTCAGGCCAGTTTTGCTCTACCTATCTCCAACACCGGGTAAACAAATCGGTTGGGAACGTTTCGCCATCAGTGCCGCACTGTTCTAGAAACATTTCCTCTACGAACAGGGAAATTTCCCACTGGAAGATGCAAATCAGGAGAGTGACCCGACGCCAGTGGGGCTGAAAGCAGGAAAGTCAGGGGTCACCTCATGAAATGCTCCCTGGGGGGGAACTTGACTAATTGGAATATGAAAGCCACTCTTCTAGAAGTTAGGATACCCACCTCCACCTGAAGACCCCCACCCACTGAGCCAGCACAGGACAATTAAGAGACACTGCCCCTTTAATTGAAGACGACCACATTTGACAACAACCAGCTTCAAGATCAGGAATCGTGAGCACCAGTAAAAAGTTGACAAACAAGGAATATGTTAAGTATGGTAACTTACAATGTACAACTGAATGATTGTGTCAGACTCTATCTATCTCCAACACCGGGTAAACAAATCGGTTGGGAACGTTTCGCCGTCAGTGCCGTGCTGTTCTAGAAACATTTCCTCTACCAACAGGGAAATTTCCCACTGGAAGATGCGAATCAGGAGAGTGACCCGGCGCCAGTGGGGCTGAAAGCAGGAAAGTCAGGGTCACCTCGCAGCGGTGAGAGCTGCTCCCCGGCCGCTCCAGTCACCCACCACTCACCCACACTGATTTGTTCACATTTCTAAAAGGGGCAACTGAGGTTCCCGAACTCTTCAGCAACACCTAAGGAAAGAAAAGGGCTGCTGCAGAACAGCTCTGAAGCAAATTATTTTTTTCTTTTCACTCCAGATTACGAGCGATATACCGGGGGGTTTTGGTTCTTGTTGCTTCAAGCAAGATTTAATCTGCCCGTCTTCCAAATGCTGCAAGCGTTAAGGCAATAAGCTTTACAGGATTTAATTAATATACTGCAAGCAACGAGTGCTGGTCAGTCATCTCCTGGCAAAACCCCAGCTGGAGGAAGAACACTATTCACATTCCAGATCTATTCTAAAGGAGGAAGACAGTTTGATAACATTATATCACACCAGCCTAAATTACGTAGTTCTCTTAATGCTGAAGGATAATGGCAGTTTAATCTTGGGGAAAACCAAAAAAGTCACTGGTTTGGAGGGATTCAACTTTTGCTCTGTTTCACGAATGCCGTTCTCATTTCTGCATTAAGCCCATCAACAGGTTTAACCATTCTGGCATAAGCAATGAAACATAATGCTCATCTTAGAGGCAGACATCAACCCTGCTCCACTCGAAGGATGAAAAGCCTAAAAATGAAAAGAAAAGGAAAAAAAAAAATCTTCAGTAAAACTAATGTTTACAGCACACACAGTAGGGCAAGCTTAGGAAGTTTTTGTTCATCTCCAACCAGGATACCTGCATTAACAACAGATAACAAAGTCTCTTGAGTTTTAATCATCAAAAAGATTAAAACTCAATGAAATAGCCAGAAAGAGCAAGAACATTCAAACTGCTTTACCACAGAGCAACTTTTTTCAAGCTGTTCATCTGCTAGTGAGATAGGCCACTGAAAACAGGACTAAGATCTAGTTATTTAGGAACCCGAGAGAAGAATTCCAATGGAAAGGCGAAACAAGATGCAAGAATACGGATGGATTGGAAAGTTATCAGAGACACTTGGGTGCATTTGTTTTAAATTACGGACTAGTAAGTCTGGGAGTACGTCATCATTTACGATATTTGCACATTGCAAGTGAAGGCATCCTGTTAAGATCAACATCACTTCAAACAATATTAAAGGCAATTATGTTCAAAACGATTAAACAAAGTATTTCCTTCACGACTTCCAGAAATACAAGTGAGTGTAAGCAAATCCAACAGTAACAGAAGGTTGTGCTCTTGAGATCCACAGCAAACAACAGGTGAGCTCTTTCCTTGGTTTTAATAATCATGGAATAATTTCTTCATTTTAAATCTTTTCTCTATTATAACACAGAGGGAATACAGAAGGTGCCAGGGTTTTTAGGACCCCAAAACAGACCGGAAGGTCACACATTAATCCATCTCTTAATGCATTTTAACAAATTCAGAGGCAGTGTGGACAGCAGACTTGAAATATGCACTGATATTAATTTCTTCTCATACACCACAACTGGGGATGGAAGTGCGTCAGAAGGAAAAAGGAAAATATTGAGTATCTTTTCAGACTTGATGTAAATTGCCTTCGTAGTCTGTAAATCATCCTAAACCGTCTGGACATGAACTTTTAACTCCATCCTACATGGTTTGATCCCCAAAGAAGAGAAGTGCTGCAACAGTTGCCTGTTTGGTTGCAGGCTACTGAACAGCTCTGTCTGTGGCTAGGAACGGCTGAGCCAGGTTGCAGAGCCTGCTTGGAGAAGCTCAGGGATGCTCCTGATCCACCGAAGCACTGGACATGGCCGTGACCTTAAAGGAAGCCCCAAGAGAACCGCTGCAAGTTCAGCGGTTCCGAATCGCCAGCTTGCTGAAGCCAAGCAAAGGCTGAAACAACTGAAATTAGAAGACACTGGGAAAAAGTGACTTGGGTCAGTGAGGGGCACTGATGGGAACAACATATGGGTTTGGTCAGTGTTTTCTTCTAACCTAATCCTAACTGGAGGATGACGTTATGTCATCCAGCTTGCACTTAGTCCATTATCTTTAAAAACACTCTCTGTCATGAGATGGAGCTATTTCAGTTCTTCCAACATGTTGATAAACTGAACGAGAAAAGCCACGCTCTACTACGCCATCCCCCAGAAACTGCCAACACTCCTAATACACTCATGGGAAAAAGGGCACCCACCTCACCGCTGCCCATGTAGTCAAACACACAGTTCATACTTGGATGGACGAGTTGTCTCTCCCTATGCATGTGCACAAGCTTTTGAGGAATTCCTATTACTACGACTACCAAAAAAAAAAAAAAAAAAAAGTCATGGCCTCAGACTTTCTAAATCCTTTCCTGTAGTAAGGATTTGTGATCAGATTAGGGAGCACCGGGCAGTTTTATTTATTTATTTAGAGGAAGGACAGTCAAGGTGAGCTGTATTGCTAGATCCGAGAGGGGCTCCAGGCTGCAGCAAAGCCAGCTCAGCGATGCCGCCCGCCTGCTCTGAACCCAGAGACGGCATCAGATGGCACTTATTAAAGAAAAAAAGGGGGATTCGCGTTTTTGATACTAGCACAAAGTAGGAAGCACGCTGCTTCCCACTCTGTTTCTGCTAGAGTTTGGCACGTTTGAGCTACACTCTTCCCCTCCAGTACCTTTTTTTGTCATCTCAAGTCACATTCACATGAACATATAAATACGCAGATCCTTACACACTGTGTATAGCAGATACTTACATGGATGGTCTCAAAAAAGAATATTCTTTTCACACACTAAAAAAATTATACAGAGTTATTTTAAATTCAGAACTGTTTGTATATTCCTTATAAGTTTATAAAACTCTCACTGTCCTCCCATGACTAACGAAACTGGAATTGAGAGAGTATTCTATATTTATAACTCGTCTGGTTGCTCATGCCTATGGCCCTATTTCCACCCTCCGTTACTGTACACAGAGCTATGTGAGGTATTGTGGGTTCCCAAACTTCACCGATTTCCTAACAAGGCAGGCCTGTGTCCCGGAGGAACAAGCTGGGGGCTGTTTCGCTCGAGCATTGGCCGAACGCAGAGGGAGAGGCCGTGAGCGCTGTGGTTTTGGCAGCTCTTCTTGAAACTGGTATTAGAAGCCATTTCTGTGCAATTACATCCCTAAACTGGCACCGGGTTGTGTATCGATGCTACTGGTACACCGTCTACAGCCCAGGACAGCTCACAGCCCAAACCCATATTGCTGTTGCTACTTACCCTATTTATTTTAGCAGCGCCTGAAAGCCAGGGCACTTGGATGCTTCGTGCATCCCCGTCAGTCACCTACGGCGCAGACGCACCAGAGGTACCAGGCAAACCCAAGCCATTACAATGAAGTCCCACAGACTATTCATTGGCCTCTCAAAATCCAAGGGAGGCAAAACCCCTCATACTTTATCCAAAATTCCCCCAGAGACCACACTGTGTTCAGTGATGCTGGCACACCACAGAACTCAACAGGGTGGCAGAGAAAGAGACTCCATCAGGTATCTAAACGCAGTAAAATGATGAAGAAGATTGATTTCATACAAATGAGTGCTGGGTGACACTCGTACCATATGAATGTCCTAAGGTCTGCCCAAGAATTACGCAACCACATCTCATCTTTTAAACAAAAACACTTCACTAGTTCATAAATCCCAGAGAGAAGCCTAAGTCTTTGACATGACAAAGGTGCCTCGTAATCGATGGGTTTTTAACACATGCCGGGCCCCTGCAGGGCACCGAAACTGTTTCTAATTTGCAGATACTATATATGTTCAATATAAATAAATATTTATACAAAAAGCAGAGGGAGAAAGAGAGACGGGTGGATTTTTCAAATTCAAAGTATGTTGTGGTGGCTGGGGTTGGGGTTTAACTCTCACGGAGTTAGATTCATTACATACACACTCTGTAATAAACCACAAAAATCAAGAAACCCACAACTCTTCCCTATGAGGCTTTGCAAAGTCCAGAGACAGAAGAGCAACCAAATGGTGCTGTCACATTGGGCATAACTGCCTTGTACTCCAGCCTCCGTGTAACGACTCGGGTAATTTCCACAACCATCCCCAGTGCTGAGGAGTCAGACTATATTCAAATTCAGGAGTATTAATCTGGAGATCTATATGCTCCACATACAAAAATGTGTCAAGATCTGGACTACGCTTAAAAAGATTAACTCTCCTACCAAATACCTACCAAAAAACATTACCAGGAAAGCAGTGGCCAACACGGCCAAATTTGTATATCTAAACTGAGAATGTTTTCCTCTAGCAAAATAAATTTGTCCTTAGAATATTCTAGCTGAGAAAGAGAGAAATCACCTAAACCACCCCATAAAGCAAAACGAGAGGTTTTTTTTTTTTCCAAAAGGAAAAAAGGTCAAAGATATATTTTGGTTCCGTCAAAATAACTGCAGCTTTGAAAGCCGAGCAGCGTCACACGCCGCACCTGCAGACACGGGTACCTGCGATGAAGAAACATTGCCTTAAAGCCTCGTGGCACTCGGTGCCCGGTTTGTTTGCACATTCCGTACGCTCACAACAAGTACCGGCGCGGGGAGAGCCCCTAAACGTGTTTTGCAAACAATTACAACAACCCGAAACAACGCACCGGGGCTGGAGACATCTCAGCAAAGGCCCCAACCTCACCAAGCGCCACCATCTGAGATTCAGTTCTTCTTGTCAGAGGCGCAGAAGGGAAACGCTCCCAGGCGTATCCTTCCCTTTATCCCAGGGTCACGGTCTTTGCTGCAGGTAAGCAGGAGCGCTGCAATTTGGTAGGTTCGTGGGTTTTTTTCCCCCCAGTTTATTCAACCGCTTTCTTTGCTTTGCGATAAAGAAACAACTCTGGTGAGTCAGATGTTCAAAAGGAAAAAAAAATAAAAATATATATATAATTTTGTACTTCTCACCATCTAAACAGTAACGCTACTGGTTCTAATTGTGTTCCATCACTTTGCATACCCAGAACACCAGACAAACTTTTAAAAGCTATTAAAAACTCCTTCTACTTAGCGAGAAGAAAAATGATCTAAATTTATCCCAAGAAGCTAAAGTTCACTTCACTTTGAGGGAATGACTTAAATACGGAGTATTTTTTCTTCCATCAAAATCAGGGAGGAAAATTATAAAAAGGTCTTTGAAGAACTAAATACAGCAAAGCTTAGTATTATCTTTTGAAATTATAAAGAAACAGGTTCCACATATTTACACCATAAAAAAAAAGTCTATGTTGCAGTAATTAAAGCACAGATCTTCTTCCACAAAAGCATTCTCATTTGACTGACCCTTTTCTAGAGTTTTTTTAAAATTCTCTTTTCATGTTAAAATTCCATTAAGCATTTAGTTTATTCTGCAGAGGGTTTGTATTAGGTATAGGAGAAGATGCAGGTTCCCAAAACAAACCAGCACTATACAATTCAGTAATGGAAGCATTTATAGCTTCCTCATGCAGAATGTGCAGACTTCAGACAGACAGTGAAGGCTTCTCACAAGCTCGTTCACCCTAGAAATTATTAGATTTATAGGACACCTACAAACACCTACAAATGGAAAATTTAATGAATTCTAAGCTTTATTTCTCAATAATACTGCAGTAAACAAGACTGCAATTACCTTTTCTTCCAGTTATGGGTCTCCTTGAGCCAATAACTGCAGCTACCTTTCTTTATAGAGGTCAAAGGGGTGAAAGCATCGTCAAGCTTCCCATTTTCAAACTCCTCGTGATGCTACGCTGCCTTTTTACTGTTCAGGAGTGCATCCTTCTCCTTTTACTGATCTATTCTGAAGATGCCAGCCACGCCACTCAGTACATTCTGTAGGTGTGCATTTAATATACACAAAGCAGCCCGAGAACAAAAATATTTCTGGCTTTGCTAGAGTTATCAATATTCTATCACTTCAGAAACATTTAATGCTGACGTCGAGAAATGTTTTGACAAAGAGTTACGTTATCACCTCTGGTCCCGATACTCGTGACTATAAAAGGAGCCCAGTGGGTGGTTTTGGCCAGCGCGGGGGGACAGTGCCGTATTGCCATCAGACCGCACTCCGTTTGAGAAACGCTTTCCAATTCCATCATTTGGAAAGGACATGTCTCTTCCAATGTTTACGACTGCAAACTGAAACAACGAACGGACTCGTCCCAATTTCAAGCAGGGAAGGCCCCTCCTCCTCTGCAGTTACATGAACCTAAACGTCCACACACATTACATAAAGTTTTCTGTAATTATGCAAACACCAGCCTGAATACACTTTAAAAATCACACTAATTAAAAAAAAAAAAAAAAAAATCACACAAATCCAAATTTGCAGACAGAACCTTCACCGAAAAACAGGGAAAGGGGACTACCAAATAACGGCAGATCCTGCTTGTTGATGGTTATGAAACAAGAAACAGGGAAGGGAAAAATAATTAGTATTCCAGGATGTCCCACACACACCCCCAAAACTAAAAGCATTAAATTGGATGGGAACAGAATAGCTGATTTTGCCTGCAGTCAAATATGGAGAAGTATCATTTAAATTGCAAATTATAGAAGCAACAGATTTTTGCACAAAGTTCAAGGGTTTTTTATGGTTTGTTTTTATGAATTAGGAATGACATGGGGAAAAAAAAAAAAGTATGGGGATTGGACTAGCTACTACCCTTAATACATATTTCAGCTTAAATAGTTCTCAGATTCATTTGATGCACTTTATCTAGGTCCCGCAGCTTGTTAAAGTGATGACAGAAAGTAAAGCAGCTTCTCAGAGATCATCCCTGAGGATGCAGTATCAGCTGGTGGCCACGCTGGCGCTGGAGGATTAACTGCTACAGAAGGATCTCCAAACTGACTAATTACTCCCTCCCTCCCCACATCGTGTCCTTCCCCACAAGGGAAACTTTTCATCCATTCATACATATCCTGGGAAGTGCTTTTCAACCACTAGTTCATTTGACAAACCTTCCGCTTCCCTTTCCCAGGTTTTAAAGAGCTTGTTCCTACTCGCATCAGCTTCTTGGCCTTGGTTCCTACAAATAAAACTTCATGAACGCTTAGTAACAGAAGAATATATACTTCACATTTACACAGCGCTTTTTAATCAGCGGTTCTCAAAATGCTTTACAAAGCATGAAATCTAATCAAGTGGCTGTTTTTGATGCCCATTTTAAAGCAAGGGGGGGGACAGACGCAGTAAAAAATGATGAGTTACTCAAGGTTACAGCAAAAGATTTCGGAAGAGAAGCAGCTGTTTGTTTTGATACACAAAAGCCCCTGACACTATACGACCGTAATAATTGTCTTTTAAGATGTAGCAAGCTCAGAATTACAAACTTCGGTATGTGATTACGAAATACTAATTCAGAGGATCTGGGGTTCAAGCATTTTCTTGCCAGGCTGTTAGTACATAATAGGAATAATAGAGAAAGGACAAAGCAGAGGCCAGGTTACCTTTTTTTAAATTGCTTTAGAAACCAGCTTGTTTTGGGGATATTTGGAAAAAATTCTACCAGTGGACATGTCAGTAACCATGAAGAAATAGATACTTCAACTCTGACAGTGGGCCACAGCCTATTCTGAAATGTGAAATACCTTTGTAATACCAGACTTGGGTCCTTTTGTGACAAACAAATGCAAAGATATTCCGGTGAAGATTCTACAGGCTTTAAAGGATGACAACAAACGTCTCCATCTTCAGCACGGAAAGAAGTGAGGCGTGTTTGAGAGAACAGCACTGAGCCAACGGCTTTACAGCGATACACGCCTGATGCACACAAGCCAGTACCACATGGTTTAGCTGTAAGATTTCGCTGGAAGGAATATTATAAACTGCATTACCAAAAAGGATGCAAAACAGAGTCTTGGGATTCTTATAAGAAAATGTACACGAGGTATCTTTTCCAAAAGTTTCCATTTTAAGAATTTAGACTCAGGGGCTTTTGGGGTTTTGGAAGGTTTTTAAGTAGTAAGCCTAATGGCTTCACAAATTATTTTCACTTTTTAAATGACACTGTTTTGTTTGTTTCATTCTCGTTTTTTTTTCTAATCACAGATGCAGATGGTGCCACCTAGGCAAGTTTTCACGCTTACGCCACTGTGTATCTTTGAATTAACTTCATGTCAATAACTGTTTTTAAGAGATATCACTGCCCAATTTGGCACTTGAGCGAATAATGGTTAATTTAATCCTGCTTTTCCTGCTCACTGGAAAGAGGTAGTGGCCTCTTATATTGTGGGATGGACACACGCACAGAGTTCAGCCGCTTTCAAATACATGGGACTCCCACCTTCTCGGTCCCATCTTTTAACCCGTGGTCCCCACTTAACTCCACCGTTCAACCTCTGATCCCACATCCAGCGTCAAATCACGACTGGATTTCCTCAGCCACCAACAGCCACAGCATTCAAGTACCCTGTGGTCACCGGCGGATTTATCTGCCTTACTCAACACACTACTGGGGAAGCAACCGGGTTTCACCCCCAGCACAAATAAGGAACCTGGAGTCTACGTGACCTGCCCACAGCTGCACGGCTTGGGACACGCTCCAAACCCTCTGCATCCTAACCAGGGAGATTTCTCCAAACTGCCTTTTTAAAGATTAACAAATGTATCTGGCTTAAAAATTATCATTTCGAGAATGACATTACCAGGTCAATGTGTTCCTGAGCATTAACTACCTCTGAGAAAAGGCAATTTTTAAAAGCATCTTGTGGTTCTTGGTGCAATGGATAACAAAAAAAGAACAGGCTCAGCACAAATAACTTAATAGCAATGTCTCTGAAAACCAAGATCTTTTTAAGTGCAGCTTGAAATCTGCCAAACTAAACTTAAAAGAAACTCTACAAGTCCACAAGACCCTTGGCCGCCTTCTCATTCCCTCAGATTTGATCTCACTTGCACGGCAGCGTATAGCTTTGCTGACATCTGTCTTACCTCTGAATACATGAGGACCGCATCCTGTTCACTCTACCATCTCCTGCTGTACATCAGCTTTTCCCCTGCCCCCCTGTTGGCCGAAATTATCCTTCAGGAGCTTGTACACCGCATTCTCTTCCTCAACCTACGAGCTCCTCGAGCCTCCTCTCTACCCCAGACTCCTAAAAATGCCATCTCATCAGTTATTCCCTACAAACCACTAATAAAGTATCATCATGAACTTGGCACTTCCCAAATGTCAATACAGTCTATTGGCAACCCTATCAATAACCAGATGCTACAAAATTCATGCAAATGTGCATTTAGTTTCTGCTGCTTTCGATCAGGGTTAGCTTGATAAATCAGCAACGCTGACACGCATCCAACAAACTAAAGGATTGCTGAGCTCCAGTACCTAAAAAGATGAAGATTACAACCAAGAAGTATTCAGCTGTAAGTCTGATCTCATGATCTAAGTTACGTTCTTAGTGAAATACTGCAGTATATATCGTTTTATGGGTAGTATCCTACTCATTTATAACGTGCACACTGTAAATCAAAAGACTCGACACAGAGAAATTCAGCTATAATTACACGTAGAGCTAAATGCTTTTGAAGTCTAATCATTCACAATCAAGGGTTAGCAGACTGGTCCAAAGAATCATCTCACATCCAGAGTGACGCAGCTTCCACCGGGAACGCGGTGGGTCTAAGGAACTACACGTGAACCGACAGAGAAAAAAAGATGCAGAGAATAAATTTCTTTAAAATCTCAAGTATATGCGTCATTTTATCTGCACCTTTACGCTCTCTCAGATGACAGTGCACAGTGCTTGCTCATGCCAACACGTTTTTGACAAGAAAGAGAAGGAGGCTGCATCACTGCGAGCACCTGCCTTTAGAGAAGCTTACGACAGGTTCAGTGCCTCTTTGTGCATCCTCAACCCTGCAGACGAAACGAAATGGAGGAAAAAAAAAAAAAGAAAAGAAAAGGGGGGGGGGGGAAGAGGGGGGGAAGCGCTTTGTGTGGTTTCATTCACCACTCGCTCCCAAACATTCAAATCAGCAGCGGCTCGGAGGGGAAATCCAATAAGGATAACGCTCTGGCCGTCGGCGGCTCTGCGGGGCCACGTGAGGGTTTGTTTATGAGTCCGGAGCAGCATCACGAGGCGCGTCCCCCGCTGCGCCCCACGGGGACCCGCGCCACGGGCAGCGACGGCCACCGCCCCCGCGCCAGACCCCACCACGGCCTCGTAAACACATCTCCGCACGAGGCTGCACGTGCGCCTCACGTATCGCACGGGAGGGAACGTTTTTCTGCTGCTGGCATTTCAGCGCGCAGTCCCCCGCTTCGGATTCAAAGGAAGAGAGAGGTGATTCTGCCACTTTGCTCTGCTCTGGTGAGACCTCACCTGGAGCACTGTGTGCAGGTCTGGAGCCCTCAATATAGAAAGGACATGGACCTGATGGAGCGGGTCCAGAGGAGGGCCACCAAAATGATCAGGGGGCTGGAGCACCTCTGCTACGAGGACAGGCTGAGGGAGCTGGGGTTGTTCAGCCTGGAGAAGAGGAGGCTCCGGGGAGACCTCATAGCGGCCTTCCAGTACCTGAGGGGGGCTACAGGAAGGCTGGGGAGGGTCTGTTTACAAAGGCCTGCAGCGACAGGACGAGGGGCAATGGTTTTAAGTTGGAGAAGGGGAGATTTAGATTGGATATTAGGAAAAAATTCTTTACCACGAGGGTGGTGGAACACTGGAACAGGTTGCCCAGGGAGGTGGTTGAGGCCCCTTCCCTTGAGATATTCAAGGTGAAGCTCGACGAGGCCCTGGGCAACCTGGTCTAGTTGGGGGTGTCCCTGCTGACTGCGGGGAGGTCGCACTAGATGACCTTTGGAGGTCCCTTCCGGCCTGGACCAATCTATGAATCTATGAATCTATGAAGCGGGCGCAGCCAGTTCAAGGCACAGAAGAAAACGCGCTTTTCGAGGCGCGCGTGCACAAAACAAAGCAAAATTTAAAGGCAGTTCTTACCATAACCTCAGTTTGATTCCGCAGGTATGGATTTCTCCCCATAAAAAAAAAAAAAAAAAATCGATACGAGATTATTTTGAGCCATTTGATTTCATTAGCCTGTATCAAATCTCTGCTCTGAATGGAACATCTGAATCAATTTGTAAAGCTCCTACCGGCTATGCCGTAGTAGGCTTTCGAGTGCCTTTTCCCTACCTCTCTTACCCCAAAGACGGCAAGATAAAAACCCCACACTGGAGGTTATTTGATATTTCTAAACAAGTACCCATGGATTATTTCCCCCCCCACCCCTTTAGCCCTCTGTTTCTTTACACTGATGTTCCGGGAGGAAAGGTAAAAACCAACCCTGGACCGTACACAACAGAGGGCCGGTTCCAAACTGCAGAAACCCGCTTTCCTCGGATGCCATTCCTTCAAGACGCACCCGGCTGCGAGAGCTGTTTGGGAAGAGCAGAAGGGGATTTGTGTGCCCAGGAGATCCGACGCGCGTACCCGCCAGCGATGCTCGGCGTGGCCTTTCCTGCCCTCCCCTAACGCCCCGCGGGCTCTCAGAAACACCCCCCGCTCCGCTGCGGCGGTGACGGAAGAACTAAAATGTCCTATTTCCAGCATTGGAAGAGCAAAACATGTTGAATTAAACAAAGAAAACGTGTAACGCTCTGCATTCTTCATGCTCAGGCAATGGGGTTTCACCACAAAAGAAACACACTGTAGATCATTTAATGCGCTAAAAAAAAAAAAAAAAAAAGATGGCACAGGGGATTTCTACATAGTGCTCTGAATCATTAGGAAGGGCTTATTAAAAACCGAGCAGACACAGAAAAACAAGTGTCACGGCAATAGGGTTATTTTTGCTATCTGTTGTAGTCAATATGTTACAACATAAAAAACCCGAAGTTTCAATCTCCAGGCTTCTCTGAGTTATCTTTCTTGCATCGTTGTCAAAATTACTTAAAAACACACAAAAATTTTCCTCTTTTGTACCCAGACTGCTCGCGAGATAATCAGTATGAACAAACTGCAATTCTGACCAAAAAAAAGAAAACAATTCAGAAAAAATAATGTGACTAAAGTATCAGACCTCTAATCTGTTAAATAATTGCTATGAAACCTATTACTGGCTGGGTTTTGTTGTTTGTTTTTGTTTTTGTTTTTTTTTTTTTAATATGGCTATTCTGGATTACGGTAAAGCTGCTTTGTTTTACAGAATATGGGTTCTTCTATTACCTGCCCGGTACGCTGCTGTATGTAACACACCCCCAGCAAGCACTCTTAAATCACATATCAGCACATGTATTTACATTTCAGGGGAGGCAGGACTCAGTGGGACCGTAGGGGAGTTATTTGTTTGTGGGTTGCTTTTTTTTTTTTTCCTTTTTTTTTTGTATTCAGAATAAGAAAGTGAAAATGAATGCAAATACCTCCTTTCTTGGCAGCAGGCAGTGCATTGTTAGCATCTCAGCCTACTAGTCTGAGCACTGCAGCTGCCGAGAGGAAGAAATAAATAAATAAGAGCCCAACCCTAACAGCAAGGCATTTCAAAGGACAAAGGATATAAAAGAGAAGAGCTGCAATAGAGATTTCAGTACGGCCACAAGTGAGATATCCTTAATTCCTGCGAGTTACAGCCCCTCTCAGATTATTCCTTTTTTTTTTTTTTAAAGCTCCTTACCGTAAGTGCTACTTATCAGTGCTACGCTATCCACCCCTCGTTTCCCACCCTGTTTTGATTTGCTGCAAAGGCCATCCACCATCCATCAACCCTCAGCGGTTATTTTTCTTTCACTGGAAAGACAGCCAGCGAGCCCGGAGATCTGGGCAGCAAATCTAGGGAGCTTTAGATGCACTCTTATTTTAAATGCATTGGATAATAATTTACACCGACGCTTTTCAGAGCTGATGATGTGGTGATGGACTTTAGGGGTTTGGTTTTGTTTTTTTTAAATCATCGGAGCAGCCCAAGTCCCTGTGTAAGACAGGTGGGCGATGCAGGAGCATCAGGCATCGTGGCCTCCTGCTCTGGGCTAGAAACCTTCTAAGAGACCCAGCTGGAAGCTACTCCAGTCCCTTCAAAGCCTGCATTTGTTTTACTTGGGTTAACTCATCAACTAGAAATGTAAACATTAGCTGGCAGAGAGATACGACTTTATCCAGTTCTGACGCAGTGAGGAAGTGACAGCCTCGAAGATGCAGGTCACAGCCTGGAGCCTTCACAGGTGAAGGGACTCATTTCCAAACAAAAGCTTAATAACTCCTGCTCGCAGAAACCCTGGTCTGCTCAACTCCGAAGGTAACGGGAAGCCCATCAGCCAATGTCACTGAGGACAGTCTGGAGTTCCAACACTAACAGGAACGCAGTGTTGTGGTACAGTCACACAGTCGAGTGTAGGAACAGCCAAAGAGGTGATGCAGGTACCAACCATGGACAAGGGGCAGGGAGCACACACCACACAGAGATCTTCACACCTCTATTTTGCATCGTGTAGTCTTGAGTGGTACAATTTGACGTGGAAATTATTACAGAAGAGACTGGTTAATAGCATACGCTTAAGATTTAAAAGCTTTTTAGGAATCTGCCTATTGCATTTTTTAAACACCATGGAAACCGTGCTGGCCCACAAGGTGGAAGATTGATTAATTGTAACAGAAAGGATGTCACTAGGTGTTTCGTTTATGTAAATTTCATGTAATCCAGGCAAGTCCAAATGAAAAGCAAGTATCTTATTAAGCTGGTAGATATTTAGATTTATTTTTTTTGAAGTAGTGCTTAAATCATGACTTCTCAGAAGTGAAAAAAAAAAAAAAAAATATTGTTTTTGAAACCATAATGGTTAGGATGATCACCTGATGTAGAAATGCTCTCTCCTTACACAGTGTGGGGGAATGACAATGCAGTAGAAATTATTTTCTCAAGAATGACAGGCTCTTCACAATCAATGCAAAGAAGTGATACTTTACATACAGGCACCATACAGTACATGAAAACCACTTGTTTTTCTTGTAAAAGAAGAAATTGCATACCTGTAATTTTCACTCAGAAGAGAGGTTTTAAAAACTAAGTCACTAGATTAACCTCAGTGATTTAATACTGCTTCACTAAGTAGAATTCACTAAGTAGAATTCACTAAGTAGAATTCACTAAGTAGAATTCACTAAGTAGAATTCACTAAGTAGAATTCACTAAGTAGAATTCACTAAGTAGCAAATTACTAGCGAAGCACTAGTAATTCATTAAGTACAAATATTAATTGCTACCCTAGCCATAGAGATCTTAACTTTCTAGAAGTTGAGCCCAATTCCTTACAGGTGACTTTATCAGATCTACAATACCCCACACATTTGAAGAGGACTGCCCTGAAATATATTGGAGCACAAGTCAAAGGGATAAACACTAACACAATTCTTCAGCTTCTATCTAAAGACCTGTCAGGTTTGCTCATTGATAAATATGTGAAGTAACTCCTCATCCTCTGACTGCTGCTCACAGCCGCATATTTTCACTTCTCACAGAAATACACGTTTCTCAAGCCACTGGTAAATCGCCACCCGGCGTTACCCATGATTTGCATTTAATTCAAAAAATTAGTGAAGTACAGCTGCCCTAGAAATGAGCACTGCCACAACAGAGCAGGATTTCCCGATAAACGTATCGCCTCCAGAATCCGCCGCTTCCCCCGGAGCATGTGCATCATTTATGCAACACCATGGAATTCGTATCGACCAAGTAATTCCACCGGAAACTCCGCAAAAGTTCCACAAAAGGCAAGTGGTTTTTTGAAAAGCAAATCCTAGTTATGAAGTTAATCTTCACTACAGAAGACTACTAGAAGTATGAAGTGGAAAAAAAAAACCCCTCTTATTTCAGCCCATATAGACAGAAAGGTGGGTAGCCAGAGGGTTTTATAACTTGAACGGTCTGAGGATATTAAGCACAGGATTTTTAAGGTAGAAAAATCTTCTATCAGATGCTCTTGGAGAAGGGTGGGGTGGTGGGGGGAAGAGGAAGGGGAAGTCAATTTTGGAGCCTCTTTTTTCAGGTCAGATGCATCTCTTCTATTAAGAAACCTCACTGGTACTAGTTTTCAACAGTTTTTCTCTAACCAAAAGATCCTGCCTGTCCTGTTTGATCCCGGAGTGGAGCACACCATAAAACATTTAGAAGACCTGACAAAGCTGGTAACAGGAAGAAAGCACTCAAAAAGAGAGAGTGGAATTAAAAGACCGGTAAACTAGGTCAAATTTCTGGAGCGGGGAGTATCCTCAAATACAGCAAAAAGTAACTATTATAATTGTAATTTCCATCTCAGATAATTTAAATGATTAATAGCAGGAGTTAGCAAAAATGAATTAATTCCTGCAACTAATTCAATTTTGTTGTATTTCCTTAGGGTGTCTGGATTTTTAAGCTTAGTACCCAAAGTCCTTTATGCTTGTACTGCAATAATGTGACAGACTTGTATTTTTACACTTCTTTTTTTTTCCTTAAATCTCTTTCATAATTGTTCATATTTATCAGCATCGTCTCTGAAACTTTACTTCCATCCAGACCTGCACGGAGGTACCTAAAGGATCCAGCCACGCTCCGAATGCTGCTGCAACTGGAAGTAATTACTGCAAATCATCAGTCGCACAGATGCAAAAGGTCTCTGCTGGTCATTCCGTCAAAGTCGAATGCGTGGTCACTCGGACATCGCCAGCAGAGGAAACCACCGGGCCCTTCAGCCTCCCTGATGGATACAGCGACATTCAAAGCGCACCCACATCCCTGTCACGAAAGGGAGCTGGTTATAAATATCCCTGGCGCTCAAGGAAAGGTATCTAAGCCTGCGAGCCAGCGCCGGGCAACAGAGTCCGGCAGCTTGGCTTCCTCGGCCGGCGGCTGGGCAAGGAGCCCGGGAGGCGAGAGTCCCTGTTCCCACGCAGGGCTCCACTCCACGCGTTCCCAGCAGCCCCGACGCAAATAATTCCATCCACTACTCCTCCATCACACCCACCGCGAGCACATCGGGCTGCTGCGCAGGGCTGGGGCTGGGGGGGGGGAACCTGATTCAGGTCACTGGCAAAAGGTAGAAAAACACTTATTTGAACACAATGCCGCCACGCTTCCTTCTCCACACTCCCCCAGATCCAGCCGTCTCCCTGCGGAAAACCCAAAGGGCGCCTGTGCCCGGGGAAGGGGTGATGGAAACAGCGCACAGATCCCCCTCCCACAACACAGCCATCGCAGGATGGCTGCCCCAACGCTGTTATTAGCAGGCGAAGGAGCTGCCCCCTCTCCCAGGGCCCCCCTCGTCAGGCGGAGGGACCGGAGGTGAAGAGGGAAGCTCAGACACACAAAGGAGCTCAGAAGAGCAGACCCTCCCCACCGCCCTCCACCTCCCCTCGCCTCCAGCCCTCCGAAACAGACCTCGGCCTTTTATTAAAAGTGGAAAAAAAAAAAAATCCCCCAGAATAACCCACCCTACAGCAACCCCATGTTTTTCCCTACAGGGCGATTAAAGCAGCTCCTGTATTAATGAGGAGAACCCAAATTTAGAAGAGGCGCAGCATCCAAATATAGGCTTAAACACACCTCACTCCTGAAAAGGGTCTCACTGTTTTCTTCCCCCTCCCCTCCGCCGAGAGCAGACATGGGCTGAAGGGGGCTCTGCTTGCCCTGCTGCTTGGCAGCATCCCACATCCCACCACGCCACCAGTAGCATCCTGCTGCCCCGTGGGTACCACACCCAGACCCACGGCCAGCATCTTGCCACCCCCACGGGCAGCATCCCGCCGCCGCCAGCCCCACAGCCCGGCCCAGCACGGAGGAGGTATTTTGGCAGAAGCCAATAATCCTGCTTCCCCAGGGAGGATCCTTGTGACGGGCCTGTTATTCCAGGCAGAAAGTAGTAAACAACCTCCCAGGGGCTGGAGACAGAGGTAAACCCCAAAGATGCCATGTCCTTGCTGAGGCGAGCGTTATTACGGGACAAAAACAACATGGAGCTTCTGAGGCTGCGCTAAAAAACTGTAAGGGAAAAGTTAAGAATGCTGCTCCTATAAGAAAAAAATAATAAATGAAGTCATATGTTTCTCCAGAAGGACTTTATGCATTTGTTTACAACTAACTATGTTTACGAACGCTCTGAATTTCAGAAAACAATTTCACTTATTTTTCTACGCAGGTAGATTTTTATAAAGAGAGATCTTTTACAAAGAGCATTTGCCTTTTTCCAAAACGAAAAACAAAAGGGGGAGGAAAATTATCAACGCACTGAGATCAGCAGTGGGGTGGTTTTTCCCTACACATAGAGAAACATTCTAGCAAAACCAAGCCTTGGTATTTAGCTTGATAACATACAGATGAAGGAAGAACATTCCCAATACAGCCGCCCCGTGGGGGAGGATTTTAAAATTTGTTTAAAATGCTATTTGACCACATTATGTTGCTATATTCATGTGATGTCACGCTTGTTGCGGGACAGAAAATGTGCTGCTCAGCCATTACCATCCAAAGGCAGCTCTGAGCAGGATGGGAGGATTAGTTTGGCCTCTTTCAAGAGAATAAATTATTGCTGAAGATGTTTACACAATGCAGCTTCATGAGCCTGAAAGGTTGCTTTCAAAAGAGGCCCGGGCCCCCGGCCGGAGGAATGCAAGCGCAGCCCGTGTGGGGAGACAGCCCGGGCAGACCGAAACCCGGCGGCTCAATTTCATCCTCTGTCTTTCACTTCAGGTGACTATTTTTGGGAGGCACCGAGTTGTGTGTGCTGGTGCTGTAACCAGCTAGGCTTTGAAAACATTTGGAGGATTTTAGAGGCGATGGTCTGTGTATCACGGTGTAAAAGCAGTTTTGCATTGTAGGAAATGTTAAAAGACAAAAAAAAAAAAAAAAAGGGAAAAGTCCACCAGAGTGGCAGCCTGCAGAATAAAATTTAAAAAAATATCTAAAAAATCAGATAACCAGGAAAAAAGTTGTCCTTTATATCACTGCACAACTACACAAAGAAAAAAAAGCCTAGCTATTCCGAAGTCAATGGCAACACACAGAGTATCGTAAGGGAGCACAAATTTGGCCTCAATTTATTCCTCAAGTGTTCTAAAAGAACACAGCATTTCCTAATTTTTACACAGCTGCATGCAGACATCACTGCCACCACTGCCTACATATCACACATCAAGAGACACTAAATTAAACACAAATTTAAATGAAACATCATTGACATTTTGTTTCCATCTTCTCAAAACAGAGAATAACCAGACTGAACCCTTTCATAACACTCAAAATCTGTGTATTTAAAAAAAAAAAAAAAGGGCCAGGGGAGGGGTGGTGCAGGGAGGGAGAAAAAGGTGCTCTCAGATTTGTGCCCAGCTCCTCACCACCAGTTCTTTTCTTCAAATACACCGTAGAAGATAGGGAGACGCGAGGGCTGTCAGGGTGCTGAGATTCAAAACAGAGGGGTTCACAAGGAGGACCAAAAAAAACCTGCTGTGAAGCATCTTCAAAGCAAGTAGGAACTGAAATCAACCCAGTACTCACTTTAGTCTTGTCCATTGAATTCCTGATACAGTAAAGACAAGAAAAGCCCTGATTGACTTTAAGGCTACGAAGAACCTGCATTAAATCTCACGGCATTACTTGTGCTTAAAATTAGGAAGTGACTTCAGGATCTGGCCAAACAGGAGCCCAAGCCACCAGGCTGATGCCTCAAACCCCCAGAGCAGGGAACCTCAACCTGGAACGCACAGGCTCCGGGGAAAAATAGTCTAAAGAATTTAACAGTCAACAAAAGCAAGCTTATTCTCTGTAGGCTTAGCGGTGTTTGCACTTCCACTGTTTTGTGGGGGTTTTGTGTGTGTTTGTGTTGTTTTTTTTAAGGAGGACAGTGCCACAAAGAAGGCTGAAGCTGTTCCACATGCAGTACACAGCCACAACTGCACCGGGAAAGAAAAAACAGCTGTCAGCATACCTTGTTTCTATACCTAGTAATAAAATATTTATAAATCATTCTCCTTTCCTCCCTCTCCCAATTTCCTTTGCTCTCCTGGACATAAGTAGTCTCTCAAAACTTACTCCTTCAGCTACTTAAACCTGGCTTTTGGTGGACTTGGCAGTGTTCGGTTCACAGTTGGACTCGATGATCTTTTAAAGTCTTTTCCAACCTAAGCGGTTCTGTGATTTAGGTATCACCTGCTTCCTAGAGCCGCTCTCCTGAGGCTCCACGCAGCACCGCCTGGGCGAGCTATTGCCTTCCACCCGCAGAGGCCAAAGCTGTTGTAAGCACCGTCCTAACAGGTTCTTCCACAAGGAAGCTTGGGAAAGCGGTATGATAATTTCTGGGGATCAGGCAGGGTTAGACATGCCAAGTCCCTCAGGAGGAATGACACTGTATCGAGTAACAAAATACCTGCAAAGCACTATTTCATGCATCCACCTGGTTTCGAGAAGAGCAGCGACACACAGCACCTGACTTCATGCTGTAATCATCCATTATCCATCTCACACCAAACACTGCAGTCCTCTCCCTCATCCCCACGCGTTCTTCTTTCTCCCCTTAAAAAGGAGGGGAAATGGGGGGATGAAGGATGATAAGTCTCCTTTTGTAAGAGGGAAAACTTTTTTTCTTTTTTAATTAGAAGATTAAACCTTCATCTAGCAAGAGAATATTTTCTGAATATATTCTGAATTTATGGCTTAAATTTGGAAGCCTGCAGGCAAATCAGAGGCAAGACATCTCTGATCAACTATGTAATTCTTATCTCCCTTAAACAAAGAAACACCTCCATCAAGCATATGGATCATCAACGTGCCTCTTGGAAGGGACAAGAAGAGATTAGGTATCACCAGTTACACAAGCTGCACTTTACAAATCCCATGCCAATTAAAAGATGCTGTGTATTCTGAAACTCCCACACTCCTCATGCCTACACATCTTCTGTAGGCTTTATTGGCAGCAAAAGTAGCGGCATTTGGCCCAATAACTGAGAGGATGCTAAAGCTTAATTCAATCCTCTTCCCTGCACTCTGGGCGCAAACAAAACTAACAAACAGAACAAGCCAAAGCTGGCCAAAAAGTTTTTCCAACTATTACTACATCATTCGTGCATAACAAATGGTCCAGCATTTATCATCATGCAACAGAAAGCCACAGTGCCCAGGCCAACCAGAATAACCCTCCTCATTCTCACCACAGTTGCATCCTCCCTTTTGGGACCCAGAGGGGTAAGCCACACCAGTGAGGACTCTGCATTGCAGACACTGCACACCACTAAAAAACTTTGTTGAAATAGTGGGAAAAGAAAAGAAATTCCATTATAACATTGTAAATGTGCAGAGTGCTCGCATCTCAAATACAGACTGGAACTCGGATCTCTTCAGCTCAAAAAGGATGGAATAAAACTGGGGAAGGTACAGAGAAGCACAAAGAGCCAGAACTATTCATGTACCCATGAAAACAAAGTATTTCAGCCTGAAGAAAAACCCCAAAGAGAATCAAAAATCACTGTTACTGTCAGACTAATTGCAGGTAAAATGCTTAAACCCACATTTAACTCTTACAAATAACTGGACTGCAGCTACCACCCAGAGATACTGTTAGTGTACAGAAATTAATTTCTCTTTTTATAAGCCTTTTCCAAAACCTATTATTTTCTAGACCAAGGAAAAAAAAAAAAAAAAGGCATACCAGACTCCAGTCCAGTTGTTGTGTTTCTCCCTGTGCCAGCTGTGAGTAAAAAGAGTAAGTCTGAGAGGAAAACAGGTCTCCTGACTAGTCTTATCTTCAAGTGACGAAAATTCACATCGCTAGACCGGAGTCAACTGTAGCTCCCAAGAGCTTACGAAAAAGCTGTGGGGCAGCATGTATAGTATGGAAGGGCCAAAAACTGGTGCATGGCTCATTTCAAAGAAAAGTAATATATTTATATTAATCAATATTCTTACAAGCCAGCTGTCTTGATTATCATTTAAACACCGTGTGTGATTAATTTAGGGAGCAGCATTTCACTTCAGCGTTATCGCACAACCAGCAGGTACGCTGAAATTGGGATGGCAGAACTCATTGCTTTCTAGCGCTGTTAGTTTTTAACTGTACACATAAATAACGGCACATCAGCTTCCCCATCGTAAAATTTAACCACCTCATCCCTGGAGCCTAAGGGACATCTAGATCCAAATGGCAACTCTGGTATCTCAATCCCTTTCCCCCTGCAAAAGGAAATTAAAACACGAAGAAAGAATCCGAGTCAGAAGCGATCCCTAGCAGGTACATCATCTCACTGACTAGCTTGTAATAATCCTGCACAACACTCAACAGCAGCATTTTGTCTCCCATTTCCTGGTATCATCTGGAGTTGGACTCTAAATAAGGAGGGGGGGGGCAGAAACACATTGGAAGACACAGTCGTCATCACTTACACCCCTTTCTCTGCTCCAAGTATCTGAATGAACCCAAGCTACAGCCGCTCTCTCTGCCCAACCCTGCAGCAACCGCTCCACACTGGCTCTTCTTCCAGTTCTACAGTTCTGTACTTCCATCTCAAACAGCAAGAGATTGTGACTGGTGGGGTAGCAATTCCAGACTCGGTACTTGCATCAGCATCCATTGGCAAAACTGGTTTGTATTTCAGTCTAACAGGAAAACAATCTCCTCAGCTCCCTCCAAGACAGCAGCCTACTTGAAATTAATTCCTGTTTGTTTGTTAGAGCTCTCAGGGTACATGTTTAGTTCACCCCTGAAGTGAATCAGAGTATTCAGACCCCAAAATCCTGTGGGTTGTCCAAATTTGCCATCATTCCTCCTACTAAGGAATCCCCTCCATGCTCATAAAATAAGATGATTTTTTTTACTTAATCTCTCAAATCTTACTTTCGTACTCTTCCACAAAACATTTGGATGCTTAGTTCCATTATGTTTTTTTTTTAATCTTGCTACAGTTAAGCTAAATATTCTCATGAAATAAAAACACATTCAATTATGAAATCTGCAATTTTAATTACAATCTTCGCTCCTGATCTACTCTTAAACTCGAACCAAGCCAAGGCTGTTGTTTGTTCATGCTTGAACAATGTTTTTATTTACCATGGATAAAAGGAGAATTATCTAATACCACATACATGGAGTCATAAATCGATTTTTTTATTAATGTTTAATCAAAACCAAACAGACCCATCTGTGAAGAAAAAAAAAATAATAGTGTAGGGAACAGAAAGCCCTGTTCATGGGAATTTCTTACATGTCAATTCACTCTAGCTCTGGGTAATGACACTAGATCCTTCCTCTTCTGCTGGTACAAGGATACAGCACTGTTGACAGAGCACTTTAGCCAGACCATTTCTTCCAGGAAACGCTAATTTATAATAAGATTATTTATTTTAGATAGAAAGACTCTACAGCCAAAACCAAGGAGTAAACATTTTAAATCTCAAACACTCATAAAAATGAAAGCCATCAACGACAACCTTCCCTACTTCTGGCAGGCGACCAGGCATCAAGCCGAAGGTGAACAAGCCTCAGGTACCTCCAAGCTCCCTCTCTCCCCAGCACTGTCACCTGACAGGGCCGTATGTGAAAACAGCATTAAAATCCCATGTCTCAACTGAGGATGAAGTCACAGTTTAAATGAAAAGTGAATATTAAAAGTCTTCATTGGAGTACACGCGACTTCTCCATCAAGAGACTCAAAGGGGAGCATCAGCATTTAGAAGCAGTCAGCATTAGAGATCAATACTGTGTAATAAAAACCAAATACACAAGTAAAATGAACATTTCCAGTTGTAATCAAAATCATAGAAGAGGTTACTTAACCTCAAAAGGAGGCTCTCTTTTCCAAGCAGAAGCATATATACCAGTTTGGTGGTGTAAATGCCTTGTCAGCATGCCCTCAGGAGGGATGCAGTGCCGGGCAGTGTGATCCCAAACCAATTCTGGGACAATTGGGGTGATCCAGAAACATCAGGTAGACAGAAAGTTTGTAAGAAGCTAGGATGCAACCGCTTCACTACTCTTCTGGATGGCGCCTGAGCAACACCTGAGTTAATCCACAGGATCATTTCTCTCTCTCATATTCACGTAAGAGTCCGCTTTGAAAGGCTCAGTCCCAAGCTTCTTTTTGCCAAATGTAAATACACAGCAATTTTTTTTCAACAATTAAGATCTCCCAAAGGAAGACAGTATATTTTAAAAAGTGACAAGAACAATCTTAATTATAGCTCTGTTAACACATTATGATAATGAGTACTTATTCTTTATCAGACATTTTAAAAAATAATATTATTGTTCTGAATTATACAAAGGCTGGTCTAAAGAACAAGGATCTTTGTCTCCTGCTGCCAGAAGAAACAGCATTTCCTGAGGCCTGTTTCTGCCTTCAACTAACAGTTTTGATTTTGGCTTTAGAAAAATAACTGCATGTCCTCTGCTGGAGGGAAAAAAAAAAAAAAAAAAAAAAAGAGAAGTTCCCCTCTTCCCCCTCTCCCAGATGCTCAGAGGAGAGCAGCATCACCCTCTGTAATAACACTGTGTTTCACTAGCCTTCAGGAAGAAAAAATAAAAAACCAAAACCACTAAACCTCTGGCTCTCCTTGTTCAGGTAAACAACGGGAGATTACTACAGAGTTAATACTTGTTTTTGTTCATATTCCTCTTCCTCCTTTTCACCTCCCCTTGGAGCCCCAGACTAGAATTACAGCCCGACAATAGCCCAATTGTCGCCCCCGGCAGCGACAACCATCCAAACAATAGATCTTTCCCTTTTCTCTCCACCCGAAGTAAAATTAATAAGGAAAAAATTCTCTGATTACAAGGCAAAGGAAAACATTTTTAAGGGGGAAGACAGAGACCCGTGTATATACCATGGGATTCTGAGCTTCCTTTGTAAAGAAGAATTTGCGTCGCCTTTCCCAGGCTCCTTTGTATCCCACAGCCCCTCCTATGCAGGGGAAGACATGGGGAGGAAGGTTATGTGCTCTGGCATGAATGGCATTTCCTAAGAAGGTCATTTCAACCACTACACTGGGGTCCTTTCTTTAAGGAGTCTCACTCATTCTTACAAACATCAGAAGGAGAGCTGTGAACCCCTTTTTATTTCCACACTGTGATAACCTGAAAGCACACGTGCCTGCCCTCCGGAACGGAGCTCACGGGAATTCACACTACAAGGAGAAAACCAGACTGGATTGACGAAGCAAACTTTTTTTTTTTTTTTGGTGGGAAAAGGGTGTTTACATATAGGAACAAATATGTTTTTTTTCCCACTGTCAAGATGGAAGAATACATGTTACCGTGCTGCAAATACTTTGGTAACATGTGCCAAAAGCCAAAAATGGAGAGAAGCCTCTCCTTTTGAGAGAGGAACAAAATCCCCACCTACTATAGCCATGGCTGCAAGAAGTCCAGCATTAGGCTCATCATTTGTTTCCATCTGCTAAGAAGCCCTACATTTATTTCAGAAACAAAGCGATAAGCGATAACAAACAGTCAGAGCTGCTTTCCAAAGGAGTTCTCAAGTATTTCAGGAATTTTCTCGTGCTCTGCCAAGTATCAGTCTGCCCCTCACAGGGCTCTACCACTGCAACCAGGGCAACATCTGTTGGTTGTGGGGTGACAAGAGAGGAAACAGGGTATTTGGTGATTTTGCACTAAATGCAGAAGCTGCCCAATGCGGAATTCACATTGATATTAATCTCAGCTTCTGCCTGATTTTTCCTCATGCGACAGCTAGTTAAAAGCTTTTTCCAAGTGCCTTTAAGTATGTGAGATTTGTCTCCACTAATCAAAGTTTATTCTCCTTTAGGTTTAAGTACTTACTAAATGACTGCTCTCGGTAGTTCTGACATCTGATTTCTCCTCACTGAAACTATTAAAAAAGGTTCTGTCATCTGACTATTGCAACCAGGAACATTTACAAAAGTAGGTTTAGTTTCTTGTTGATATCGGTAAGAAAATCTCGTTGATTTTCAATAAAAAAATAAACATACTAAAAAGAAAAACCTTCGCTATGCCCATGCACAAAGGCTGCCTCGCCAGCAAGGCTCCCACGCGAGTTCAAGTCCCCGTCCCAGTCCTGAGGTAGCACGTTTACTTAAAGTCTGAGTTTTAATAGAAACTTGCAGCTCACCAGGGACGTGTCCACCTCCACCTAAGGGAACCTCCAGGTGCCACCTGGGGATCAGGGCAGAATTTTTTCTTCTGCCTTCACAGGCTCTCAGAGAAATGGTGCCCGACGCCAGAAACTCAACCAGATCATACATAGTGATATTCTATGGGAAAACACAGCTCCTTATTTATAAGCGATAATGTGATTCTAAGATATAAAATAACTGAAGAGGAAAAAGCTTCCACTTGCTGATACAGTCTTTTTTTTTACGGCTCAGAACGTCAAAACAATCAGAGAAGGAAATCTGGGGAGATGGGGGAAAGGAGAGGTTCTTGCTTTGGATATCCCACCTTGACAGGTCCCTGTCCTGAATCAACCGTCGATAATTACAAGACAGTCCCCATTTTGCAGAGTAACAGGCCTACAACAGCCTCAGCTTACTAGAGAGGCTGTACTTGTTCGTTTACACAGGAGATGGAACATAGTGTATATGTCAATTGTTTCACCAGAAGGTAAGACCCTCTGCCCGCCTGGAACCGTGGTGAGTCTCTCAGAGGCTGCCCTCGTATCCCTTTCCAAGCATGCTTTACCTCCTCTCCTCAAGCAATTTTCCCCAGCGATACGTAGAACCGTAGAGCTGTGATTTAGGTCCTAATGTTTTGAGGAAAGGGTCCGTTTTAAAAATGCCAGAGCCGTGCTGTACCGAGGACCAGCAGGTATACTCACTGTATAGGAATTCCGCAGCGTTCGTGAAAACTCTGCGTCCACCAGAAAAACATTTTAACAGGCGGAGATGATGTTTTCTTGGAAAGAATCAACGCCGACATTGTTACTTACACTCCTTAAGGAGGATTGCTAACATCTCCTTGCTTCATTTCCTTTTTGGTTTATGTTTAAAGGCAAATATTTTGTTTATAGTGAACCCAGCACACATCCAGCTGATCTGTCTCAGAGCACTTCCTGCAAGTTCACTCGGCAAAACTCTCCCGGCTGCCAAGGGCTGCCACACAGCCAAGTCCGATAACCAGGGTACGGCCGTGGGAGCTGGAGGATCGGAAAACAAACCGCGCCAGCTATTCTTCTTTCTCCAACAAGGCATTTATGAGGTGAAGATGTCATGCAGAAGTCCAATATCTGCAACAGCTCATAAATAACATGCAGTTTGCCACTTCTCTTGCAGGCACAGTAAAAAGAAGGAAAAAAAAAAAAAAAAAAGACACCCTACCATCCTTTGTTTATGTAGGTAAATTTAAAATTAACTTCAAACTCCACTGCATTTTATGGTTGTGAATAATCCTCACCTGTTCATCCTTTCCATACTTGTGACTATAAAAGAACACATGAGAAAACAGCATTCCTACAGTTTTCTACAGCTTAACCTTCATTGCCAGCCTCTCTAACTTACCAGAAAGGAGCACACATGTAAGTGCTGTGACTACTCAGTGCCTCTCAAATTCAGAGTATGTGTCCATGAGAAAGGGATTTTGCTTGTAATTCAGCCCTCTACCTTCTTGCATAGGTTGGAACTACTTCCCATAAAGAAGTGCACAAAAAGCAGATGAAATTCAATTGCTATGATGGTTAGCTATGGTATCTCTCAAGAAGTTCTTCAAGTCTCTTAGAAAGCTGACCATCCAGTGCATTTCCTAACTAATATCTGCAATTCTACAGTCAAGCGAAATGCACAGACTTCTCCTGTAGATCTTTATAAAGGCAGGTTAGAAAAGGAAATTGAAGGACAAACGGAGAGGGACTTGCCCAAGATGCCCACAAATCCCGGAGTGTTCCCTATCCCCTACATCCATTCCACAAAATCTTTACATGGAAACCATCTTGGGTCACTTGTGGAAGTCCCAAACAAGTGACTGTGAACCATGTGGATCGTGCCTTCAGCAGACAGGTATCTTTAGCTATTCTCTGAAGCTTCACTCAATCTTTTACCATCTACTGTAGCCACCCTAAGCTCATGGAGCATGTGGTAGAGCAGAGGAATACTATTCATGACAAACCTTGAGAAGTCTTTGCCTGGCTCTCACAAGACAGAGGAAAGATAGAAATAAACCATATCCTCTTCTGTACAATACCATTAACATTCTGGAAGGTGGTATGGAAGGGTTCCTTCTAAAACTGCTGAAAATAGCATATTCTGATTATATCTTGCAGCTAGTAAGCGTTCAGAGTAAAGTCACAGCCAGCTCCTCCCTGCCTTTACTGATAACCCTTTTTGTTCACAGACTTCCAGGTAGCCCTCAGAATCTTAAGAGGAATCCATCAACGAAAAGTTGACTCCAAAGGTCACTGAAAGCAGGGACATTTCCCAACAAAGCCTCATGGGTCTCAATCCAGCCAGACAGAAGCCGGGACGCTGACCTGAGACACACGTACTGCACGTATGCAAACGAAGTCTTTGCTAAAGTGCACAAAGAAGGCAAAAGAAGGAAAGGTGTTAAAGAAGGCAAAAAGGAAAGATAGCTATTAAATATAACCATCGCAGTAGTACATTTGGCTCACATGGAACGCAGTCTATAACAACCTTCCTTCCACTTCTGTCAAGTTACAGCCACCTCAGTTTCTAGGCTAGAGCATGGATCACCTCTAATCCTCACTGCTAAAGCATCTTTCTCATACACCTCCATCTTTATACACCTCCAAGAAAAGTAGCAGTGAGGAAGAAGTGACCAGGAAACCCTGGGCACCACCTGAGTCCCCAACCCCTGAACTTCCTTCCTGACTCACGCTTAGCTGCACTTACAATTTCTAGCAGTCTGCTAGGGTAGCTCTGATTCCTCACTCTGGTTCATTTAAGGACCTTAATTGTTTGTTTTGGCTCCAACTAGCAACCATGTTTACGAAAAACAGGTTACGCTTTTGGCACCAAATTGTTTTCAAAAAACCTCAGCCTTTGAAATAGTGCTTTCTTTAAAAACAAAAAAAATAAATTGTTTTTCTACCTGTAGACCCTGCATCATAACTTGGTCTAAAAGATTCTGTCTAAGCTAAGATGCAACACGTGATGTTTCAGAGAAATCTAAAGTTATTATTTCTAAATAAAAATAGAAGGCACTCCTACCCACATGACCATTCGTGGTTTTCAAATTTTCGTGGTATATTTGCATAAGTAAGGTGGACTTGTACACTGTAAGTACCTCTAAGCGGAGGCTAACCTTTACAAGGCTTTAATTCAAAGAAACCTTCCTGATGCCTCACTGCATCCAGTGTATTGCTACTAAACACTGCACAAGACAGTTCTGCAAAACAAAAACCTCACCAGTCCAAAACTGGCCACAAGAGTTTACACTCACATTGGAGTTTATAAAGCAGATTTCACTCTACAGTCAACAGCCTCTAATGCCAGAAAAAAATATCTACAATCATGACCCAGAGTGAGAACCCATCACTCAAGGGCCAATCGTGCTCCCAATGAAGGCACGTGCACAAATACTGTAGGAAATCCTGAGCACAGGTCAGGCACTTCCTTTTTTAGTTCATTAAAAAGCTGTTTCTGTTATTTTTTTTTTTTATAGCTTAATAGTATTTTAATAGTCTCAGTATTTCAAAGATTCATTTGCATGTAGTGGAAGGGAATCAACTGGGACTGTTTTCTCCTGAAAGTATAGTCAGAAATGAGATGGCTGAAAGTCTCAACACTGTAAAATTACCAAAAGCCTGTATTAAGAAAGAAATACCAACTTTTCCACCAAAAAAAAAAAATAAGGTAAAAACAGACTACCAACACTGTCTCACTGAGCCATACTAAGATCTTAAGTGGCCCGGTGTCATTTCTTGTCCTTTTGAAATGGTTTTGGTCTTCGGCATGATCATATCCAGGAAGAAATTTCCAACAGACTAATGCCAATACAGCCACCCTCTTTTAGGGTCATAATTGCTACACTATACAACATTTAAAAGTCACAAAATGTTCCAAAACAGCCTGGAGTCACTAGGATGGTACTCTCTTGGGACAAAAAAAAAAAAAAAAAAAAAAAAAAAACAAACCAAAAAAAACCCCCTCCGATATCCTTCAGAGTCTACTTACCAGAGAAACAAACTGAATTAAAAGCAGCCACCGTCCCTCTACAGGCAAGCAGCTCAAAGTGCAACACCAGAATGAAATGCAGGCTAAAAAAAAGTACGCACTTTGAAAAGAAACTGCCTGTTTGTCATCTATATTGAAGGATACACTTTAATTATCTATTTGCACAGCACCAGAAGAATTAAAAGCACTGGGGGGCAGGGGAAGGGGAGAGAGGGAACCAACAATCAGCATCTTGAAGAAAGCCATTAAAAAAAAGCCCTCCCATCACACAGTGGCATCAGGCAGCAACAGGGAGCGTGCTCAGGTTGCTTTCAAATAAGCATCAGCTACAGATTTGAACCCTGGACCATAAAAGCCGCGTGTCCTGTGTCTTTTGAAGCAATCGGAACTTAACCGGAGACCACAGGGCTCCCAACAGAGCATTTATACCCTATGGAAAGGCAAAGTTTAGTGAGAGGGCAGCCCAGCTATCTTGTAGCACTCAGCTAAGACACCAAGCGCTTGGGGAACGCTCAGCTGTGCCACTTGTGGGAACGTCTGCAGAGCTGTCACTTCAGCTGCCAACAACAGAGGAGTGGGAAAGAGGAAGGAGAGAAAAAAAAGCACAAATACATCCAAGCCCTTTTGGTAACTCTGTCTATCAATTTAAATTTAATATCAGCTTACTCAGAAGTGAAGTCCAACCTCAGAATACAGCTTTGGTCAAATTACTGTTATATAAAATTAAAGCTCATGCAATACGCTAGAAGACTCTGATGGAAAGACGTATGATTTCAACTCCTGCACTAGTGTCAGCCAACATGTTCTAACCAGCTGCCTACAGTTAGATCCCCAGCTCCTTTATCTGGCCTCTTAAACAATGCCAGTCCGTGTTTTAAAAGGAGAAAAGTCTCACCACCACCCCATTCTTCTACCAAAGCATCCTTGCTGGCAAAGAAGGGACTGCTCAAGGTGCAGTGCACAAGCTGAAGTGGAAAGGATGTCCAAGCCATCTGGCAAAAATGGAGTCATCTCCACCTACCGCTTGGGCAAACACCACATCCCCTAACCTTGATGCTACAGTGGGAAATCTTCACTCTACAAATCACCATGTTTAACTATTAAGAGAGAACCAGGCTATCAAGCAAGTCAGCACAGGTAAATCACAGCGGTGATAGTTCAGAAATTCCCGATGCACAACCCAAAAAGCAGATCTAATATCAGAATATGGACTTGGAGCACTGCTGATGTGCTTTCCAGTTCATGTTACTTATAAATCCAACACAGGAACATAAAACTGTATTAAAGGACCTCAATAGCTTTGTACAAGGTTCAACATCTTAACATTTCAACAGTTTTACTTTATAAACAAGCCATTTCCTATGTCAAATCACTATTTCTATTACCACAAACAGTCGGAAAAACTGTTGACTGTCTACAATTGCAAAACACAATGAAGGAGCAAGGATACGCTGCGGCTGGGCCACAACGGCTGCTGTATATCACACTTTTTCCAATAAACGTATCTACGGTCTCTGTGCTGGCAAGCTCAGCCCCACAAACATCTCCAATTTGTGTTACAATACAAAAATTACCATTTTAACACATCAGGAATGACTTAAGAGTCACACTTGTGGGTAGCAAAAAGACCATTATGTCTAGTCTTCAGTTTTCAACTCAGCTACATAAGACTTTCCCAGAATTAGACAGGCTAAAAATGGAAACACTTAAGCTGTGCTGCTTTTGCTTTCAAATAACAAGTGTTCCTCTAGGAAACCATGTAAGAGAGATGCCCTATAAATTAAGATTAAAAAAATAATTAGTTGGGTTTTTTTTTCAACACCATGAAGAGCAGCTGTCCAGTACAGAAAGCTGCAACATCTCTGTTTACAGTGGACTCAGATCCGTTTGGGCTTAATCTTCCTTGTTACAGACGCTTGTTTTAGAACATATTGATAGCCATAAAATATGGTCAACATCCTCCTAGGCTCAGCATCAATGCTGCTAAACCATGCCCAGATGAAGTTAAATGCGTAATTTTATTTTAATTGTTTTTCTAAAATATTTTATTCTGATGTCAATACTTGTCGCTACAGCAGGGTCCTTTACAAGAAAAGAAGAAAATTATGAAAAGGTCTGAAATCTTAAATCTTCTCTTCCATTGGCCTAATGATACAGGAGTTCTCCATTCAACTGGCATTGAAGAAAAAAAAAAAATAAATTCAAAGACACTTTTTGATTTATAGCTCCAGTGTGGTTTCTTAATAACAGCTATCTTAAGCTGTTGCATACATTTAAAAAAAATATTCTGACTCCTTCCGAGATGAATTACAGTAGCTGCATCTTTAACTGAACTTCACATAAATATCTTTGGTTTTTGCCCTCCAAGAAAACAATTACAAAACATTAAATCACTTTTATATCACACTAGGAAAATAAAAATCTTTAATTTGAGTCGTGATATGAACAACCAGAGGACACGCAGGCTGCTTCACTGCTTACCTTCCTGCCTGCAGCAACTCTGCCTTACCAGCCACTTGCCATGGGTCGGGAGGAATCAACTGCTCACAGCCTTTCATCTTGCGATTTCCCAGTTTATTATGACAACACGCGTCTTTCTACCTTCTCAGGAAAGTGACCCAAAGCACAATCTTAACACCACCTTAGTACTGCTTCCAGAGCGTCACGCTTAACTCTCATTCCAGCAATAGGTTTAGGCATCCCAAATTGGCTCACATGGCTACCCTTGAAGTTGATCAAACATCTCTTGTATGTGCCACGTGAAATCCAACGTAGACTAGAATAGGAAAGACATTCCAATACCTTGACCGGAAAAAATGACCTACCCCTGAAAACCTGAAACTATCCGCATCCCCTGAAATGACTTCTCCTTGTCCCAAATGCAGACAAAACCTTTACCACAAAAGCTATAGTCTTCCTTACTCCTTCCTCCTCTTCACCATTTATGTTTCTGCTGAGAAATTAAACAGGTAGTACTAGAAATAATAACATGGGACCCCGTCTATCCCCTAAGACTAAGTTTTTATTATAGATTTGTTTGCTTACATCTTTCTTCTGTGGCTGGTGCCAATGATGTCCTTACACAGCATAATATTTTTTTTCTCCTTATTCCCCTCTTTTTTTTATTTTTTAATTCTACCACAAATTGTACATACAGTCATTGTTTTGAGTATCAGAGGGGGTGCCTCAGCTCTCTGGTTTGAAAACTTATTAAATTTCACTCAGAAATAATAAACAGGTCTTACAGCATCCAACAGCTTGAGCCACCAAAATGCTCAATTCAGCCTCTGCTAAACTGGAGAGGAGGAAACAGAAATAACGTAAGTAATGTGGAGCTTCTCTATGAGATTTGCTAATGAAAAATAAAACTCAAATGTATAGCACAAAACAGGTAAGGAAATAAGGATGGGGCACCATATGTATCAAAAGTAGAGAACACACACCAACAGATATCCCACCCAGCACAACGCAGGGCAGAACAGCAAGTGCTGTTAAAAGAAAAATAAAAAAAATAAAGAAATCGGTTTGCCTGCTCTCATCATGTGTTCCATGAAAGAGCTGCAGGAGCTCCCACAAAGCTCTCCAGCCTTGGGAAACTTCTGAATCTCATGAACTGTGGGAGTGATGAATCGTGTTTTGTGTGCGCTTAACTCTCAAATAATAAACTTCAAAAGGCTTGGTCCCCAGCAGCTCCCGGTGGTGAGAAAGGGACAAACTGGCGAGAAGGGGCTGCTGCTCTTGTTCTGTGGGCACAGGGGCTGCCAGGCGTGTGACATCACCCCTCCCCATTGGCTGCCAGTGACATCATTTTATTATTCAGCTTCATGTTTGCATTTCAGCTTCCCCCTTTCAGGGACCTCCAGACCTCACACAGCTCCGCCGGGCTGCGAGGAGCGCGGCAGCACGTCGGAGCCCGGCCCTGCCTTCCCCACCTTGGGGCTTCCCTCCACAAAGGCAGCAGCAAAATGGGAGAGATTTCTTCTCTTTCTAGGTTGGTTCTCTATTTCGGTTAGGTTTCTGAGCTGGGGAAAGGGGATAGCGCTAGGAGGCTAAGCAGGGGTCACAGGCTTATAGCAAGGCAGCAGGAGTTAAAGCAAAACTCTAAGAAATTCGTTGCAGAAAAAGACCTGAAGGCTGGAAAATGGAAACCATATGAAATGTAACAACAGAGAGGCACTTAACAACACCCGTGCACATTCTACACGGATACGCAACATGTATGAAGAGAGAGCACAAGCAGGACAAATTCCTCCGGAGACTGCTCAAGAGCACTCCAGCATCCTCCACCCTCCTCAGCATCCGTGAGGGATCCAACACAAAGCGGTACCATCCCCTGTTTACCCTCTGCCACTGCGAAGCCGCCTTTGTTCCAACTCAACATCCTGCTTCCCCGGGCGCGCTCGCCCCTTCTGAACTGGGACGCCTGAAACCCGAGACGAAAGAATGTTAATTTCTCAAGTGATTTTATAAAAGCACAGAATGAAAGTAACCCGATATTTTCCCCATCTTGAAAAATATTATTTTATAGCGCATACAACCGTAGGAAAATATATCTGGTCTGCAACAAGTCTCTGGAAAAATAAACTGAAAAATGGGCTGCTCTGCCCCTGTGTACCTAATAAACTGTACAGTTTGGTACCTAAAGTAAAATTCGTAAACTTGTAGTAAAACTACGGTGTGTGTGCATTCACATAAACAAATGCATATAGGTATGAATTATTCATGTGCACATGAACACAGATCAATCAGGCAGAAGATCAGTTCCAAGTAAGTACAAAAATACGTTAGTTAATGCCAAGCTTGAGCTCGTAACACAGCCCGGAGAGTAACTCATCTCGGAGACGGCGTGCCGAACTCGCTTATTAATGTATCAAAACGTATCTACAGTGCCTGCTATTTCAAGCGTTTTACGAACAATTTAAACAAAAATCTATTAAGAAAATACAATTGTGCTCCCAAAAGTTGTTCCTGTATGTATAAAACGCATTTTCTGCACGCTGCCAGCACCATGCATGTGAAGTGTACTTCCCTTAAGCCACACCATCCACGAGCCCTATGGGAAGAGCACAATCCCCAAGGATGGCCACTCTACAACCCCTGTTATCTCTGACCCATCCCCACATGGGACTAACTTTCAGACAGGCTGCAGTGCTACCCTAACACATCCTACGAAGAAAAGCTTTCAGAGAAAAGCTTCTTATGCTTCTTATGAAAGGTACTACCGTAAGCCACTATGTAGATTCCAGCCAACGTAACTGCAGTTCTACCTAAATTCACATCCAGCATCACTAGCCTAATCATCTTTACATGTAACGATGCCACTATTTCCTCTATATTAAGAGAGCATGAGGACTTCAAGACACTAAATCAATGTGTTGAGTGTTACTTTAAAAAGTATCCCCAGCATCACTTTTAAGACTGTGCCTTAATAGTTTAAGTTTTAATATACACTGCTTCCTACCTCAGCACATTTTACCAAGATAGTAATTCAGCCTTCCTTCGACACAAGGAAACTGAGTGCTTTTAAGTGCAAATGAAATAAAAATGCTATAAAAGTGTTCTAGCTTCAACTTCTAGACAGTAAGAAGGTGGGGGGGAAAAACACTGGCGAAACTGAGCAAATACAGGAGTGATATTTTCTTTTGTCTACCTTGTGTGGGTTGGAATATGGTATTTCATAGGGGTATTTTCCACCAACCGTGATCTCAGCGATCAAAGTTTCCTCGCTGCCACGTGAGAAATGACTTAAAAAAGCAGAATCTGCTCTCATCAACACACGTCAATTGGGGTTAACAGGCTAAACCCCACATGCATCAGGGACAGCACAGGTAGAGTTTAGTCTGTCTGATCTTCTGCAGCAGACACGAGACAGCTGCTAGAAGATAGATATGCTCTTTGCCACTATCACAAGGGAATGCTTAGAGCACCACGGCGGGCCTTCTGGCTCAGCAAGCTTTTCCTGACTTCAGCAAAACAGGCTGCGATCGTTAAGCAGGACCTGAAACATAACAATCTCTTCATTTATCACACGCTTTACAGAATGCTCTAAAAATCCAAGTGATCCGTTTTGCACAAAGCAATGCACTTTCATCACTCACGAGAACACACACTCCTCTTCCGTATGTCTCACCAAAAACAACCTCAGCAATATCCGACACCGCACCTGAGCATACCTTGCAGCCTTGGGAAAAGGTCCTACCGTTTCCAGCGAGATGGCACTTCTTTAGCTCCTTTGGCAAAGGGAAAACGCTTACTGCCTGATCCGATACAAATTTTCCGAAGATCAATGAAGTTGAGCTGCCCTCACTCTGATTTGGGCTATGAGACTGTAGAAGTTTCCAAACCTTTCCCGCTAATGACCACAGTTCCCAAATGAAGCTTCGTAACACTCCCTCAACCAACCAATTAGAAGTATCAGCCTAAAAATGATTCAAAGAGGAGGGCTGGAGGAGTCACTGCTGCAAGAGGACTCTTCTACCACATGCCAGAGGCAACAACACGCAAGACAAGGTGTTACGAGACAGATCCTACAGATAGATCCCAAACCAGCACATTAAGTACCCAAAATCCACCAGCTAAAGTATCTCCCTAAGGTACACATGAAGCAAGGTCCCACAATTCATGTGATGAAATAATACTGATGAGCATCAGTCTCAGGCAGATTTCTTTTGGAAACCACGTTATAGCATCCCATCAGTCACCTCCAATGGAGATTCTCAAGTTCAAGTCAAACAAACCCAGAAGGACCACTCGGCCTTTAGGAAAATGGTTCCAAGATTTATTCGGCACAGAACTGCCATGAATTGAAAGGTGTTACAAGCGTTGGGTATTTACTGATTACTTTTAGTATCTTCTAGTTCAGTTCACTTTTGCAAGTGTGTAAACACTTTTAATTAATAGGATTATTTCTAACCTGCACCCCCGATGCCTTCTATGTCACCTGCAGAGAGGGCCCCAAGCTGAGAAAAACTGGTTCAAGTCATGTCATTTATTTTGAGCCTCCCCATCAAGATCATCTTCTTCTGGATCCTCCCTAGCTCTGTGCTTCTCTCACTCCACCTACACTTCTAGGCAAAAACGAGGAAGATCTAACATTTCCAAATGCTACCACTGTAAAACATACTAGACAAAAGTGCGAAGGACGTGAACCAAATCCCTAGGAGGAACTTGTGGGTATCTTTATTTATGACACCGAATGAAGATCTGTAGAATTGAAGGGGGGGGGACACGTGGGGGCTGTTTTAATAGCCTGTTTTTCCACTGCAGCACAGACTACAGGCACGGGCACTCTCTGCTGTTCAGAAAAAAATTGGAACAACTGGACAGGAAGAACAAAAGGAAGAAATACTGCTTCCAAACAAGGAGAGGTAAATTCAAGTTTCCCCCCACCCACCTTCCACAAAAAACATCAAATATTTTCTTTCATAAATAATTGCAATAGGATGCCGTAGCCTTTTCCAAGCAAACAATAGGGAGATTGTGTAATGTTTTGCCCCAGGCAGGGCCCGGGGGGAGGGGGACACAAAGGCCGGCTTTCAGGGCTTGGGGCCTCTCGCTCCTGCTCCGCCGGCATTGCTCCCTTCCTACTCCTTCGCCTTCCCATGCCGTCTCTCCGCTGAGACTTCCAAGCGGCAGCCCTAGGAGGGCTCCCGATAAAAAAAGAAGAAAAAAAAAAAACAACCCAAAAAAACCCAAATAATCCCCCCCACCACCAAAAAATCCCCAAACAAACAAACAAAAGCTCATTTTAAAGCCCCTCGAGCCCTGCCACCGACCTCACAGGGAAGAGCATTTCTTATTTCCCCAGAAGGGGACCCTACATGACCGCCGTGGGACTCATTTGGGGTGCCGGTGACCCGTAACAGCCATCGGCGGGCACCCACTTTGGCACGTCCGCCCCGTCCCGCTCCTCTCCCGGCTGAACAAGTGGCCTCTGAACCAGGGCGGCCTCTCGCTGTTTTTAAGATAAAAGCTGTCTAAGGGCAGCCACTACAGGCCAGGCAGGGCTGTTCCCCGGGTATTAAAAGAAAACAATGAAAAAAGTCTTTTCTGCCTATAAGGCGTTTTGAGTCACCCATCCGAGTTGGGAAACCTGAGAGCTGTAATTCCCGTACTGATTCACCACCTCCCTCCTTCACGTCAGGAATGAGAAAACAACCCGCCCCAGCAACATCAAAGGAGCACCAGTGCTCCCCAGTACCCGGCCAGCCGGCGCAGGCACTCCTGCCCGCCTTTCATGTCCCAGGCAACGCCGCCGGTACACGGCTAGCGACGAACCCAAACCCCAGCTACAGGTCCCGGGGCTCCGGGCAAAACACTTCTTCCAAGCGGATTACTTAGCCGGTTGCTCCACCTCGTAAGATAAGCACATTGAAAAATTATATTTACTTTTATACGTATACTTTTATGACACCAAGCTGAGCAGGAGCGTTGATTCCCAGGAGGATAGGGAAGCTCTACAGAGAGACCTAGATAGATTGGATCATTGGGCCAACATCAATGGCATGAGTTTCAACAAGGGCAAGTGCCAGGTTCTGCACTTGGGCCACAACAACCCCAAGCAGCGCTACAGGCTTGGGGAAGTGTGGCTGGAAAGCTGCCTGGAAGACAGAGACCTGGGGGTTCTAATTGACAAGCGGCTGAATATGAGCCGGCAGTGTGCCCAGGTGGCCAAGAAAGCCAGTGGCATCCTGGCTTGTATTAGAAATAGCGTGACCAGCAGAAGTAGGGAGGTGATTGTGCCCCTGTACTCAGCACTGGTGAGGCCACACCTGGAGTATCGTGTCCAGTTTTGGGCACCTCAATCCAAGAGAGATACCGAGGTGCTGGAGCGAGTGCAGAGGAGGGCAACGAAGCTGGTGAAGGGCCTGGAAAACAAATCATATGAAGAGCGGTTGAAGGAGCTGGGACTGTTTAGTATGAGGAAGAGGAGGCTGAGGGGAGACCTCATCACTCTCTACAACTACCTGAAAGGACACTGTAGAGAGGTTGCTGCTGGTCTCTTCGCACAGGTAATTAACGACAGAACGAGAGGGAATGGCTTCAAGCTCCAGCAGGGTAGGTTTAGACTGAACATTAGAAAAGAATTTTTCACAGAAAGAGTGGTCGGGCATTGGAATAGGCTGCCCAGGGAGGGGGTTGAGTCACCATCCCTGGATGTGTTTAAGAGCCGTTTAGATGTGGTGTTGGGGGATATGATATAGGGGAGAACTTTGTAGTGTAGGGTAGATGGTTGGACTCGATGATCCCAAGGGTCTCTTCCAACCTGGATGATTCTATGATTCTATATATTTTTATATATATATATACACACACATATGTGTGTGTGTGTCAGCTACACCAGGAAGTACTCAGGCTGGGAAAAGACCAAGCCAGATTAACAGGAGTGCCCAACCCTGCCTGAAATATGCATTAATTCTACGTAGTACCAGCAGCCCGTACTAGCACCATCTCAGCACTGTAATCTCCCCTAAGCCACATGTTTACCATAGTACACTATTTATATATAACATAGTATTCTGTGTAAACTGAACGTAATAGCATTAAGTCAGCTACGATGCCAAACAGACTGGTCTTCACAACAGAAGAAAGCAGAGCACGTGTGGCCAGTTGCAAGAGCACGGCCAGTTACGGCAAGTTTGCAATAGATCGGGTTATTTTGTTTGGGTTTGTTTTGTTTTGTTTTTTTTAAGTGGATCAAAAAGACTGCAATAAATGCATCAGTGCAGGTAAACTGATCCGAACTACACTTCAAAACATCCACCACGCAAGGCATAAAGAAAACAACAGACAGGTGCTAGCCACAGCAATTAAACCAAATTTATGACAAATCTATGCAAAATGCCGCCTGCTTCAAAAAACCACCTGCCGAAAAAACAGAATAAAAATATATGGTCCAAAAACTTTCCAAGATTTATCTACAGATGGAGTCACTCCCTGTTCTTCTATAGGCTTGGGCATAAAGAGGCATACAGAAAATGGAAAACAGCTAATGGAGCAAAACCACCTTATCATTGACCTTACCTGATCGTGCTTTTAAAAACATGCTTTAAGACATGACAGCGTATTTGAAAGATGTTCTCCTTTTCTACAAGAGGAGAGTTTAAGTCACTTGACGGCCACAGAGCACACTTGAGCCTCCGAAGGCCAAAGTAACCCTCCCTGCCCTGTGTCAGAGCTGCCTGGCTTCACCTCTGCCAGCCCCAGCACAGCAGCACTGGCTCTTCTGCACCCCTCATCCCTCTGGAGATCCTCCAACTCCAGTACCCATCCACTCCATGACCACTTGGCACATCCGCTTACGATGTGTTGAAAGTCTGGATGTCCACACCAAGTAAACTAATAGAGACACAACCAAACTTCACTAAACCATTTAAAAAAATTAAATTAAATTAAGTTCTCTATGAAAGCACCTTTTTTTTTTTTTTTTTTTGGTCACATGTTTCCCTCGGCTCTCTACACATATATGTCTATTTTTAACTTCAGATTCATTACTGGTAATTTGCAGAGAGATTTAAGCCCCCACCCATCAACTGAGTACTAACATGTTTCCACAATACATACGCAGAAGAGCTTTGTCTGGGGTTACAGCGATTCTCTGTGTTTCCCTTCTCCCAGGTAACAGAAGGTTCTGGCTAAAGTTGGGGCACTGATAGATGTATTTGAGAGATACAGTAACGTCACGTATACATTACTCAGAGTGAAAAAAAAAGGATAAAAAATCAGTGCTTCCCAAAGGACTCTGCAGGTAATGAATTTAGTTCAAAACTGGTTTAGAAGTTCATTCCACAAACTACTTCCAGGAACCTCTGTCGTGACAAGCTCTAGCCTGGGCTCAGTAAATCCCTCGACAAATTATTAACGAAGCAGATCTCTACATTTATATCTGTTCCTACTGCTTTTTCACTTGTGTATTACACCTTAAAAAAATATTCATGAAAACCATGAGCACTTGAAGAAAAGCATTTAGTTGACAACACAGTTTCTAATACCAGATCTCATACTTCCTAAAAACTGTTATCCAGAGACCCTAACTGCAATATTTAGATGCCAGGCACGTCTTACACCACCTTGCTCAGCACAGGATTTCAATCCTTTAAATGAAAGGCTAAATGTGTGCTCTTCTTGACTAGTGGGAGTCTGGGCTTTGCAAGGCATCTTATCGTGAGAACAGGCTCTCTCAAGATTCCCAAACTCAATTTCTAAACCAAAAAGATTCAGATAAGTATCTGAGCATTTGCAATGCTTATCTGCTAGCTCCTCTCCATTTCTGCCTTGATGTTTTGTAGGCCTCCACAACGAATGTTTGCCTAAACTCTAAAGAGAATTTCATATGGTTATGCAACTTAAAATTCCTCCACGCATACAGGTAATTTAGAGGGACACTTCCAGAGTTTTTCTGGAGAACGTGGAAACTACATTTCCCTTCTTTACATGCGGTGCAGCCGCTTGACAACACTGCCAAGCACCTTCCCACATACCTGCATGACCCATGTCGTGGACGTTTGCCGCTAACTTGCACGCAAAAGTTGTCAGAAAAAGATGTCATTTTCCTTTTAACTTAATTTTTAGTTCAGCTACTTAAGAGCTAATTCGTCAGCGTGCTTTATTTTTGTGATCCTGTAGGATGAGCTACTTGCTTACCATTGCAAGGAGCTTCCTTCCCACCGTTCTCAGTCAAGCACAGCCCCTTACGTGGCATTGCTTGACCCGGCAACTTTATCTTTCCCTCATGGTCCTGATTCTTTTCCAGCTCATCACATTTTTCTTCACTAACACGAATCCCCATTTCCAATAGCAAGGTTAACCTAGGTTAGGATCACGTGTTTAAGGCTTATCTGAATGTGGAAACCCTGTTTTGCAATGCAAGGTATATTTTCATAATTACGTAGCGAGCTGCTCTCCTTCAGAGGCAAGCACCTTGCTAATAAAAGCACTTGGGGTACCAAACCAGCAAGAGAGCGCAGCAGCTCCCAGCCAAGCTGCAACACAAGCTCCACGCTGTGCAAGCCTGGCAACCCGAGGTTTTTAAAAAACCATTTCAGACCCACAAATACAGCGCCAGCTGGGAGAGGGCAGATCGCATGTTTAAGCTTTATAACCAAGTGAGAAGGTAAGATACAGCAACTTCTGCAAAACACCTCCTAATGACAGCCCACACAGCCATTACAGAGGCCAAACATATCAGCTTCCCACTCAGCAAAGCTGCCAGAACTCAACTCAAAGCAAAATTTATACAAACGGAACAAACACTATCATATTCTGCTATCGCTTATGACTGCCTTCATTTTGAGAGCAAGTAAATCAAAGGATTTGGGGTTACCAGAAGAAGAAGGGAATGTCCTTCCCCCACCCTCACCAACAGAACAATCCTCCCGTTACCCCATTTTGAGACGTCTCAATACTCGAAAGCAGCTCTGCAGCCATAAGGACTTGCGGCGTTTCAAGGTAGTAGTTTCTTATCCTAGAAACAAATCAAAGCACGTAACTGAACCCTCTTAACATGAATTCTCCTTGCTTTCACACCACAAATGTCATAAGCTTCATTAGCATCTTGTTGCCTGCATTTCTCTCATTCCCCCTTATTCGTTAGATCAGAAGACTCTACTGCGAGAATATTAAAACACTAATTGAGGAGCATTAGTATCATACACTGAGAACATCCTGGAAACTCACGCTGCCTTTCCGAGATCAAGCTAAATCCCAACAATAAACATATGGTATTATCTCAACAATTGGCACATGTGGTGACCACTACCTGGATATTCTTAAGCACTACATGTAGCAGGGGCTCATTCTCAGGGTTTCTAAAATTTGAGATTGGAAAAAAAAAGTTTCTATGCGCATGAAAACAAGTCGCTTATACGCTGGATGTCAGTCCAATGGAAAAGGCTGGTGTATCTAATACTCTTTATTTTTTACTTTGAGGAAGGGACAAGCTTATGGAACTTAGGATTTCCACAGCTTCGCTCTTATATTACATGACAACACTGGAGTCAGCAAGTTAGTTCACACTAGTCTCGCACCCAAAATACACAGAAAGATACCAGGATGAAATAAAGAGGGTGGTGCAAATAAAAACAAATGCTCCGTGAATAAAAGCGTTAGACCTAAGAGCCAGCTTCCCCCTTCATTTTTTTCAAGAAATTTCTAAGAGGATTTGCAGAGTTAAAGATAAGGACCAGAAGAGAGATAACAGATGGCAATGGAAGGAAAACAGCATGTAATAACTTGATACGGTACATTCAGTTCTCTAGTACATTAGGAGAAATCCAGAGACAACTTCCACGTGCATGTTGCTTGGTTTCCTATTTATGAACAGTAGCATCATCAAGGGCTCTTCACATAATATTTAGTTTTGTATCTACCAGTCTCTGTTTTAGCACCAAGAAGCATATTATTCAGTTCCCATCATCCACACCTTGATTATTTTTTTATAAAGAGGCAGCATCCCAAGCCTGACTGGAAGAGGTACTACTCGAAGCGACAGAGATGGAGAAAAAGAACGAGCATGAAGGAAATGGTGTATATTGTGCTGTTTTAAGATTTCACAGGCTGCGTGTTTAAAGTTTGAGCTTTATTCTGGTTCCCCACTCTCCGCTGCCAGATGACGTGCACAAGGCCAATGCCTACTAAACTTTTATTTACTTCAAATTTTTCAGAATCTGTCAAGAGGAGAGACTTTGAGCTGTTCTGCCTCAACATCACCTTGCCACCAGCCTGGGCTCCTCATCCCACACAGAATCCAGGCAAACAACAGCTACGCCTTCAGCAAGAGACACCTGAGGCAGAAACCCAGGGCTTGCAAACATCTGATGTGGAACACTTCTTGTTTCTGTGCTGAGGTTGGTCTTTTGTTTGGGGGATTTTGTCGGGGTTTCTGTTGGTTTGTTTTTGTGTTGTTCCAAGGCTGCACTTCAGAGCTCTGTGTTTTCTGGGAAAGCAGCAAACAGTCTCCCAGTCCTGCCAAGCAGCCAAAATATCACTGGTCAACAACCTTCTCTGCTATCCCCACAATCATCACTTTTTTGTTTTGCTTAAATTTCCCAGGCTACAAGCCAAGGCTTTCACAGGCAACACATTGCCAGTAAGGTAAAGGTTTACATTACCAGTCTCACTGCCCCAGCAGAAGCACTACTGAAAAACACAGCTACTTCTGCCTAACCAGTTTGTCCCAGTCCACTCAAAGGAAGAGGTCAGACAGCCACGGCAAGCACCCACCACCTCTACTCGTGGACCTCATGGTTGTTAGTTCCAGAGCTGGAGGCACAGTAGAAGCTACCCTGAAAAACAGCAGTGAGCAAAGGCAAAAAAAAGAGCACATCTTGATCCAGTGTTACAGGACTACAAAAGAAAAATGGCATAGGTCTGTCTGAATCTGTACCCGGAGACCTGAAATGTGAAGATCTCCACGTGGCAGGGACACCAACACACACACACACAGAGGCAAAGGTGCTCGCTGGGAACTGTGTGTCTTTGGACTGCGGAGGAAGGAGACGTACAAGGGAGATAAAACTGCCATAGACTTTTGCTGAAAACAAAAATCATTTCTTTCTAAACAGGACTCCTCCAAGACTGTGTGACAGGAGCAAATACCTAAACAGTACTGAAAAACTATGTAAACTGTCCAACCCAAGGCTGCCAAGGCATTTTGTGCTGCCCTTCCCACGAGCCTGCTACGTAGAGTTTAGTCTCTCAGGGAAGTCAGGGTGCTCAAATTATGATAAAAGTCTCTCATCCCTGACCATGAGATGTCGAGTCTCCAGTACACAGTTACGTGGATCTGAGAAGGACAAACTGCAAGGTTATCATAGCCGGGGCCAGTTTTAACCAAAGCAAGTCACCCCCAGTGGTAAGCAATTACAGTTTTGACCCAGGTCCCAGCTCATCTTCTTATTTATGGAGAAGGTAGGAGCACGGAGACAAGCTACAGTAGTCTAAAAAACAAAACCAAAACAAAGCAAAAGAACTCCAAACTCTGACAAGCAAATAACACCCAACCCCATCTCCCCCAGCAACTACAGCATGGTCCCTATGTCCTTTCGACCAGGGAATGTAGGTGCACTTACCGTGACAGGACAAGCCAGCACCTCCCTAACTGCACTTGTCCTTGCCAAGGTCACTTCAAAAAGCTCTCTAGGCTACTTGGTATAACTCAAGCTGTTGCACAGGATCTGCTGTAAAATAAATATATATATATTCACACAAACACATATACTTAAGAACACATATACTTAAGAACTGAGTACAGTGCCAGCTATTTCTCCTGTTTATTATGTTTCTGTTCAACCAGCTGCACCCAGACACGCTGGGTAAAAAATACAGCTGTGTAGAAATCCCATTAAGGAGAACAGTTACATTTTTAATTACCTCCAAGGCAAAAATTCCAGCATATAAAAACACAGAAGGGCCGTGTTTTGCTTTGGTGGAGGGTTTGGGTTTCTTTGTTTTTCGGGTTTGGGTTTTGTTTTTTTTATTTGTTTAAAAAAAGCGCCTAAGTCAGTGGCAATTAAAAAAACTACTGCAGTGACTTCGAATCAACTAAACCCCAGAACAATCTCATAATAACATCACACAGTATCACCTTATCTATCAGCCCATTGCTGCCGAACCACAGATAAGAGGTTTCTGCCCCAGACATAAATAAGCAAGGGCACATTTACGTCATGCAAAAAAAGCTCTGCAATGAAAGAAATGGGTGAGACAAGCAGAGATGCAGATAACACGTTCTTTATGTTCAAAACACCAAAACTTGTCTGGAAGCATTGTGTGTATGTTACAGGAAAAAGAATTCACGTGGAGATCACAGGGATATTTTAAAACCAGATGCAGTTAAGATGCGTGAGGATGGAGTTTCTCCTGAAATGCGTGAACTGAAAACTGTATCCAGGCCAGTGCTTCGCACACAGTTTTAACCTGCAGCAAGGTCACAGCTCCAGGTACCCACACAGAACGCCGCATGCAGCCACCGTTGGTCCTCGCCACGTGGTTTCTCTCTGAAGAATGGGAATAGTCCATCGGTTTACCCCGTGGGCTCGTTTTGAATCTTTAATTTTGTTATGTTGAAGCTGCTCAAATGGAAATCACCTAGCAAGCACAGAATAGAGGCTTAGATCATACTAGATATAAAGATTAGAAAATCCGGGATTTCCCCTATCCCCTTTCAGCCTTCATTTAGTCTACCATTGGCAACAAATGAATTTAATTTCAAGAAAAGATAACCACAAAATAAAACAATATGTATTTTCCACATAACAAAAATAACTGACAATTGTTATGGGTTTGTTTGTTTAATAATATATTAATATGAGGAAACTAAGAGGTATTTTCCTTCTTTGTTTCAGCTCAGTTTCACTAAATAGCTTATAAAACCCCCAAAGAACATGTCTGAAGCTGCAAAGCCACAAACACATCCCTCCCCACTTCCCTTCCCAAATCCTAGTCCCTAATGTGCAACTAGGTAAATCTCAGAGAAGGAGAAAGGAGTTTTATTAGCAGAGGGCTCAGAATTGGAGGGCAACCGCTGAACACTGCCTGGAGCTAAACCTCTAGAGTTACTGGTTGGCTAAGTGTGCCTGCCTTTGATCGGCGGGGTTCAGAGTCCACTTATTTAACCTCGACAGGAAGAGCTCACTTATGTGGTGCAAGATGAGCTCTTTCCTACACTTTCTTCAAGAGTTTTATAAAACTGGCATACTGACAGGCTTTGCACATTTCCAAATATTAAAAATAACTAGGCAAGAATTTACAAGTAGCGATATTGCTGACGACAACTCACAAACCATCTACCTCCCAAACTCCTTTTTTTTTTTTTTTCCCCTGAGCCAGATCCACAAGACATCACAAGTTCCAGCATCGAGGGTATCTCCTGAACTAAACCTGATAAGCCAAAAATTTCACAAAATATTTAAGTATCATGTGCTTGGTTGAGCATCCTACCAACAGAAATGATGCAGAACTGCAGAGAGAGATACTGAGAAGGTTCTTCCAGAAAAGAAACCCAAAACATTCCAACATCTTCCTTGTTTATAGAAAACTTTAGTAAAACTAGCCTAAAAAACCTCCCTGGAACATTTAGAGCAGGATTTTGCAGATGTCTGTGCACCACTTTGGTGAGGTCACATTAAACACGTCTGCAGCCTACACTCACACGGAAACAAAGTGTTGATCTGGTTGAATCTCAGGGAAAAAAATGCAAATAAGCCTATAGGCAGGCTGGGTAGAAGAACAGCCTGGTTCAACTGCTCTAAAGCTTTCTGTCTGCTGGGTCCTGAAGGCGCAACTCCTATGCCCACACTATGCCCCAAGTACTTAATTCTTTACATGAAAGCTGATTTCAGCACTAAATTCTATTATTTGTGTATTGCTCATCATTGAAAAGCTAACAATCTGCAGACGTCTTTTGTAGCAACCTGAGGTCTCATTCCAATTGCTATTAGCCAGCCTTTCATTGCCCACAAGACTCTCAAGTCATCTCAGCTTACTCATCCCTTAAGGCTTTTCTTCAGACAGAAACTTGTGTCTACATTAGTGGATATGAGTCAGAAAGAGGCCCTTAACTCCAACACTGAAAAGGATACGGATCTCAGGGAACCAGATCACTTAGTTGTATATCATTAGAAGTTTATCCCTGCTTTTTTTGGTATCGCCAGAATGAAAAGAGGTCTGGCCAGATGTTGCTCTGAGGAGGAGTGGAGCTCTGCCCAACGCTATATGCTCAAACCAAATCAGACATTTTCACCTTCCCCTCACCATCAGCAATCAAGAGATGCCCAACAACACATTCAACCAACGCTTCAGTGTTTGTCTCCAAAATGTAACATACCTACTCAGTTTAAAAAGTATTTCAGAATCATAATATTAACAGGAAAAAAGCAAGATGAACCTTCTCCCTCACAATTCATTCCTGCTAGATACAATTCTCAAAGGATCACATAAAAAACACGAGGAAATTAGTTTCCCTCACCATACTTCCCAACCTTTTCATCGGTTCCCCATATCCGGCCAAACAAGGCTTTTAAAGAGTCTTTCTGAAGTCACAGGCCACCTTGGAGATCCCCACCCTTTACTGAGATTTTTTGGGGGTTGGACTAGTAGACCTTTAAAGGTCATTTCTAATCCAAACGATTCTATGATTTTCCTTACTGAAAAATCTGCCTCCCTACATAAATTAGGCACACCAGAATATGCACTTTTCAGTATCTCCTAGGAAAGTGCCGTTTACTTAGCACAAGTTCAAGGGGATTAAATCCTAGCACATCCTCAGATGATCAAAATACCAGTTTCTTTGAGAATAACAAGATAGGGTTGTTTTTTAATTGTTTTAACCCAGCGTGCACTACGCTTTACTTGAGGATGATCAGAAGAGAGACTGGGCTGTTAGTCAGGAGGGTGATGAGCAGCAGCATCAACTTGCCACAAACATTTTCACTTTCCTACAGCCCACAAATGAGCACTGCAGAGGAAGTGATTTGTAAAGCTTCTCATCTAGGCTAGGAAAATGAACTTACATATGGGGAACTTTGGCCACTTTATGGCAGTTCTTATAAGGCTGGTTACAGAAAAATGCTGCGCTTTATGTAGTAAAAGTGGAAAATTACTAATTATGTTTTGCGATTTCGTAAGACAGGAAGAACAACGGCTAACACCATAGCTTTACTGGGGCAAATGGAAACTGCAGTACTGAAACAAGACAATATAACTCGACCAAGCACATGCTGCTTAAATATTTTATGAAACTGCTGATTTGGCTGTCTGAACTGAGGAGATATTCTTGATGCTGGAACTTGGGATCTCTTCTGGATGTGGCTTGGGTTTAAAAAAAAAAAAAAAAAAAATCAAATTTGGGAAGCAGTTAGTTTGTGAGGTGTAATCAGTGAGATCACTTCTGGTAAATAATTTTCCATATCTAAAACCAAGAAGTTTTTGAACTTGCATGCCTTAAACTAAAAGGGGATGCTGCACTGGCTTTAAAAAGCTTACTGTTGGTAATTAGGTTTCTAGTCCTAAACAGCCTCCGCTGTTACAGCTCAAACAAGCAGCTTTAACTGAGTTGCCCATCTCTTTGTGTTTTTGTTTTGATAGAGGCTCAATTATGCTCAGGACAATGGCCTGTCTCTTCATTTTGCTGTGAATAGGAAGCAAGGGTGCCATTGTCACCCGGCTTCAATTCAGTCACAACAAAGGGGTCTGAAGTACCGAAAATAATGGGCTACCTAAAGTAGCTAGGAGGAAGAGGAGGAAGGAGGGGGAGAGCTCTACAGTAGCCGCAGCCCCCTTTCTCCCAGCCCTCCCTGTGCCTCAGACCAGGCTGATGCTCTGACAAGAGCCACGTCAGGGCTGGTGACACAGGATGCTCTGCTGGTCCCCGGTGAGGGGAGGTGGGCGATGGGGTGCAGAGCTCTGCCCGTGCTTCCTAAGCAGGGTGGATTGAGAAATGGGGCATAACGGGGCTGCTGAGCAATAGTGGGGCTGCTGAGCAGTTTGCTCCAAAGAAAAAGCAAAACCAGGAGGCACGACCTTTAGCATGTGGGTGGGCTTGGGGCGGGGGGAAGGGATGCGGGAAGGCAACAGCACAGAAGGAGAGCAAATCACAACAGATTCAATTAGAAAGAAGAAGGAGAAAAAAAAAAAAAAAAAGAAGGAACGCATTTTGTTTAAAGGAAATAGGACGTGGCGCTATTAAAACACGGCGTGGGTTACAGGGAGATGGCGAGGGGTGAATGAAAGCCCGTGGCGGGCTGTGATCGCAGCCGCCCCCCCCCGCTTCGGGTGCCTCATTCATAAACGGCTGCTCGGCGGCCCCAGCGCCCGCCCTCCCCGCACACGGCTCCAAACCGCATTTCGGTACTTCCCCGCAGCCACCCGCCCTCTCTCTCCTCTCTCCCATCTCTTCCCCACCCTGAAATTTAGGAGAGCGGGAAGGCTTTTTTTTTTTTTTTTTTTTTTTTTTGCAGGTTTGTTCCCCAGGAGCGGCTTGATGAGGTGCGGGCGCAGGGAGCCCCGTCTCACCCCTCCGGCCAGCCCGCCCAGACCCTGCCTCGGTCCCCACTCCCTTCCAAAAAACACAGTCTCCCGGTGTATGTATACATACATACATTTTTTTGTATACAGAAAAATAAAAAATTTAAAAAAAAATAAAAAATAAAATAAAAAAAAAAAAACACAAACAAAAAAAACCCAAACCAAAACAAACAAGACAGATCAGATTTCAAGAATAAATTACCACCTCAAATTTTGCTAACTTAAAAAGCAATGAAAAAAGCTTTCCCGTGCACCCCCATCTTACCTGCGGTGCATAGACAACTCCCTCACCCCTCAACGTTTGCCTTCATGCTATTTGCAGCTCGGAATTCCTTCAGAACATTTTAATTAGGTAGAACAAGACTCAGACGTGCCATAACAGTATCAGTACTAATAAATCACGGGCAATACAGTATGCTGTTTGTAGTTACAAATGGGGAATTTCCAAAATGTTTTAAAAAAAAAAATTTAAAAAAGGAAGACAAATGAAATAGAAAATGTGCACAGGAGCGAGGAAGACGCATGAAGGAGGGCAAAGAACCCACCTGTTATGCTCAGGACTTGCACAGATGCAGGAATCCTAAGCAAAACATTTATAAGCATTGCCCAAAAACTGAGTAACTAATGATAGATGGCAAAGGGGGCCAAGGCCTGACCGAGGACCTGATTTCATTATCAGAAAATAAATTAACTTATTGAAACTGTCACCATCAGTATGAGTTACTCATTTCTGATTCTCCTGCTAAACAAATCTGAATTCCTGCTGAACAATGAACAATTATCCCGCTAAACAATAAATCAGGAAGTTTTAATCCACTTCTCACAAAACCATTTAATAACAGACTTACTCTTACAGCCAACTTTCCAAGAAGATAAGTAATTCCCTTAAGAAAGCAGTTCCTTCTTCCAAAATTAGAATAATTTGACAATGTAGAAGATGACAAATAACATCTCTCTTCCGTTTTGCTAAACCTCCAGAGAGGTCCCCCAGCCTGAACAGGACAAGGGACAGCAGGCATTTGACCAACTCACAAAGGGGAAAAGGCGCCCTGCCCTGCTCATTTGTTCATTTTACACAGTGTAGGAGGAAAGGAAGGATCACATTTACACTACTGGAAAAATAGGTGTTGGAGAACTAACCCAATATCCCAGCTGCATCTTTACCACCAAAACAATTTTCTCTCTAGACCAGAAGGAAAAAGGGAGAGGGGAGAAGGGGGGAGGGAGAAAGCCTTGAATCAACCCAAGTTCAACCTTGAATCAACCTAAGTTCAACCTTGAATCAACCTAAGTTCAACCTTGAATCAACCTAAGTTCAACCTTGAATCAACCTAAGTTCAACCTTGAATCAACCTAAGTTCAACCTTGAATCAACCTAAGTTCAACCTTGAATCAACCGGATTAAAAGGTGCAGATATTTCAGTGACAATATTACATAAAAATGCCCACAGAATACTGTGAGATGGTGAAAGATCCTGAGCAGTGATCCATCATCTCGCAGGCATTTCAAAAGAAAACAGGGTTTGCAAACTCCCAACCAGATAACCATTACCGTATCTGACCCACCTGGATGTATTTAGTTACCAGAAAGAGGTAGTAAAACTCCTGAGAGATGACTGTTTACCCAGCGTGTGTATCAATCAGCTCAGACTCACAAAAAAGGCACTCAAAAAATGCAGGTGTCCCCCCACTCCCACCACATCTCTCAGGTTCCATTACCTCTTCTCACACACCTGTGAAACGTGGAAGACACTTTTTTAACCCATAGTCATGCCCTCTGAAGAGCTGGCATATTGCTGTCAGATCCAAAGATGTAAACCACAGCTGGCATCTCTCCCCAAAAGAGGTACTTGTAAAATATTGTGAGAGTTGCCTATGTAAAGTCTAAAGAATACTTCTGGGAAGAAATTCCCACTGGCATTTGATGAAAACCATGTGCAACTGCTCTTCCCCACAGGTGTGATCACCAGAGATTTTTAGACTCCAGAAGAAACGGTTGAACCCACAAGCTCTCATCATTTCTTGATGAATACTCCAGTACCAATTTTCTATGGGCATGGTTTCTGTTTACATTTGTGGAACTGTTTTAATTACAACAGCACTAGCTAGGACAGAAAATTCTTACAGCAGTCTCACATACATCATTTGCGCCTCCTGCAGTACGGGGCACTTCAACAGCAAGAAGAAAAAAAAAATAAAAATAAATGAACGATTTGCTAAGCAGAACACAATCCTATATCTTTACTTTAAACAGAACAAGAGATAAATCAGGGGGTACCACCCATTCAGCTTCTTGTTTGGCCCGATTCGTCTAAACCGAATTTTTTTCGTTTGGTGAAGACACAGACCAAACAGCTACACTTTCTCAACACACAAGACCACGTGCCTTGAGCTAAGCTATTGGGCACTGAGTGCATTTGAAAATCCCCAACCGAAGTTAGTACTAATGTTTTCATTTTTATATATATATATGTAGACATAATACATACAGATCATATACATAGATGTATGTATCTTAGCACTGCTTCCATGAACAAAGCAACGTCCCAACTTAGAATCAAAGACCCACTTTTATGAGAAAAAAAAAACACAACACAATGATCAGCCATTTTCACAGCCCTGGCTTGAAGCTTCTTTGTATAGAAACATCTGATAACTGCTGCATAGCACAACGTTTTAGTAAACAACCTAGTAAGAAGGAATTTGCTGGATTTTCCTTAGATTTTGTGCATCTCCCCCCAAAATAAGTCCTTTGGCAGAGGTATTTTGTGATGAGAGAAAGTCTCTGGACAGCCCCAGAGGTGAAATAGCCCATTCAGGTAACATAAACCAAACCAAACAAACGTGGAGCATGGAATCCTTTAAAGCTTTGCAATACCCTGCTCTGTAGTATCAAAAGCATATTAAACTTTTCAGATAAACAACACATTTGGTTGTTTTTGTAGCCTACAAATCACAGCTCTTCCTCTCGCTCATGAATCAGGTATTTTCAGTACGGAAAATATGAACAATCTGTAAGAGTCATTCTCTGTCTTAACCTCAATCCTCCACAACCTCCAGCAGCACAGAGAAAGGCCTTTTTGTCCTGGAGGGTCCAAAGAATATCCAGGTCGCATCTGCCCAAACATCATGAGCCACAAAACACTCCCCAACACCAAACCCAGAAGTCACAAACTGCCAGTGATCGTATCTCACAGGAGGAAACTTGGTATCAGCAATCTACCAAGACCCAAAACAACATTAAGCCATGGAAATAACTTGTCCACCTTGAACCATAAACTCTAGAGGAGACAGCTTAGTGTTTAGTATTCATCAAAAATATAAATTTTGCATCCAGCCAGAAAGCCCACAGATTTTTTTATTTTTTTTTTCCTGGGGGTATCAGCTCAAAGTCTCTTATACAGCTGAGCACTGGCTTATGACTAGTAAAACAGCTTTTATACATTCTTCTTCCACTTAAACATCATTATGTACTTTCTTGCAGCTTCACCATGATCAAAGTCCTCACAAAACAGCAAAACAAAATGACAAACAGGATGTACACTCAGAACTCCAGTTGTGTTGGCAAAATACACAGAATTGTTTATGTTTCATTTCCGATCAGTTTGTCCAAAAAGTAACCACCACAAATCATATCTTTATTTTGGCAGGCAAAAAAAAAAAAAAAAAAAAAAAAAAAAAAGATAAGATACACAAAAAAAGCAGAGCAAGTGAGTTTCCATCTCTGTCACAAAATAAGAAGAGGCTATTTCTGTTAGCAAAGATATAGCAACCAAAGACAAAAGTAAGGAATTAACATTTCCTGTCACACTGGGAACAACCAGTAGCATCAGAAGGTGAACGGCGAGGAGCCAGGCTTCTCTGCAAAACACTGGAGAGATCACACGCAAAAACCAAGCCAGTGTCAGCTGCTTCCTGTGTCCTAACGCTGAACCCCTGAGCTCGGTCCTCCAGTCACAGCTGGAGCAGGGACTTCACTTACCTCCATTTTATCTCAGCAAGAGGTCACCCATTTTACTGCTGCGGGGACACTCTTACGTACTTGCACTTCCAATCTTTTCACCTGCCTGTCAGTCCTCTCCTCATCCCCCATAGCTAGTCTTTCCACGATGTACTGAGAGTTGAGACTGCGGGCGGCACCACTTGACCTAAAAGCATCTGCGTGCGGCTCAGTTAAAAATTCACTGAGATGTCCCAGTACTTCCCACAGCCAATACTGGAAAAGAGAAGCAGGACACCTTACAGAGCACACGTTTGTTTTCATACGGAAAGAACCGGTGCTGACTGAAGTTAGTTCTCTTTCCTGGAGTACTCAGCTGAGATCAACAGGACTATTCACAAATTTGAGCTGTCGTACAGCCCTAAAGCATTTGCTGAAGGCAAACATTCACGTATCAGTTTGCTTTTTCATTTAAGTTCTCGACTAAATGATTTTGCTGTGCGTGACAATAACAGGCCAAATGCAACAGTGGGGGAATTTGGTTTCTCTCTCTCTGTCATTTTCTAATGCTGTTAGAGAGCTGCTTCATAATACGATCACATTCACCTGTCAACTTTCAGGTGAATTTTTTTGTGGTGTCAGATTCCTACAGGAACTCCTCGGGCATCCTTTTTACTTCTAATTCCACCACTTGGAAGATGCTCGTTTCTGCCTCCCCAGCTACCTTCTGATTTTACAAAGTCCTTTCCCAAACCTTTTTCTTTTTTCACGTTGGTCACAAGTCACCCACCGTAAGACGCACGGTAGGCACGCTCACTCTTGTTGCATGAGCAAGATCTGGAGGTGCCTACAGGAGGGAGATGACACTACTGTAATACTTAATCCTGCCTTCTCACTGCGGCTCAGTACCTCAACTTGCTGCGGTAACAAAGCTATCAAAATGGAACACTCAGCAGGGCACCGAAACCGTTTTCCTATTTAGCTCAAGAACTACCCGATTCATGCAATGGCTTTAGGAATTATCATAAACCAGTTTTACCCCAAACCGTCAGCCCTAGGCAAGTGTATGTGCAAGGTGGGGGAACTCCCCCCAACTTATTTGGGCACGGTATTCAGCTGACTTAATCTGAAGCTGCTTTTCCCTTCAAAACATGCCCGCCTACTCAGCAAACCGTAACCACAGCTGACTCGGAGGAGGAGGAGGACGACAGGCTCCTCGGCTTTTCTCTTCCTGTACAAGAGAAAAACAAGAGGGCACAATATTCACTGCCTCCCTCCTTCCTCCCAATCACAGCCAGCTCACACAGCACTGCCTCACAAACACAGCCAGCAGAAACCTCCTTCTGGGATACGAGCAACAACAAAACCCCTGGTCTCACAGCAAACAAGCATCCTCAGTTCACGTCTGTGGGGAGGCTCCGGGTTTAAAAAAAGCTGGTGTGGAAAGCCAAACTCCGTGTCATTCCTCTTCCCACACGCAGACACGACACAAAGGGCAGGACCAGGCCACCCTCTCCTTTCCCCCCCTCTCGAGGTGCCTCACGCCGACACGAGGTTGCGGCGCCTGGAGCAGCTTAAAAACAGACACAGGGCCTCGCAAAGGCAGGGGAAAGAGGCACCCGGTTACCCTCCCTCATCACCGCTTTTAAAAGCACACGCTTCCCCCCCCCCCATCTCCTCCGCACTTCATTTGCTTCACCCCTTTTTGTTGTCGCTGTTTGTTTCCCTGGCTTTTGTGAGTACAGGGAGAGCCCGCCTGCTACCACCGCACCCCGAAATAAAAAAAGAATAAAATAAAATAAAATAAAAAAAATTTCATAAACACAGACTGATTTACATGCATGCATTGCTTTGAAAAAAAAACACATCCTCAGCACATAAACATCCTCCGGTAGGGGAAAACACCACCACCTCCACCGAGAGCGCTGCGGCACGGAGAACCCAACTGCTCAGCCGGGCACCGGGAGCAGAAATCCCATTTCCAGCTCCCCATAACGTGGAGCAAGAATCCTCCCCGGGTATGTGTGAAAGTGGCAACTCCGGGAGACATCACCAGCCTTTTAGAGGCAACACTAGCCGATCTTTATGCCAAAAAAAAAAAAAAAAAAAAAAAAAAAAACACCCCAAAAAAACAAACCACACCACAAAGAAAAAACCCCACCCTCTGATGTCTCAAAAAAGTACAAGAAAAAAAAAAAATCATACAAAAAAATACAACCAGAAAAAACAGTTCTCTGCAGCTTTTAAACAGAGTTTCACCCAACAACGGAATTACTTTCCTTCCTAAGGAACCAAGACTGCAAAAGAAGCACAGAACACAGCTTCTCCTGAGGATATGAAAGTGTTTTCTGTGTAGGAGATTTCAAAACACTCCCGAGATGGCCACTTTTCATTTCAGACAGGGGGAAGTGGAAACACAGATAGGACACGGTACAGTGTGACTTCAGGCCACCAAAACAAGCAGGAGCCAGGAACAGATCCTGCAGACTTTGTCTCGTCACTCCCTCTCTCTAACCCCATCGATTAAACCTGACCAAAGTGCAAGAACAAGATTTCCAGGTGTTTCTTTAATTATTGATTGGACTCGGGGAAGAACACCTTTACAAAGCTTTGATGTCCCTGTCACACTGGACTCGGTCCTCGGTGCCGCTGATTCATAGATTCATAGATTGGTCCAGGCCGCAAGGGACCTCCAAAGGTCATCTAGTGCGACCTCCCCGCAGTCAGCAGGGACACCCCCAACTAGACCAGGTTGCCCAGGGCCTCGTCGAGCTTCACCTTGAATATCTCAAGGGAAGGGGCCTCAACCACCTCCCTGGGCAACCTGTTCCAGTGTTCCACCACCCTCATGGTAAAGAACTTTTTCCTAATATCCAATCTAAATCTCCCCTTCTCCAGCTTAAAACCATTGCCCCTCGTCCTGTCGCTGCAGGCCTTTGTAAACAGACCCTCCCCAGCCTTCCTGTAGCCCCCCCTCAGGTACTGGAAGGCCGCTATGAGGTCTCCCTGGAGCCTCCTTTTCTCCAAGCTCAACAACCCCAGCTCCCTCAGCCTGTCCTCATAGGAGAGGTGCTCCAGCCCCCTGATCGTTTTGGTGGCCCTCCTCTGGACCCGCTCCATCAGGTCCATGTCCTTTCTATATTGAGGGCTCCAGACCTGCACACAGTGCTCCAGGTGAGGTCTCACCAGAGCAGAGCAAAGTGGCAGAATCACCTCTCATTCCCTGCAACACTGTACGTACAGGACACACAAGCTTTTGAACTGACCACCTTCATGACAGGACCAATTTACAAAACAGAGAGCGATGAAAACTTACGTACGTGCCGCCGATGCTCTTATACTTCTGGAAAACCGCTAGAAACTCACTTTTCCTAGCACTTTTGACTCTGCAGTGCTTTAAAACCCACACGGCAAATACAAGCGACGCACGCTATTCCTGGATGGGGTGCCAATCCGTTTCAACCCCACTCGGCCACTCTTCTAAAGGGTTCTGGGGTTTTAATAACCACTGAAAAATGTACTGGTGCTGCTTACAGCTACGCTCAGGTCCCTGCAGGGAGAAGGGTAAGGAGCAGAGCCCCCTGCTCTGGGGCTGCAGGAGGAGGATTCGCATAGAGGAACTCGTCGCTTTGCCCTCGCAAGACAAGGAGACGCTGTGTCAGGCTGCGATAAAGCGTCCATTTGGTCAGACGCTTCGCTCCCAAGCCACAAAGCCACAATAAATAACTTATTTGAGCAGCACAAGGTTGCCCATTATCACCAATGCTCTACCTTAAGGATTTTCTTCCAAACTATTAAATGTGGTTAAGTAGTCCCAGCCAAAGCACAGTATCAGGGAAACCAGCTGATTTGGGGGAAAATAAAGCCGAGCTTAATCAATCTGCACATTACCAACAAACGTGTTTTCCAAAACTACATGTCAGTTTAACAACCACCGCTAAAGCTGCTACGGTTAAGAATTTGCATTATGAACCCTATTTTAAAAAGTTTATTGCTTAGCTTCACAGAACTTCCTTTGGGCTGTAAGTTTCTCTGAAGTCTTAGCCCAGAAGCATTTTCAACCAAAAATCTCTGGTTTAAAGATCCGTCATACAAGTTATGTCAAGTACAAGAGAAGCTTTTGGAACACCTTAAAATTATGATGACGTTATCCTTTTACAGGTCATAAACTCAACGCAGAAGAGTAACCATATCTGACATTTGGAGAAGTAGGTTAAAAGACAACAGCTCTTCCAAATATGTCGCACCAGCTAGAAAAAGGTCTTTTGAATCGAAAAGGAAACAAATGAGCATCCTTAGAGGACACCTATACCTGCTGCACTTCTACTTCGAGCACTTATTTCTGCATTCCTCGAACACCTCCCTGGTTTTGAACAGAGCATGACTTCCCTTTAAATGACACAGTCAACGCTGTCAGCAGTTACCAACGCTATTTTTCAGGTGTGTTTCATAAATCACACCTCAGAGATTCAGGGAAAACCACCAAGGCTGGAAGGAATCTCCTGGATCTCTACGCCTTGCTCACCTAACTCCCCGCCATGGACTAGATGGTGGCTTATACACCACCTTCCCCCGGTTTCAGAAGCAAGGAAACCTTTTCCAGCTACTCTTAGGAATCCTCCAGCATGGCACAGAGTTGCGCGTGCTGTGGATTGGCTGCTAAAGAAGTATCTCCAGCAATGTGATGTGAAAGATGTCCCGAAACCATAGGATGTTTGTGTCAAACATTCCTCTACGATCAACTTAGATTTCTCAGAAATTCCCTTTGTTTTCCAACACAAGGATTCAGAGATCTCTGTGCAGCAGGACCTACCCCGAACAGCTTTGCTGCACCATGGGTTTTCTGGATTTTTGTGTTTAAGGTAGGAGGAGCGTATTGGAGTTATACGACCTTAATTACATGACTGAGCTGCTCATCATTATCAGCTCAATTTCTGGCAGCAGCAGGTCCCCACTGAGCAGACGCTTGCAGCTGTTGGGCTTGCTGCTACTCACTGATGCTGAGATTGATAGCAATTTCAGTCGTCGTCGTGTCCCCCCCCAATGAATACAATTCCACCCTAAAATATCAATTTAACTGACAAGCTGCTGTGTACTGCTCTCCTCTTCCCCTCCTCTCCTGCCGTAAGTTTTTACCAGTAAGGACTTGCACGGACTATTGAAAGCTAGAGAAAACGGTGTCATCACCAGATAATATAAAATATCAGACTACCTGCTAATTTCAGCTACAGAAAGAACTTGTTCATGGAGAAGGGAACTAATACAGAGCAGTACAAGTTCTGAACAACTAGTGGCTCCAAGATGCACAGCCACGTGTTTAAGCTCAAGCTTTTCAAAAGCCAGAAGAGACGCAGAGCTCAGGTCCCAGCCTTTCAAAAGCGCTTCTGTGTGCGGCAAGAGACGGGAATCAGTAACTTGCCTAACAGATAGGAAAACCGCATTGATCCTACACCCCAAATACCAGCACTGCTACCTGATCACACAGACACTGCCTGTGTGCGGTTTTATACGTAGTAAAATACAGGTTGCTTCTGTACCATCAACGATCCCTAAGTTAAAGGGATCAATTAGCCCACTGCCTGTTCTCTGGGAAGATGGCATTCCTAACGCAGGCTCTTGCAAGGGTGGGCACGTGAAATGGAACCGCCCGCAGTAACTGAACACAAAGCAGCTCAGCCATCAAAGCCTTCAAGTCCTGCACTGCAAAGCAAGTCCTCAAGTTTCCCCCAAATTATTTCCCCAAATTTATACGCACAGCTGGGGCCAGACTGAAGTCAGTACTTCTCCACAAAATCACGCAGGCTCTTACAGACACATAAAAATACAACACTTGGGTCTGCACTTCCTTTACAGCAGGGAAAAAACAAGACAGAACCAAAACCCACAAGTCCCCATTTCATCAGTTTTCTAACCCCAAACTCTCACTTCCACGCAGCTGAACGGTTAAGCAGCAGATAAACACCACACATTACATACCCCTTCTGTAAGAACCGAACTCTCCAACACACCACTCCAAAACTAAGTACAGACTGCTCACGTCAGGAAGTTCAGGTGTTTGGAGCAGTGACAAGAACTTAAATTTTAAAAACTGAAATGTTTACAATGTATTTCGTTACTTCTAATTGCAAAATGAAAACAAAACTCTCCACAAAACAATTACTTTGCTTATAAGAACCATCAAGACTTTTCACTACGAAGTGACTGCTAATGTTAAATAGCTTCCTTGGGGAACTTCTAACTCTTATTCAAAGGAAAAAGACAGTTAAAAATTTTATTTCCTGCAGCAAATTAGGCTAAAGATGCAGTTAATTGTCAGCATTTCCTGAAGTCCAAGGTGTGGGAGCAAGGGATTTAGGTAACTCTTGAGCTACCATCTAGACTGTTGACTGTCCTGAAGTTTTTTTTTCATATGCTACACTTTATTGTCCTTTACTTCAAAGCTCTGGAAATTCAGAATGTATTCAGAAATTCAAAACTCAGCAATTCAGTGTATTCTGAAATACACTGCAGTTAATAGTACCTCCAGTTTCTTAGGTCTAATTACAACCTGAGCCACGGCTGCAAATTAACTTCTACTTAGTTTTGGCTCCTTCGCCACCCAAACCAAAGTTCACATTAGTATTCTTAATCCACTGACTACATTTGCTTATTTTAAAGTAGTAGAAATTATTTTTATTGTTAGAAATAACTACCATAAATCAGTTGGGAGTTGCAGTTAAAATACCACTAAGATAACTAGACAATAAGAAACGGAGATGATACAGACTGCAACTAGACACAGCAGGAAAGATATTTATTGACTTTTTTCTCTTTTCTAAAGTAAGGATCCAGAAACAAACTACTTAGAGAGAACAAATGCATAATTCATTTATACGTAACACTGCACACATACGTAGGATACACTATATACTCGTACACTATCACAGTATCTTCAATCTGTAAATTAAATCGATGTGTTTGAGGACTTGTATTTTGAATTGGTCAGCAACACACGAACAGCAGCAATGAAACCGCCAAAGATGAGTTTATTTCACTCCACTGAGGAGAAAGTTCTGATTGCAAATTATCCGTGAATCTACCAAACGCAACAGAGAACTCAAAAGTCTCAGCAATTAGAAAAGTACCGGGGTTAAAGGCTGAAAAGTGCAATGCCAACTGCTCTTGTAGCAGTGAGAGGGATCCTAAAGAGAGAACCTGCTTTGGGGGGGGGGGGGGGGGGGAGGGAGGGGAATCTTTCCCTGAACAGCAGGTGAAATGGTTTCTACACAATAGTTTATTAGGTAGATTCAACATCAGCAATAAGTTACCACCTGCAGGACCGCTTTGCAATGAAAGGAAAGGACTTACTAATTCTGTGTCTGACCCTACTTTGAAGCATGCGCAAATAGTCCTGTGGCCATCGGAGGTTTGGAAAAATTTAAACGCTTCATTTTAAACTGTCCGGGTGAGGAAAGAAAAAAAAAAAAAAACAATCAACATAACATGAAAGAGGTATAACAGAGCTACAGGAAAAGGATGGACGGTCTGACACCCCATAACTCTGACTGGCCAGTCAAGTGGGTGGAGAAGAAAAACTTCCCCCCCACAGAAACAGGAAAAGTTGTACTGTAGACCAGTCATCAGGAAACCGTAGAGGAAACGAGCAGGTTTATCTCATTGAGCCCCTAAAGACTTTTCAGGAAGTACTCCAGGAAGCAATGAAAGGCTTCCCAAGCCAGCCGTGGCTGCCAGGAGAGATCCAGCAGCCAAGCCAGCCCTGAGACAGGAGGGGCAGGGGTCCAGGTGGTAGATCTGAAGCCTCCCTCCCTCCAGGGAGCAATAAAGAGGCTTTGCCATGTGGGATGGACTCTATCCCCTCTCAACAGCCCGATTTGGCCAAGTGCAAAAAAGCCTGCCACAGATTACAGACAAGAATCTTAGCCAACATACAAAGGAATTAAACTTGAGGGGGGAAGAAGAAAACAAATTTACAGTCTATTTCCATCTCTTTTAGTAACATGAGACACTGCTTATTCCGACAGCAAGCAAAAGCTTTCAATAGAGTGCCACAAAACATTAGTGTTTTCAGTTGTATGGGTTTCAGAAGTCTGCTACTGCCTTAAGGGAAACTCAAAACCACTGTTCAGGTACCGCGTGGCTTGCGAGCCATCCGGCCCCGCTCGCCTCTCCAGCCCCACTGACAAAAACGCAACGTTCAGATGACTAGAGCCATCAGGTGTGCTTCCAAGCATCACCAACTGTTGCTCCAACTGCTGCTCTGGCAAAGCAAAGAAATGGCATCTGACACATTGAGAGACGTTCTCCAGGCTCTGGGAATAAAACGAAGCAACCTCGCGACTCTAAATGCAGAGCGTGGGATTTGGTACACCCGTGTTTCAGCTGGAATCAGGACACCAGTGACCAAGGCACAAAAGGCACGTGGACTGTCTCAGCACCTTTTGTAGACTAAAGGGAAGAACCTGCAACGCAGCACTTTAAACCTGAAAAACACTAAGTAATTGTAAGAACACCTGCGTTTTTTAAGACATTCAAACCCGTTTTCAAAATTATTTGCTAGTGATGTGTATATACCCATAATTGATTCAATAACAAATTTTGAAAGATCAAAATGCATAGTCACCTACTTTGCACAGATTTGCACAAAATTAAAATCCTGGACACATACACAGCACCCTTTGACTAGCAAATTTGTTTCAGGCAAAAATAGATGCTGTGCTCTCTCTCCAGGGCCATCTTCCAGGGGCCTACTGGACACCAGAGGGATTCACTTCCACAAATGAAGTTTACCCAACACAAGTGACTTGGAGAGATGTGAAGACTTTTTGAGTCACATCCTCTTGGGGCGTTCCAAGAGGCTCTTCAAAATACATAGTGATTCTACAAGTCCAGAAACTGAAGATTTGCACTGATGTTTGCACAGCTCAGGACAAACTCCTCCCGACTACAAGTTATTCGGAAAAAGCATTCTCCTTTCACTGCTTCTCTTCAAGAGCTTAAAGTGAAATCATCAAAGGAACATAACCCATCCGAGTCAAGAGCATGCTTAAGAGACAGTTGATTAGTCATAATAAAACCAAACGCTTACGCCAGATAACAGACACATAAAACCCCTGCCCCACGCACCAAGCAGGATTTTTGCAATAAGTGACACGATATTTCTTAAAAGTCACCCATTTTTGGTCTACCCTGGCAATAAAGCAGTATCACAGTACACTATGTTGCTGCTTTGTGTGTCGGGCTTTGAAGAAATTTAGAATTAAAGGACAGATCAAAATTAGTATAGATCAGCAATACAGAAGCCTGGAAGACAAGTACTGAGATTATTAGATAGCTGAATGAATGTGGCACAGGATCTGCTTCTAATACAGCCACAACGCAAGCTACAGTTCTTGGGGAAAAAACTCCAAATGCAAAACCTACACAGGAAGCTGTACCATCTACACATCCTTCTCCCAGAACAAGCTGGAAATACTCTGTACACCCAGGGAGGAGAGGAAGAGAGAAAAGGGGGGGGGAAAAAAAAAAAGAAGGTTAATATTCATCTCATGAGTTAGCTTTTCATGAGCCCTGTTACAAGCTGTCCATATAGCAATGAAAATTTACTACCCTTTAACCTTAACTCCTAGCACCATATTAAAATTCTAAAGCATCAAAGATGCTACCAGAGACTATGCTGACTTTAACAGTGGAAAACATATCTATGTGTTGCAAGTTAATACTTATTAATTTCTTCTATTCAAACACCGCAAATGTTTTTTGTAGTTGAAGATTTTAGTTTCAGCCAAGCAAAGAGGGGAAAAGGTTTGCAAAACCTCAATGAGAAAAACCAGCAGGCAGATTGCAAACAACCAGATACCCAAATCCCTTGACAAAGTCTACGTTTGTTCACGTAATTCATCAAGAGCAGAAAGAATTTGAGGAATACCTCCTTGATAGATCAAAATTCAAGTGAAATGATAACAAAAACATTTAACTGTTTACATTCACTTTTACAGCCATTTTTTTTTTTTTAAACTGCTGTACTGCATTAAGCAAACTGATTCACTTTGAGAAAACCGCAGTTCCTCACCCTAACTTTTCACGTGGACCGTGTTCTCCACAGACATCCTGTAATTCCTATACCTTCAGCTAACCGTGTACTGCCTTTTCATGCCCAAAACAAGCTCTGTATATGCGGAAACTAAAACCGTGGTGGGTGAAAGCTCCATCGTTACGTCTCCACGCAGCTTTCTCATGTTCTCAAGTTAGGAGTAGTCATCACGGCTGTAGAATGCATTTGGGAAAAGCACGTCTGGTGGTTATGTCAGAGGACAGCAAGTCTGGCATCGGACTTCTATTTCAAGCGATGCCAAGGACTGTGACCTTGAACGAGTCACTCCACCGGACGTTAAGGTACAGACTTCATTCAATGTGCAAAGGAGGACTTGTGACGCTTGAAAGTTTTAGGTTCTCCTTTCAAAAGCAAGGGGTTATTCTGAAGAAAGGAGGGCTTTCAAGTACTGGATTAATCATACCGTAGATTTTTTTTTTTTTATTAGCTCAAATTGATACATTTTCCTAGGAGAATGAAAATACACACAGCTTGTTACTACAAAACACTAACATTCAAGAATTCAGTGTTAAGTACTGTTGTTTGTAATTATTCACTTATTTTTCCTCAATCATCACAACTGAAATCGACTTGAAATGCATTCCATGTCTTTTCTGCACGACTATCCTCCTGTTTTTCAGTGAAGTTAAATGTTCCCTACCCCCAGCCCAAAAGTCACACTTCCCAGTTTCACTTTACGGTTGCAAAAGCATCCCAGTTCAGTGCTGCTGGGCCAGGGCTGATCCCTCCACCGACGAGGACATAAACCAACAATTTTTGATTAAAACAGAAAACATTCTTATCAGGCAATTCCACTGCCTTGTTTCTTTTCTTACTTTTTTAAGTAAACAGGACTTAAGTTTGGGGCTAAAACTAATCTGACAGTGACCCTGTTACAATAACAGTACTTCGAGTGCTTTACAGTCCGGTGCCAGTTCAAAGTTTCAATTCTGGCCAACTGACCACTGGAGAACTAAATTAATATTTCATTACTAAAATAAATTTAAATAAACTATTCTGGTTTGAACTCCACATCTTTTATCAGGAACACCAGGCTAAGCAAACACACTTTTTCCAGAAAAAGAACACCCATAAGTTCAAAAGCAAACGGTAGGTTTCAATGAAGGCAAAAAATATTATTCAAGCATCCCAGCTAACCACAGAAGGTCACTGCCACTCTGCTCGCAGCGCACCAGCAGAGAGGTACCTCCATCTTCGGAGGATTTGTTTCAGCCCCTTTACGCTACAGGGATTGGAGCTGCCAAATTATTAGAAACAAGTTTAAAGATCATTTCTCAAACGTGCAAATTTTATTTGAGACCCTCCCCCGCCCCCCCCCCCAATCAATCCACAATTTTTATTTCTTTTTAACCACCAAAGTGCAGACAACACTAGTCTTTAAATGCAGGGCTGTGATTACAAGCCTCTGACAACACACAGGAGGAAAAGGTTGCCCTGTCCTTGCGCGGATTCATCCGTCATTCCAGACAAGGTTCCTTTATTTACAAAATTTGCGTGGCGGGACACAGCTTCACTCCGGGATTATTTTCTATTTCCAGGTAGCAAAGCTGTCCCCGAACAAACTGCACTATTTCACAGCTATCTATAGCACATACCAGGCAGCAAGTAATTTTAATCCCAAATCCTCTTCCCCCTTCATTATCCCCAAACTGACACCAACAGCTTTCAGAAAAAGCATCTCTGACTGAAAAACTTTGATGAAGCAGAGTCCACGGATAAAAAAAAACCACTAGATTATTCCTCACGCTAGAACATCAACCATATATGCTTTGTCACAGTCTCTACTTTTGCTCTTGCTATCAGTTAGAAAGGGCACACCCCCAAAAGCAGCGCCTTCTGTTTGCATCTGGAAAATCTGAATCACTAAATCCCAGAACTCCAACAGCTTTACATAAATACATCTCAGCCAATGATCCAAATTTTAAAGTCTAGTTTTCGTAATGCATGTAAAAACAACTCTGCCAGTTCACCTGAAACCAACAAAACACCTTCATCAGCCCCTTCATACCCTTGCAGGTTTGATTATTTAAGTAGTACTGCTGGTGCCAATAGCAGCTCAATCACAGGAGGCCATTTTGGTGCTGTCATCTTACAAAGTCTGTGACTTCCCCACAAATTCCATATCTGCCTTTCTTGCTTTCATACCACTTCACTCCCAGCAAATCTCCCAAAAGAAAAACAAGGTGTGAACAGATTTATTTGCCAAGTTAAGTATCCAGAACTTGTTCCACGTTCCTAAGCTTTGCTCAGAAAACATAACCTTCATAACTGAGAACAAAAATATATGCCAGAACATAAACCAAAGCAAAAAGCAGCCTCTAATTTTAGATACTCAGTTCATATTAAACTAATCAAGCCTATTAATCTATAAAAATTATTTTAGCCACTTTACTTTAAAAGGCTTTTTTTGCAGTAAATCCTGGTTAACTTTTGTTAAAGGTTTCCCCTACGTACTCAAAGCTTAATAAAGAGGTTTAGTTTGGTTTGTTGTTTTGTTTTTTTTTTTAATTTTAGTAAGAGCATTTCCAAAGCTGAAAGGTGCCCCAAGAACAAAGTTGCCAGAATGAAGACAGCGATGCCGCTTACAGGTATTTTTTTTTCTTATTTTGAAGAGTTCTGTAACTACATTTCATTGACCAGCCACTGAGTGCTAGTCTTCGTGTACTTCAGCGATGGTCTATTTTCCTGTATCAATTACTAAGAAATTCGAAAGTGAGAACTGAGCTTTACATCACAAGTTCTCACACTCCCACTGAGCAGCCACTACAACTGAAAAACTGCAGAATCTCAGTATTACAGCACAAGCAGGGGGAGAGATAGAGAGAGAAGCAAGAAGGGGAGAGAAGAAAACATGAAGAGACCACACACAAGCTCCTCTGTCCACAGAGTGGCAGAAGCTACATTGAAATCGAATGTCACCAGCCTTAACCTGTGTTACTAAAATTATAGCTGATTGGGAAGGAAGATTTCTTTGAAGAGGGAAAGAGTATTAAAAACTTAAATTCTTCTCTAGTTTTCCTCCAGGACCCAAAAAAAGCCCTTCAGTATTCTGAGAGATTTCTGACTAATATTTCTACCCAAACGCCTAGTCTCATCCCAGCAGAACCTATAGTATTTCATGACTAACACAGACCAATGGGCAGAGAGATGCTCTAAGGATGGCTGCATTTCAGTAACAAGAGCCCAAATTTGGATCACTTTCTCCATTTAAAACCAGTTCCAGTCTCCCAGTTATGACAAGAACAAGTCTACTCCATGCACCTCAAACACCCATGGCATTTTGTTTTGTTTAGCTGAAACAAAAAAGAGCGTGCTCTGTCGGTCTCTTTTTGCAGGTGCTGATATTCCAAGCTAAAATATCCAATGCATGGTTACTCATAGAAGTTTGAGTAATAAAAACTCATGTACCAGAAGTTCACCTCTGTATTTACGCAGTAAAAAGGGCGTTCCTCACCTCTATTTCAAAACAGAATTGCTAAATGAAAACTTTAACAATGGGAAGTTTTTCCTTTTAATTCACAGCCCCTTTGCTGTTCTACTGGGACGGGACAGCAATTCCCCACCACCCAGCCAAGGCTAAACGAACACAGACTTAGAGGCTTCCCTCCACCCCAGGCAAAAAGGTCACATACGTACAGCTTAGGATCTCCAAACATTCAGAGCCACAGACCAGGTTTCAGCCCTGGCACTCAATTCCTTGTGTTTCAAAGCAAATCATAACATAATCCCCTAAATCCTTTGAGTTTCCCAGGCTCTGTTTGTTAAAAAACAGAGCATGAATAGAACTTTCTAGGGATTTTTTCCCTGTACTTTGACTACCTCCAAATTAATAAAAACATTCTGTCCTCAGAAAGACTGTTTACTGAAGATGTTTACTGAATCAGAGGGGCAAAATAACTGAAAGAGAAAAATTGGCTTTTCACCATGACAAATAACTTGTGGGAAATGTTGATCATCTTTTTCCTTTGAAAAAGAAATCTGAATACACTGTATAGTACACCAATCCCACAGGGCTGATTTGAATATAAAAGTCATCACTGAGAATATAGACTGATCCTTACAAAGGTCAAGTTCTCCTCCTCTGTAGATACAGTGGGGCAGAGGACCTTAACCTGGATGGCATAGCCAGCACATTGAGAAGATGAACTGAAACCTCAACTAATCTGTGGAAATTCACACTCTCTGGGATAAACAGCTGTTTTATCTCCTACTCTTCTGCTGAGGACAGTTTTCCTACGACTACATGCAAAGTCCCTATTTCACATAGATTTAAACATTACCATGACATTCTTGTCCCTTTCTGCCTCCAGGAAATCTGAGCCATTTGTAGAAAGCATTCCTACTGTTTTCCCTCCTCCTCCTCTACTACAGCAAGCTGCTACAGCACTAGAAATACTGCATTTAAGTGTATACAAATGATAAAGGCTCCCGAGGATATCAAAATCACCTCTCTAAATGCAGTTAGTGGCAGCGACAGAAGCCACTGCCATTTTTCTTCTGCTGAAGGTCACCAGCCCAACTGCAACGATGAGGGAGGAACCGCAGGAGCAGTCCCAACCCTCTGCAGAAAGCCAGGGCCAGCCCTGCTCTTCCCATCACTCAGGAGGTTTAGACAGACCTGACTGAGTTTGCCTGGAGGAAGCGAGCACTCCAATTATTCCACCAGCTCTTGAGAGGAGGTGGAGCAACTGCTGGCACAGGAGCAATAGAAAACAGCTGGGAATCAGCAAAGTCTCAACAAGCACAGGATGTAGATGGACAACAGCTAAATTCATTTACTGAAATGACTTAAGCTCTTTTGTAAGCTTTAGCACTGGCCTCAGATATGCCAGACGATACCCTGGTTACTCAATCTCAAGCGTTCCAGGCAAGGGAGAAGCAAAACATCCAACACCCTCCCCTTCTGCACCTCCTCCCACCCAACCCCCAAAAATCCCCTCTTACAGACTGAAGGCAGGTTTAGGGTTTCACCAAGGGGGGGGTGGGAATGAGAAAAAAAGAAAAAAATAAAAAAAAAAAAGAGTTGGCAATTCCCTCCATACTACATCCTGAAAACGACTTTTTTAAAAGTCTTAAAAAACCCATAAGCTATTACATCAGGGAGAGGTAACTCATTACCTTGCTTAGCAAAGTCAGAAGTAGCCAATTTGGGCAGTCAAAATTTCCGCTGATAGTTAACCCTCACTTTCATGGCATTTGGAAGCAAACAATATCTGTGCCAGACAGCAGGAGCCGCAGAGAGGTAATCCAAGCTGGATGTACAACTTGTCTTAGTGAGAACTCGGTGCACAAGCTGAGACAACTTGAATTTCCTCCAGCTCAGCTGCAACCTGTCATCCTTTTTACCAACACACCTACCTGACACACACACACACACAACCCCCCCCCCGCAACATAATCATTATTTTATAATGTTGCAGGAAGCCTTAAAGTGACAGCTTCGTTTGATATAATTAACTGATTTGTTTGCGAACAAGCCTGTTTACCCATTTTATGACAGAGAGCATGACAATAATAACTATAGCTCAGTGTGATTTAGAAGTTTCCAATCTTAGAGTGCTGCTTCTACCCTAAATGGTTCGAACTTTGAAATTCCCTCTCTAAAGCAGACTTGTGCTTGGGAAGCGTTAGGAAGAAGATTACTCTTAGGTGGTATTTTGGTAACAGCTGCGTTTTTACTACACTTATCTCCTACCTCTGCCTGACATGTCTTAACTAAATTTAACCCGCTAATCCTAACACACCTGAGAGAGACAGCAGCGGCTAACGCTATCACTCCTACCTTAAACAGGAAAGCAAACCACAAAGTAAGATTACTCAGATTAAGCGATTGACTTGAGGTCACAGGAGGTATATTGTCTGTCCCAAATTTGAGTCCTGGACATCCTTAACCTCCAACCCTGAGCTTGAACTACCAGACCCCTCTGGCTTTTTGCAAGCCGCTGTGGCAACCGGACATCTCCTTTCCCGTTTCATTTCTCGGCACACATTCGTGCATACTTGCCTCTGCATTTCAGCACAGCAGATTCCGGGGCTGCGGCTGCCTCTGTTCCTCTTACTTGGGCCAACACGTGCTGGGAGGAAGAGCCACGCAGCTGCGCCATCCCCTTCGACACACACCACACAGCTGAGGTTGGCTCCGACGCTCTGCAGCCCCGCACTAATTGGCTTTTCACAGCCAGTGAGATTTCCTTTCTCCTTCCCAAAGCAGGTTTTTTTTCCACCAAACACGAGCCTCGGGCACCGATCCCTCACTGCCAGCCTCCCTGTTCTACCAGCAGCCACCCAGTAGCCACAGGAGAGGAACGAGGAAACATCAGCGAGCCCACTTAGCGTGGTTTGAAGGAACTCACTGAAGTGTCCACCAGCAAGCAGATTTTATGGTTTGTTTTTTTTTTTCCTAAACAATTAGGAAAAAGAGGTATTGGCAACATCTTACAGCACATCAGCTTGCAGCAAGGGTCGGACTAGATGACCTTTGGAGGTCCCTTCCGGCCTGGACCAATCTATGAATCTATGAAAGGGTCCAAAAGGGCAAAGCAAAGCCACTTATATCTAGGATGCAAGGAGGAGGAAAGAGCTCAGAGTCCGGAGCAGCACCGTGATTCAACACACAACCAGCACTTCCAGTCACCTTGGAAAAGACAAGAGACCTCCATGTCCACCACAGCATTTCGCCATATTGACCACTGCAACTAAAGGGCATCTGGGCACTGTGGGTTGACCAGAGAAGTCTCTGATCGGGACCAGAAGTATAAGCAACAATTAAAACAGAGTAACACCAGATGTGATCGATGACTACTAGCCTGGAACTACTCAGCCCGGTAAACTGGTAGTCTTTTGGGTGACAGAGGATAGTTAAAATAGAAGAGATTCACTAGATTAATCACCTTTCACATGATATAAAAACATTTAAATTTGCGTGCATATTATATGAATATTTCTTTTCAAATATCCAAAATGAAGGTGCCTGCATATATTACGCAAACCTGCCCTACTCAGGGGGGGTACATCCAGGAACCTGAATCTAACCATCTGAGCTGAGGTCCACAAGCTACGTCAAAATTCTTCAGGCTTAGAACGTTGCCTACAAAAAGAAAATGCTGTGCATCAAAACAGATGTCAGCTTTTGCTTCTTGCCTGACAATGATGTTGTTCTTACACCCTGTAAGGGCTGTCAGGCGAGTACTGTTCCTCGGCTACAGGCACAGTTGGAGAGATACCCCAAAGTCCCTGTTGGAAGGGAGTACTGTAATAATACAACCACATAGGCTGAAGTGGCACTCAGATATGCCGCAAAGGTTCTGCTGGACAAGATTCATAATGAAACTAATTGGTTTTTTTTTAAAAGACCCTTCTTATTTCTGCTTGAACTCACAGGAGTGAAGAGTTTAAAACCTTTCCTCAAGAGAGAGACCACATATGTTGTATTCCTAACGGAGAAGGCTATATAATTTATTCACTAGCCACCCTTTTTCTCTCATCTCTTTTTCATCCCCTTCACTGCCAAAGCATCAAAATCACAGGAAAAGTAAGTCCCTAATACTGAGTTTCATCAAGTAGTCATCCGCACAACACTATGCCAGATGCTTTTGAGATACTGCATTCAAGTAATAATCCAAATTATTGAGACTGGTCAAAGTAATAATGAAATAACAGCTCTGAAAGTCACCAGAGATACAAATATTTTCTCAATTTTTAACTTGTTCCCCTTTTACTTTTCATGATGGCGTAAGACAGAATTTTTTAAAATCACTGATTTTAGTGCTGTCTCATTTGTAGTTGCTATGGATGCAGTATTTTGTTCTACTCAGATGCTAGTAGTTTGACTGTTAACTCTTACTTGACTCATGCACCCTAAAAATGTGGTGCTGCTGGAAACCCTTATCCTTAAGTGTAAGGGAAGCTGGGACCATACAGGATCCAGCACTAATAATGAAAATTCATGGTTTACCTTCAACAAATTATTGTTGTGCAGACACTCTTGGTATAGAATTTTAAACATGAGGAAGGAGTACGCTTTAATATTAAAAATTCAAGGTCCTAACACTTTTCCACATATTTTTCATTCAAATCTGCTGGAAGAACCAAAGACAAAAAACCAAACAGCTTTTCTCTTGCCTGATGCATCTTAGTCCAACAGCTTCCTGCTGATTTCTGTAGTTAAATGTTTGACCCTTGCCAGGAATGGGACCCAAAGTGAAAAGAGTCATAGTTTGCCAAGTGAAGCAGAATCCACAAACAAGCATCTCACCCTGGCTACAGGTTGCTTCCTTTGAGAAATTTAAGAGGGAGAAGGGAAGGAAGCCATACTGTGGTACGTCCTTATATTCTTGTGAAATGCTATTATTTACAAAACAGAAATTAATGCACAAAAATGTATTAGTAAAGAGAGGCAGGCACCCAACTTCCTCTCCAAGGCCTAGTATGTGTTTTTCATCTCATCTCCCCTCACCTTCCACAAATGCACACTCGCTCCCCAGCAAGCCTAGGGTAGTAAGCTTGCTTATCTTGAAGAGCATTACCACTGCGACACTGTCTAAGCAGAGAAAGTAGCCACAGAAAAAAAAAAAAAGAAGTTTCTCAAGATAAAGTCTTCTCATTGTGTACACACTGTCAAATTGTACAAGTCCACTGGAAAATAATGTGCATTATTTATTATACATAACACTAGGAAATCTGTAACACTTACAAAGACCATTATGATGCCATTAAAAAGATTTCATGTTCAGCTTTCTAGGCATCTTGGGCACACAGCCATCGCTACAATAATTATTATATTTATCACTATGTAAACTAACTGTAATGCTTCATTAAGATAGAGAAAAATGATATCACTGAGGTCCCTGCAAGAAGCAGTAACATTCTCCTCAGTTATACGTAGGTTTCCTCTCTGCGGTCACTTACTGCATCTACCAAACTGCTCAAGATTTTATTCTGGTAAGACAACACAGCAACACATGCTAAAGAGGGTCCTGAGCTACGATGTGTGGCCTGCCAAAGCATTTATGGAGTAACTGTGCATACTGGCCTCTGCTGAACACCGTGGTATATAGTTTTAAGCTTGAGTGCTGTACTGCTTGTAAAAAAGGCCCCGATCTACAGCCGTATGTCTTTTTATACCAAAAATCCTTGACATATGCCATTTAAGAAGCGAGGGAAGTCTCCGTGCTCTGAACACACGCTGTGCATCCAACGCTGCACTGGAAAGACAACAGTTCTGGCCCCCAATGGGTTAAAAACGAGAGCGATGGGCATGGAAAGCCACAGCTTCTCTGCTATCTATGTGACCTAAGAGCCCAGCAGGCACAGGCAACTATTGTAAACTAAACTGTCCTGACACATGCATCTCTTTTGAATCAGAAGGATCCCTTCTAACATGGAAAACTACTGACGTGGACTTGGACGTAAGCTATAAGCCTTGGAGAGATTTCAAACACGTTTGACACTGACGCGGTACTAATTGTTCAAAACTCTTAAGATCCACAGGGACAGAGAGTTGCCGGGAAAGCCTCATTCTCCCTTTTGAGTTTGTGCAACTGGAGCCTTCAAACACAGTGACATTTCCCGACCAAAAAAAAAAAAAAAAAAAAAAAAACCAACCACACCAAACCACAACCAAAAAACCCCACTGGTGCGTTCTCTGTTTTCCTTCTCCCTCCCCAGAAGATTCTGGAGCACGTCAGAGAACAGACTGAGCTCTTTGCTGGTGGATTTTCAAAACCACTTGACACCAGGTCTTTTTCATTCCTTGCTATGTGATAGGGACAGTCACCAAACACAGCTGCAGGACACTGAGGCCTCGGTGGCTGACCTTACAGGCTGGACATTCTCCACACGAGTTCTACCTGTTTTATTAAATCGATCAATTAAAAAAAAAGTGTAGCTTCTAAAAAAAAAAAAAATTTATTTATAAACATGACACCTTTGGAATTTTATGTGATTAAAAGGGAGACGGTGAACAAAGATACCGGAGGCAACTGTCTGAATCACACCAGCATCAGTTAACTGTGTCCTCTGCACTAATACAGTTTATGTCAGCACACCCGCCATGGGATACTGGATCTGCTTGGATTTACGTTAATAGTAATGGCAGAGATGTTTACTGCTCCCATACCCAACCACCAGAAAGGCATGTAGTCTGAAAGACTCAGCTCCTTTTTTTTTTTTTCTTTAAGGGTTCTTATCTAAAACCTGTTGTCCAGCTTCTAAAGCAGGATTCAAACAGCTAGAGAGTCAGCAAGAACCGCGGTAATTTCCATTTATGACCAGCAGAATTTACTCTCAAAATTAAGTCAATGTGGCAAGATAAGAGAGAGAGTAGCCACCCAGATCCAGATCAACTGGTCACTACAGCCCTGTCACTTCAGATAAGGCTCATTTAGGAAATGCAAGCACACAAGAGAAATGGGGATTTGCAGCGTGAGGAATTCTTGGGGAGTGATGGTTTTAAGCCTTTATGACGGTTTTAAGCCTTTAAAGACAGGAAAAACAGGAGGGGTGATAAACGCTGCAGTTCTTCCCTGCCCGCACACAGTAAACACTTCTAACCAGGCCACAGTGATTAAGCTTTTCCAAACTGACTAGATTATCAGAGAAGGATGGGAAGATGCTTCCTGCCTCAAGTCAGCCCTCCTCATCACTGTCAGAAAGGAGAAAGGATCAACCTCAGCATATTTTGTTACAGAGAGCATTGCGCCGCAGAACACCAAGCACCTACCCCAGCTGATAAAAATCCGATTTACTTCATTTCATTCTGCATGAAAAGAATAAGGACAGAGGGGTGTTTCTTTTCCGGGGGGAGAAGAGGGAAGACCAATGTAAATTTAAAGCACTTGATGCAAAACGAAGAGCTCAAGTACAACCTCACAAACCGACCTCACAGCCTGCAGAAGGCAGACCCGATTCCTGTACGGGTCACAGAACGAAAGCATCCCGAATTCCTGCATTTGGGCCTCTCGTGCATTTCCTTACTCAAACCCCAAATGGTATTTTGCAGTCAAATACTGTTATTTACTGAGGAATGCCAAGACCTAAAGAATAAGACCAAGATTCCATTAACATTCTTGCTTTCAAGGGCGGGATTAGAGTAGCAGCAACGTTATGGGTATTTCTACAGCCTTTCCATCAAGAGAGGCGCTCAGGCGTTTGCACAGCACCCGAAACGCAGACACCACGGGAACACGCCACACGCCATGCAGCAGGAGTGGGGTTTTGTACAAGGGAGCACATTACCAGGAGAAGAACCACTGCAACGTCAGCTACAGGCACGAGACTCGTGCAAGAAAGCAGTGTTCAGTTCTTATAAAAGAGAAAAAAAAAAAAAAAAAAAAAAATACACACACTCAGGTCACAGATAAAATGGTTACGTTTCAGGCTGAGAGCAGCACACAGAATAAGCTCATTATCTACCCCAGGACAGAAAATTCCACGTGTCTCTGCTCTAAATCCTGCGGTCTAGGTAAACTGCAACACGCTATTTTCTAAGCAAAGTACATAATATGCCAATACCATGATTTTTTATTTTTTTTTTCAGTAAAATTATCAGTAAAAATACAAGAGAAACACTGGAAGCTTTAGAAAATTTATCTTACTGCAATCTGAGTCTCTTCTAGCCTGACACCGCAGGGATGGGGACATGAGAATACATACACACACCCTGCACAGCTCTCCAGCTGCACTGCTTTCTTCAAGGTGAAAAGAAATGTCACTGTGACCTGGAGTTACTGCCTATCTGCTGCAACCCACATAAGCATTTAAAAAAAATAGTGATTATCAGTGCTAAACTATGACTGTGTCCAGCAGGGCTTCTGCCTGCTACACTGCTGGTTCACTCCAGCACTGAACTGATGGAGTCTCCCCGCTCTCTGCCGCACTGATCTCGGTGATGCTGCGGAGCAGGGACATCTCTAACATTGCATTCAATGAAAGCAGCAGGATCCGAGACGGAAAGGAAGCCCGGAGTAATCAATAATTCACAGAACTATGTGAAAAAACTACTCCTCTATCTCTAAATGCATGAGCAGGAAAGCAATTTGGTTCAATTCTTCATAAAAAC